>NC_090340.1:56939944-57242594 GCF_035084215.1 Heptranchias perlo | reverse complement strand
ATAAATTAGAGGGCACAACTCTAAAAGGGGTACAGGAACAAAGAGATCTGGGGGTGTATGTGTATAAATTGTTAAAGGGCAGGTTGAGAAAGCGGTTAAAAAAGCATACGGGATTCTGGGCTTTATAAATAGAGGCATAGAGTACAAAAGTATGGAAGTCATGATGAACCTTTATAAAACACTGGTTCGGCCACAATTGGACTATTGCGTCCAGTTCTGGGCATCGCACTTTAGGAAAGATGTGAAGGCCTTAGAGAGGGTGCAGAAGAGATTTACTGGAATGATTCCAGGGATGAGGGACTTTAGTTACGTGGATAGACTGGAGAAGCTGGGGTTGTTCTCCTTGGAACAGAGACGGTTGCGAGGAGATTTGATAGAGGTATTCAAAATCATGAAGGGTCTAGACAGAGTAGATAGAGAGAAACTGTTCCCATTGGTGGAAGGGTCAAGAACCAGAGGACATAGACTTAAGGTGATTGGCAAAAGAACCAAAGGTGACATGAGGAAAAACTTTTTTACACAGCGAGTGGTCAGGATCTGGAGTACACTGCCCGAGGGGGTGGTGGAGGCAGATTCAATCATGGCCTTCAAAAGGGAACTGGATAAATACTTGAAAGGAAAAAATTTGAAGGGCTACGGGGATAGAGTGGGGGAGTGGGACTCGTTGGATTGTGCTTGCATAAAGCCGGCATGGACTCGATGGGCTAAATGGCCTCCTTCCGTGCTGAAACCTTTCTATGATTCTACGATTCTATGAACCCAGAACAAGGGGGTGTAACCTTAAAATTAGAGCTAAACCATTTGAGTGAAATCAGGAAGCACTTTTTACTCAAAGGGCAGTAAAAATCTGGAACTCTCTCCCCCAAAAGGCCATGGATACTGGGGGTCAATTGAATTTTTCAAGATTGAGAGAGATAGATTTTTGTTAGGTAAGAGTATCAAGAGATATGGAGCAAAGGCGGGTAAATAGAGTTGAGGTACTCTCTGAACAAGATTACTAATTAGACACAAATTAGAGAACTTTATACTGTGTGTGCATACTCACTACAAATTGGATTGAGTCCCTTTCCATGTAAGACCCTTATAGCCAGCAAACTGGGCAGATTTTTATCCATTCCATGTCTGGGCTGGATTTGAACTTCAGCCCCAGAGGTGAAAGGCAAGTATCCAATCCATTACAGTGTTTGCCATCTGATATTTTTAAATAAGAATTTTTTTTCTAAAATGGTGGTGTTAAATCTTTCTTACTTTGCAAAATATCTTAAAAGTGCAGCTCACTGTTTTCTTTCATTCATTCTCATCATTTGGTAATGAGCTCCAAGGAAAAACAAACTTGGAAGCCTTAATTCATTCGTTAACTTTGTAATGAATTTAAGCATTGCACATCACAAAAACAAAACCATGTGCACACATTTTGGTTATCTGCTCCATGCTGGAACTTTAAGAATTGACAAGGTAAGTTTGGATGTAGAAGACTGCTTGGCCCATTTGATCACATCCTTCTGGAATACAAACCCTACCATCTTCCCATTACAGCGTTTAGCTTGTTAAACGAGTCCAGTGTCCTGCTCTCAAACTCGGCAATCCAGAAGGTGAAAAGGTCTGATTCAGCTCATTTCAATCCTAAGTTGATGTCCTTTTTATGAAAGGCCAACAGCTACATGAATAGGCTTGATTGTCTTCTGGGGGAGTAATTTTAACCCTCAAGAACGGGTGGGTTGGGTGTGGGTGAGAGGTTAAAATAACAGCTTTTTGGAGCGGCACCGCATCCCGGCTCCAACTCGCCCAATTCTGGGTTTAACCCAGGCAGGTTTGTCTGCGTGTGCACACCAGACACCAGGAAGCCCCGCCCCCACTTAAAGCCGGCGGGAAGGGTTATGAGGTGAGTGCCTTTATTGCTTGTGGGCCCAGAGGAGCAGAAGTCCTTCATCCAGACCGAACAAGCTCATCTGGCCGACAGGAAACCCGCCATCGGCAGCCACCACCCTCCCCACCGTGGTGGACCCTCACCTACCTCTGACTCTTCACCCGACCTCCAGCAACCTCCGATCACCCTTCGATCTCCCCCCCGGCCCATGGTCCCTCCCTCCGATCCCTGTCTGCGGCCTGCTGTGCAGGCCATTCCACCCGACAGCCAGCCTGCCTGATTGACAGTGCAAAACCCGGAAGTAAAATTTATTGATCTCATTAATGTCACGACTTACCTTTCGGGTTTCACACCAGAAAATCTTCCTCTCCCCGGCTCCCTTCCCAGCTCGAAGTCAAAATTCTTCCCTGGGTGTCTACAGGGAGCCCTTAGAAAGAATGAACTTGCATTTATATCGTGCCTTTTACGACCCCAGGACGTCCCAATGCGCTTTACAGCCAAAGAAGAACTTTTGAAGTGTAGCCACTGTTGAAATGTAGGAAATGCGGCAGCCAATTTGCGCACAGCAAGGTCCCACAAACAGAAATGAGATAATGACCAAATAAGCTGTTTTTCTCTCTCTCTCCCTCTCTCTCTCTCTCCCTCTCTCTCTGCCTCTCTCTCTCTCTCTGCCTCTCTCTCTCTGCCTCTCACCCCCTTCTTCTCTCTCTCTCTCTGCCTCTCTCTCTCTCGGCCTCTCACCCCCCCTTCTCTCTCTCTCTCTCTCTCTGCCTCTCTCTGTTTCTCACTCGCGCTCTCTCTCTCTGTCTCTCACCCCCCTCCTACCTCTCATTCTCTCTCACTCATTCTCTCACTTGCTCTATCTCTCTCTCTCCGTCTCTCTCTGTTTCTGCCTCTCTCTGTCTCTCACCTCCTCGTCTCTCTCTCTCTGGCTCTCTCTCTGCCTCTCTCTATCTCTCTCTACTTCTCTCTCTGTTTCTCACTCGCGCTCTCTCTCTGTCTGTCACACCCCCCGTCTCTGTCTCTGTCTCTGTCTCTGTCTCTCTCTCTGTCTCTCACCCCCCCGTCTCTCTCTGTCTCTGTCTGTTTCTCACTCGCGCTCTCTCTCTCTGTCTCTCACCCCCCTCCTACCTCTCATTCTCTCTCACTCATTCTCTCACTTGCTCTATCTCTCTCTCTCCGTCTCTCTCTGTTTCTGCCTCTCTCTGTCTCTCACCTCCTCGTCTCTCTCTCTCTGGCTCTCTCTCTCTCTCTCACCCCCCCGTCTCTCTCTCTCTCTCTCTCACACTCAGCGAGTCTGGATCCCCTCAGGAGTGTTTCTCGTTGATGGGGATTAAAAGCCCCAGTCGGATCCTCCTCCCGTTTCCCCTTCCGATTCTGCCTCCGATCGAGTTCCGGGATTATCTTCCCGATTCGACTCTAATCGATTTTCAGGCTTTCTTTTGGATTATTGAGTGTTGTAGAGGCTGCTTACTGTGGATCAAACCCTGCTGTGGATTTATAATCTGAACACCTCCCCACTCCCCTCTCTCTCTGTGGTGGTGGGGGGGGAGTCCCTGCATGTCTTTGGTAGGGGGGGGCGGGGGATGGCGTTGAGGAGTACAACCTTTAACCCGCTTCCCAGTCTCCCCCTGCCCACCTCAAAGACACACTCGCCCCTCCCCCCCCCAACCAATGCCCATTCTCCAGGTCTTGACACTGAGTGTTGGTTGGCTATTTGACTGTGGAGGGCATCCCAGGGGAGCGCAGTTCAGGCTCCCTGCCCAGGTATAGAGGGGACCCCCAACCCCCCGCACCCAGGCCCACTCCCCACTCCCTACCCAGACGCGCAGGTTTTTGGTGACCCCTCTCCCGCGCGCTGACCATATATCAGGCAGGCGGAAACCGTCTCTCTCTGCTCCGTTAAATCCGGTTACCCACCCACACTGCCCCCCCCAGTGTCTGGAGAGGGTGAGGGGGGAGAGAGAGGGGGCACGGTGTTTGTATCCGGGGCGAACGGGAAGGTGTAGAACAATAAATGAAACACTTGCTCAACATGTTTCCTAAAACAGCGTTTCAAACTGGTGGGCCCGCAGCTCCTGGGTGGACTTCAGGTGGTTATTTGGAAGGGGTGACTGTGCAGTGCGGGAGGGAGCATCTGGTCTCGATGGCTGACGGTGCAGCCATGATACAAAAACAGGACTTGCATCTCTATATCGCCCTTTCAGAAAAGACATACTTGCTCTCGAGGCAGTACAAAGAAGGTTCACTCGGTTAATCCCGGGGATGAGGGGGTGGACATATGAGGAGAGGTTGAGTAGATTGGGACTCTACTCATTGGAGTTCAGAAGAATGAGAGGCGATCTTATTGAAACATGTAAGATTGTGAAGGGGCTTGATCGGGTGGATGCGGTAAGGATGTTCCCAAGGATGGGTGAAATTAGAACTAGGGGGCATAATCTTAGAATAAGGGGCTGCTCTTTCAAAACTGAGATGAGGAGAAACTTCTTCACTCAGAGGGTAGTAGGTCTGTGGAATTTGCTGCCCCAGGAAGCTGTGGAAGCTACATCATTAAATAAATTTAAAACAGAAATAGATAGTTTCCTAGAAGTAAAGGGAATTAGGGGTTACGGGGAGAGGGCAGGAAATTGGACATGAATTTAAATTTGAGGTTAGGATCAGATCAGCCATGATCTTATTGAATGGCGGAGCAGGCTCGAGGGGCCGATTGGCCTACTCCTGCTCCTATTTCTTATGTTCTTATAACTATTGGCCAGGATACCGGGGATAATGCCCCTGCTCTGGCACTGAAGTGTCATCTTAGATTATTTGCTGAAGTCTTTAGAGGGGACTTGAACCTACAACCTTCATGAGTGAAAGGTGAGAGTGCTACCACTGAACCAATGGCTGACATCTGACCCAAGTATTTTTCCGCTTGCAGTAGTTCTTCGTTGACTGAAATAAGGAACAGTTTGTCACTTCCCTCACTCGATTACTGCCTTGTAATTAGACAGAGAGGTTCCATTATACTTTGTGCATGTGCAACATAAACAAACAACCCAGTATTGAAAAGTAATTAAATCCCAAAGAAGGTCATTATTAAAGGGTCGATGTTTCCATTGTAATTTATTGGTATAGAGTCGTAGGGTATAATTTATGGGTGAAGTTAATCACTGTAATCAGGTCCCCTGCTGAAGTTGGAGCCATCTTGTACCGTGCTACAGAACCAACACTCAGTGCCATCAAATGGCCAATTTCAAGAAACCTCTGGAAAATTCCTCTCCGAATCAATCACGCCAGCTCCAGGCAAACGCAGTTACCTATGATGCATCACGAGACGTACTTAACTAACCCACACCTAACTACACTGGGTGCAGAGTACACTCGGGGCTCTTGTACACAAGCCCATATAAAGTGCAGGTAAGGTTTACATTTGGAAAAGGATTATTTTCTTGAAATGGCTGTGGATGTTGTTTGTTCCAGATTCCTTGCCAAGTGGCTTTGGGATACCGTTCTATTAAATGTCACATGTTGGCTCAAATGCTGAGTATTCCAGAACTTTCCACAGCAGTGGCATCAATCCCTTCCGGAATAAATGTGTCGTTCTTGGATTATGATGAAAGAATTTGCGTCCGATTTAACACTAAATGCTTTATGATCTCTTCCTCCCCCTCTCTCCCACCCCCAACACAATATGTGACTGATCAGACTCTTTTTTTTTTTCCGTTGACATATGTTATAGAATTAATGTATTGGGGAAGTGCCTTCAAATCCCACAGTCGAGGTATAATTTGCTGTTCACGTTCTGCAGTTCTGAGGCCTTTCTGTTCCATGTATAGATGAGATGGAGGAAAGAACTCGAAAGAGGCACACAAGGTGAAAAATAAAAGATGTGGTTGGCAGCAGATGAAACAGGACCAAGAGGAAACAGAATAAAAAGGTGATTCACTGCAGGATACCTGACAGCTACAAATAAGAGCTCACCTCATATCATAAACTGTGACAGTTCACAAATGGTTTCCAGTACTACCCAAGCTGCTTTTGAAGTTCCAACGAAAGGTCATCGACCTGAAACGTTAACTCTGTTTCTCTCTCCGCAGATGTTGCCTGACCTGCTGAGTGTTTCCAGCATTTCCTGTTTTTATTTCAGATTTCCAGCATCCACAGTATTTTGCTTTTGTTTTACTTTTGAGCAACGACTGATGTTACTCTTGTGATTGTGTTTATTTTTAGTTATGTCAGAAATTCTTTACTTTTTCAATGATTGGAGACCCGGGGGATGCTGTGATGTAAGATGGTACATTCTAAGATTCTTGAATAAAGTGTTCTTCTTCTTTACTGTCTTGATGAACGATCTCACCTGAAACATCAAACCCTCTTGCAGTTGCAGACTGACCTGCTCTGCACTCCCAGCATTCTCCACTCTTCGCAAACCTCGACTAATCCTGAACTCAGCATTCTGAGTTCTCACTCGGACAAAGTCCCAAGCGCCATGGTCTACCTGTGCCCCCCCAGAATCGAGTTCAAGGTCCCGTGTCCTTGTCTTCAAGTTGCTCCGCGATCTCACGTCCGCCCTACTGGAGCCATACGTCCCTGCTCCCATCCTGCACTCCTCTGACTCCAGCCGACTGCCTGTTTCCTGCTGCCTGCAATCCACTAATGGAGGCCCATCATTCAGTCACTATACCCCTGCCCTCTCCTGAAACTACTTCATCTTGCTACTTCCTAACCTGCTCCCGAAAGCTCCTTCTCTTTGACGGCGTCTTCATTCTGGCGCACCTTCTCACCCAAATTTTCTCCTTTTAAACTGTTCGGTGGCAACTTTTCAGCTTGTTAAGTGCTCTGGGACGTTTCTTCTGCATGACGAGTTTTTATTTGAGACCTTTTCTTTCATTCTCAGGATGTGGGCGTCGCTGGCAAGGCCGCCATTTATTGCCCATCTCAATTGCCCCGAGAAGGTGGCGGTGAGGTCATCATCTTGAACCACTGCAAGCAATGGTTTCATACAGCTGGGTGGTTTGCTAGGCCACTTCAGAGGGCAGTTAAGAGTCAACCGCGTTGGTGTGGGACTGGAGTCACATATAGGCCAGACTGAGGAAGGAAGGTTTCCTTCCTTAAAGGACATGAATGAACCATTGGGTTTTTATGACAATCTGATTCTTACCAATACCAGCATTCATGCCCTCTTCTATGTGTGTTCAGAAATCCTGTTGGATGAAGAAGTTCTCAGAATTCATTTATCACATGGTGTGATAGAATCACAAATGGAATTACAGCTCCCTGAATGATTACTGTTACCTCTGGAACAGGCTGAGGGCTCATATAGTGGACACCGATTCGCTGTATTCCTTCAAGCAAGGGCTGGACCTGTTTCTGTCAGGAGCGGCGATCACCTCATACAAGAGGTAGGCACTGCATACAATTATCAGGGCCAAAGTGATCTCCTGGACGAATTTCGGGGGGCAGGTTGGAGGCCGGAGAGGAATTTCCCAGATTTTGTTCCCCAAATTGGCCTGGGTTTTTAATCTGTTTTTTTTTTTTACCTCTCCCAGTAGATCATATGGTTTCAGGTGGGGTGGGGAGTGCGGATATTGCGATGCACAAGGTATCACCATTGTGTGGGACAGGCTGAGTTAATCCCGGGGATGAGGGGGTGGACGTATGAGGAGAGGTTGAGTAGATTGGGACTCTACTCATTGGAGTTCAGGAGAATGAGAGGCGATCTTATTGAAACATATAAGATTGTGAAGGGGCTTGATCGGGTGGATGCTGTAAGGATGTTCCCAAGGATGGGTGAAACTAGAACTAGGGGGCATAATCTTAGAATAAGGGGCTGCTCTTTCAAAACTGAGATGAGGAGAAACTTCTTCACTCAGAGGGTGGTGGGTCTGTGGAATTTGCTGCCCCAGGAAGCTGTGGAAGCTACACCATCCCTGGGTATGTCCTGTACCACCGGCAGGACAGACCCACCAGAGGTGGCGGTACAGTGATATACAGTCAGGCGGGAGTGGCCCTGGGAGTCCTCAACATTGACTCTGGACCCCATGAAATCTCATGGCATCAGGTCAAACATGGGCAAGGAAACCTCCTGCTGATTACCACCTACCGTCCTCCCTCAGCTGATGAATCAGTCCTCCTCCATGTTGAACACCACTTGGAGGAAGCACTGAGGGTAGCAAGGGCACAAAATGTACTCTGGGTGGGGGACTTCAATGTCCATCACCAAGAGTGGCTCGGTAGCACCACTACTGACCGAGCTGGCCGAGACCTGAAGGACATAGCTGCTAGACTGGGCCTGCGGCAGGTGGTGAGCGAACCAACACGAGGGAAAAACTTACTTGACCTCGTCCTCACCAATCTACCTGTCGCAAATGCATCTGTCCATGACAGTATTGGTAGGAGTGACCACCGCACAGTCCTCGTGGAGATGAAATCCCGTCTTCGCACTGAGGACACCATCCAACGTGTTGTGTGGCACTACCACCGTGCTAAATGGGATAGATTCAGAACAGATCTAGCAGCTCAAAACTGGGCATCCATGAGGCGCTGTGGGCCATCAGCAGCAGCAGAATTGTATTCCAGCACAATCTGTAACCTCATGGCCCGGCATATTCCTCACTCTACCATTACCAACAAGCCAGGGGATCAACCCTGGTTCAATGAGGAGTGTAGAAGAGCATGCCAGGAGCAGCACCAGGCGTACCGAAAAATGAGGTGCCAACCTGGTGAAGCTACAACTCAGGACTACATGCATGCTAAACAGCGGAAGCAACATGCTATAGACAGAGCTAAGCGATTCCACAACCAACGGATCAGATCAAAGCTCTGCAGTCCTGCCACATCCAGTCGTGAATGGTGGTGGACAATTAAACAACTAACGGGAGGAGGAGGCTCTGCAAACATCCCCATTCTCAATGATGGCGGAATCCAGCACGTGAGTGCAAAAGGCAAGGCTGAAGCGTTTGCAACCATCTTCAGCCAGAAGTGCCAAGTGGATAATCCATCTCAGCCTCCTCCCGATATCCCCACCATCACGGAAGCCAGTCTTCGGCCAATTCGATTCACTCCACGTGATATCAAGAAACGGCTGAGTGCACTGGATACAGCAAAGGCTATGGGCCCCGACAACATCCCAGCTGTAGTGCTGAAGACTTGTGCTCCAGAATTAGCTGCGCCTCTAGCCAAGCTGTTCCAGTACAGCTACAACACTGGCATCCACCCGACAATGTGGAAAATTGCCCAGGTATGTCCTGTCCACAAAAAACAGGACAAATCCAATCCGGCCAATTACCGCCCCATCAGTCTACTCTCAATCATCAGCAAAGTGATGGAAGGTGTCGTCGACAGTGCTATCAAGCGGCACTTACTCACCAATAACCTGCTCACCGATGCTCAGTTTGGGTTCCGCCAGGACCACTCGGCTCCAGACCTCATTACAGTCTTGGTCCAAACATGGACAAAAGAGCTGAATTCCAGAGGTGAGGTGAGAGTGACTGCCCTTGACATCAAGGCAGCATTTGACCGAGTGTGGCACCAAGGAGCCCTAGTAAAATTGAAGCCAATGGGAATCAGGGGGAAAACTCTCCAGTGGCTGGAGTCATACCTCGCACAAAGGAAGATGGTAGTGGTTGTTGGAGGCCAATCATCTCAGCCCCAGGACATTGCTGCAGGAGTTCCTCAGGGCAGTGTCCTAGGCCCAACCATCTTCAGCTGCTTCATCAATGACCTTCCCTCCATCATAAGGTCAGAAATGGGGATGTTCGCTGATGACTGCACAGTGTTCAGTTCCATTCGCAACCCCTCAGATAATGAAGCAGTCCGAGCCTGCATGCAGCAAGACCTGGACAACATCCAGGCTTGGGCTCATAAGTGGCAAGTAACATTCGCGCCAGATAAGTGCCAGGCAATGACCATCTCCAACAAGAGAGAGTCTAACCACCTCCCCTTGACATTCAACGGCATTACCATCGCCGAATCCCCCACCATCAACATCCTGGGGGTCACCATTGACCAGAAACTTAACTGGACCAGCCATATAAATACTGTGGCTACGAGAGCAGGTCAGAGGCTGGGTATTCTGCGGCGAGTGACTCACCTCCTGACTCCCCAGAGCCTTTCCACCATCTACAAGGCACAAGTCAGGAGTGTGATGGAATACTCTCCACTTGCCTGGATGAGTGCAGCTCCAACAACACTCAAGAAGCTCGACACCATCCAAGATAAAGCAGCCCTCTTGATTGGCATCCCATCCACCATCCTAACCATTCACTCCCTTCACCACCGGCGCACTGTGGCTGCAGTGTGCACCATCCACAGGATGCACTGCAGCAACTCGCCAAGGCTTCTTCGACAGCACCTCCCAAACCCGCGACCTCTACCACCTAGAAGGACAAGGGCAGCAGGCGCATGGGAACAACACCACCTGCACGTTCCCCTCCAAGTCACACACCATCCCGACTTGGAAATATATCGCCGTTCCTTCATTGTCGTTGGGTCAAAATCCTGGAACTCCCTTCCTAACAGCACTGTGGGAGAACCGTCACCACACGGACTGCAGCGGTTCAAGAAGGCGGCTCACCACCACCTTCTCGAGGGCAATTAGGGATGGGCAATAAATGCCGGCCTTGCCAGCGACGCCCACATCCCATGAACGAATAAAATAAATAAATAAATAAATAAATTTAAAACAGAAATCGACAGTTTCCTAGAAGTAAAGGGAATTAGGGGTTACGGGGAGCGGGCAGGAAATTGGACATGAATTTAGATTTGAGGTTCGGATCAGATCAGCCATGATCTTATTGAATGGCGGAGCAGGCTCGAGGGGCCAATTGGCCTACTCCTGCTCCTATTTCTTATGTTCTTAAAGGGTCTTTTCCTGTCTGCCTTTGTTCATGTGTTAGTGTGTTTGTAAATCTGGTCTGTTCAGGCACTGGGTGCCATCCTTGGGCCCACAGGTACCTGGAATGACATTTCGTTTTGAACAAAGGGCCAATGGTGATAAAGGAATGCACCAGCTCCATGATGTGCTGGTATTATAGTAAATCCCAGACCAACTCCTGTATGGAGAGAGGTGAGAGACAAGTCTTAATTCAGAGTCTTAAATCACTGCCTACAGCTGCTGAAATCATCATTAAAACTACATTTAAAAAAGATTGCAACAGCATGGGCAGCTGTTACTAATTGTTTACTGTTCAGGGGTCTCTCGAGGTTTAATTTGCTATTAACATCCTGATTGCCTGTTAAATGACAGTTTTTGACTTTTTCGAGCACACCCTCAGGACTTCACCTGCAACACATTCTTGGAGCTTGGCTGGGTCACAAGTTACCCTCTAGTTAAAAAAAACCTCTTCTCACCTGTTAACTCCACCCCCCCCGCCCCCCCGGTTAGTCATGTAGAATTTTTAGAAGGTGACGGATCTATTAAAGAATAAAAAAATGGATTAGACGTATTAGAGAGTAACTTATAACAAAGAAATATTTTCAATACATAATTTGTTTACAACAGGAAATGATATAAAGGAGGTTCCTGGGCACAGAGCCAATAACTGCCTATAAAATGACCTTTCCATTTACTATTTTAATTATTTATACACCTGTTTGCAGTTTCTTTCTTCCCTGTCCTTCCCTCCCTCTTCCTGAAGGGATGGGGTTGGATTTCCTGCCAAAACTCTGCTGGCCGTATTCTAACTCGCACCAAGTCCCGTTCACCCATCACCCCTTGTGCTCACCGATCTACATTGGCTTCTGGTCCAGCAACACCACGAATTTATAATTCTCATTGTTGTGTTCAAATCCCTCCATGGCCTCGCCCCTGTGTCCCTCCCCCAATGACACAGGCGAACAGCCAAAGTAATTTAAATAGGTCTGACCCTAGAGGGTCCTCAGGGGTCAAAGCTCATGGAAACAGAGGGACGCAAAGGTCCCCTCGTCATCAATTCCCGCAGGATCGAAAATCTAGGCCATTCCCCCCCACCCCCGCTCAAGTACGGTTACATTGGTTGTTGACAGCTCTTTGGTACCCGCTCCCAAGTGAACATTCTTCACACATGAGGCAAGGTGGTGGGTGTTGGCAGACTATTTGACCGTGGGGTGGAGGAGTATCACAGCTGAGCCTGATCCCATCTTTGCCCAACGCACATACCCACTTTCCAACACCAGTCGCTGTCTAGTACAAACGACGAAAAGAGGGACAAGAAAAGAACAGTTGGTCCCAAACAATCATGATGCAACAAGGCATCATGGCTCCCAGTGTTCCCTTCCACCATTGGTTTTGTAATCTCCTGGGAGAGGCAAAAAAAAACAGATTTAAAAGAACTCCCTAGGCCAATTCAGGGACAAATAACCTGGGAAATTCTGGAATTCCCTCCCTAAACCTCTCCACCTCTCCACCTCCCTCTCCTACTTTAAGACCCTCCTTAAAACTCACCTCTTTGACCGAGCTTTTGGTCACCCTCCCCACCCCCCATAATATCTCCGACTTGGGCTTGCCATCCTTTCTAGTCTGATTTCACCTTCGTGAACCGCCTTAGGACATTTTGTTTCTGTTAAAGGCGCAATATAAATACAAGTTGTTGTCATTGTCATTACCATGTAATTACAAGCTGCTTATCTTGGCAGCTACAGTTGTACAAATGTACATTGAAATATATTCGACAAAGATTAAATAACGTAATCTCCAACTCACAAACTTCTTTGAAATGTTGTTCATTGGAAGGAGGGGGGATGGTTGTCAAGGTGTGGGGGTGTCGTTGCTGTGGGAATTTTCATCCACTATTGCCATCATGAATGCCTATTTTGGGTATTATACAGGTTAGGTATAAGCTCCCTCTACAGCTACTCCAGCCTCTCCGTGTTTTTCACTGCATCAAGGCGAATTTTTCCATTTCCCATGCTAGCTTTCTCTGTGGTTTCTCCGAGAGACATTGCCAAATTTAACGCCAAACCATGCTTGAATTTTTACTGTAGTCTTGTGTTGAGACTGTGGCTAAATGGGAATCTGAGAGAGAGGAGGCTTTCATCCCATCAGTCTGGATTGAATTCATACCCAACTTCCTGTGGTGAAAGGACCCTGTGCTAACTCACTACACCACCCAATCCCCTTTGTTTGCCCCATTTATTTTCTGAAAGGTACACTATCTTCGTTATATAGGTGTCGTCCAAGGGACAGCTCAGAAGACGCCATGATAAATGCTGGATAAAACTTTACACTAAGCCTTGTTGCAGAATGAACTCTCTCCTCGTGGCTTTTATATTAAACTGCTTGACATCTTTTCAAACCCAACCCCCCTTCCAATTTTCTCCCCTTCTCTCCTGAAGGCAGTGGCGCAGTCCAGGAGTGCCAGTCATCCTCCAGTGAGAATGGTCGGTGCGTGTTGGTAAGCAATATGACTGAGGGGGGAGGGCACCGGGCACAGCCAGGTGGGTGAAACTGACCCTGCCCTCACTCTGCATCCGCACCTGGTCTTTCCAGCTTCAGGCTCAGTAGCAAAAACCATGCTCATTAGTTTTTCCCTCTGCTCTCTATAAAGCTGTAGCTCAGTAGGTAGCTGTCTTGCCTTAGAGTCAGATGTTGTGGGTTCAAGTCCCACTCCAGGAGACTTGAGCACAAAGTGTCCCCAGTGTCCTAGCCAATATTTATCCCTTAACCAACATTATTAAGGCAGATTATCTAGTCGCTATCTCATTACCGTTTGTGGCTGCGTGCAAATTGGCTGCCGTGTTTCCTTATGTTATAACAGTGATTACACTTCAAAAAGTACTTTATTGACCTGAGGTCATGAAAGACACCATATAAAGGCAAGCTGTCGGATTGTGAACCCACAATCTTCATGGCTCAGAGGCGATAGCGCTACCAATAAGCTACAGCTAACATCTAACTGCGAGCCTCTGAAGCTAAATGTTATTTTTTCTAATTAATGTCAAAGAAACCAAGTGAAAGAACCAAAAAAAAATCTGTCAGAAATAACCAGTTAAGACAAATTTCAGTGGGAAAAAAAATAGCCTCTTTCTTTGCCCCTCTTTTTCTCAGTTATTTCTTGGACTGTTATTTTTGCACTGATGTCATTTTTTTTTCCAGCTGTAATTCCCATCTTGAATTGCTTGAAGTGGTTACGGAATGTTTAGCATCTGTACAGGTACGTTGGACACAGTGAAACCACAAATGAGTTTCACATGTTGTATGAAAAGAGCAATCTGTGCCCTCCCTGCTAGCTCAAGTTACAAATGCACAAGAGGTCACTCCTCAGAACGGTTATGTAAGACCAAAGAGGAGAAAAAAAAAACGCACACTGAACCTATTCAAGCTCTTTAGGATAAGTCAGTAGTAAATTTTTTATAGGTACATTTGAGTTAAACAATTGTTCGTTTTAAGCTCACCTTGATTCATAGGCATTAGTATTTGGCACGGTGGCAAAAGATTTGTTTTGCAGACTGAAAAAAAAGGAGCTTTCAGCAGACGTTTCTGGCTTCAGGGTATAAATAAAAGAAAGGACAGGCTTCGGCAAATCAAAACCATTGCCTGGAATTTCTTGAGACTGATTTGTAGATTCTAATTGGAAATTGCTTAAAGGCCCGACACTACCAAACAAACTAATTTCACCTTTGTCTGGGTAAAGATTGAAAGAAAGAAAGACTTGCATTTCTATAGCGCCTTTCACAACCTCAGGACATCCCAAAGCGCTTTACAGCCAATGAAGTACTTTTGAAGCGTAGTCACTGTTGTAATGTAGGAAACGTAGCAGCCAATTTGCGCACAGCAAGGTCCCACAAACAGCAATCTGATAATGACCGGGTAATCTTTTTTTTTTAGGTGTTGGTTGAGGGCTAAATTTTGGCCTGGACACCGGGGAGAACTTCCTCGCTCTTCTTTGAAATAGGGCCATGGGATCTTTTACATTCAGCTGAGAGAGCAGACGGTTTAACGTCTCATCTTAAAAACAGCACCTCCGACTGCATGGCATGAGTTAGGAGTGTAATTGGGAAGATTGAATGCTGGCGAGTTGAATGAGATCATTTCAAGGAGGTAGGCACACACTCTGTGCACCAGCACAACAGGCTTAAAGGGAACTTTGAACAACTTTTCGAGTGGTTAGTTGGGCTCCTGAGAGCTTCTTTAAGCTTCATTTCAATATTTTTCTTGTGTCAATACAAGCTAACGCCCTGTAGGCTCTTTGCTAGCATCAAAATGTAACTAGTATTTGCATGTTGACAAGCAGAGCAATGTGGAGCCAGTGGTATAACTCTGGTCTGCTGATTCTGTACCACTGGAAGTCACACACTCCCATCACCACTGTCCTTTCCAAGCTCACCACGCCCCAGATGGTTGACTTCAAAATTCTCGTCTTTGCTTTCGAATCCATCCATCCACCACCCTAATACAACAATCTCCTCCAGTCTTAAATCCCCGCATGCACCACGCACATTTCTGACATGGAGATCCTCCTTGTTCCCTTGCCTTCCTGCCCCACCATTGGTGGCCACTCATTCGACCAATATGCTCCTGTCCTCTGGAGCTTCCTGCCCAGTTCTCTCCAACTTGCAACCTCCCTTCCTGCTCTCAGAAACCCCCTCTTTTTCACAGTGCTGTCACCCCTTCCCACATGCACTCTGTTTTCCCCTTCTCCTTCTTGCCATTTTTGAATGTTTTTTCTTCTTTAACGTTAAACAATTAGAGAAATTGGTTGTCATCATCACATTAGGTATTGGCCTCAAACAGTGGCACAAGAACTTCAGCTAAAGAACTCTGTGACTTTGTCAG
Source organism: Heptranchias perlo (assembly GCF_035084215.1). NCBI lineage: Eukaryota > Metazoa > Chordata > Chondrichthyes > Hexanchiformes > Hexanchidae > Heptranchias > Heptranchias perlo. The sequence goes on along the minus strand of NC_090340.1, from coordinate 57,226,992 downwards.
TCATTTAAGGTATAAGCATCTTATCTGGGCTGACATTCTAATCGACTCATTATTTGTTTGCACTATAGAAAGAAAGACTTGCATTTATATAGCGCCTATTCATGACCTCAGGATGTCTCAAAGTACAATTCAGCCAATTAAGTACTTTTTTTGAAGCGTAGTCACTGTTGTAATATAGGAAACATGGCAGCCAATTTGTGCACAGCAAAGTCCCAGAAACAGCAATGTGATAATGACCAGATAATCTGTTTTAGTGATGTTGGTTGAGGGATAATTATTGGCCCAGGGCACCTCCGCTGCTATTTCTTTGAAATAACACCACAGGATCGTTTACATTCACCTGAGAGGGCAGACAGGTCCTTAGTTTAACATCTTATCTGAAAGACAGCACCTCCGACAACACAGCACTCCCTCAGTATTGCACTAGAGTGTCAACCTAGATTTTGTGCTGAAGTCTTTGGAGTGGGACTTGATCCCACAACCTTTTGACTTAGAGGTAAGAGTGTTACCCACTGAACCACAGATGGCTATAGCAGAGCCAGAATATTCTCCCTTGTGCACATTATCAAATAACAATGTGCTGCTGCTAATGAAAGAGAGTGAGACAGGAAAAAATAGCAAGGAATGTTGCAAAAACACACGCACACGGAGAAAAAGTGAACAGGAAACAGCAAGTTTGCAAACAGAAAATATGCATGAAAATAGATTAAATAACCGAAAAGAATAAAAATAGATTTAAAAAAAACACAAGAAGGTTCGATGTGTGTGAGTGGATGAAGAGGCTGATCAGGGACTGAAGCATGAAAGGACTGTGTTAATGCCAATAATATACAGACCTGAGCCAGGAGCTCCATGGTGCCAATCAAACAACGTCACAGCCTCCCTATAAATATAGGACAGAGTGTGCACTCATTCGGTGCCTCTCGGAGCTGTCAACACTCCATCCTGATTTAGATTCTCCCCCTGGTTCCGCTGGGAAGTTCCTCTGTCTTCAAGAGCGCTGCCTGGATATTTAGAATTCACTATGGCTGGAGCAAAACTCCTCTGTTTTGTTTGTCTCTGTGTTGTAATACTATCTCTGACCACAGCCCAGTCTTCTAGATCCAAACCATCAAAAACTGGCAAAGGTAATCGAAAGGTTTATTTCTGCTTTATTGTTTTGTGTGTGGCTTGTCAGGGGAGTGGAGAGAAAGCTTTGTCAATTCAAGACCTGCAGATAGATGCTTTACCCAACAACAAACAAATACATGGACTCAAATGCAGGAGTGAACCGGATCAGGAAGCCATGGTTCCTTAGGAAGCTACTTGCCACCATAGAGTTGAAGGTAGCCATCGAATAGGGAGGATAAGTTCATGTGCCTTTCATTAGAATGTGTCAGATCTACTCCCCAACAGTGTCTGGTCACTTGAATCTTCCTGCTTTAGAATGAGTGTTTTTTTTTCAATTCCAGGCTGTTGTAATTTTTTTCTAAGCTTGTCTGAACCAGGTATGTTTCTCAACCTAAAATGCTGCGAACGAACCAGTAGAATAAAGTTGGAATATTGCTGCCACTGATGGTATTCACATAAAGTCAGTGAAGCGATTTCTTCCTCGGTCAATTTCAATCTGTTGACCCGAACCGGATCAGTCATTATTTCAGCTGGTTATGCTGAGCTCTGTGTCGATAGTTCCAGAAATAAGGACTCTTTTAGTAGTATCATACAGCACAGAAGGATGCCATTCGGCCCACTGTGCCTGTTACAGCTCCTTCGTAGAGCTATCCAATTAGTCCCACTCTGCTGCTTTCTCCTCATAGCCCTGTAATTTTTTTTCCATTCAAGTATTTATCCAATTCCCTTTTGAAAGTTATCATTGAATCTGCTTCCTTTCAGGCACTGCATTCCAGATCATAACAACTCACCGTGTAAAAAAAAATGCTTCCACATGTCGCCTTTGGTTCTTTTGCCGATCACCTTAAATCTGTGTCCTCTGGTTACTGACCCATCTGCCACTGGAAACAGCTTCTCCTTATTTACTCTACCAAAACTGTTCATGATTTTGAACACCTCTATCAAATCTCTTAACCTGCTCTGCTCTAAGGAGAACAACCCCAGCTTCTCCAGTCTCCCCTGGAGCTTCTCCAGTTCTCTTCAGTAACTGAAGTCCCTCTGGAGCTTTCCAACAAGGAATGGGCAATTTTAACCTAACATGCCTGGTGGGAAACTGAACGGGTCGTGTTGAAAGCCACAGTTTACACCCTGCGCAATATTACTCTCCACTGAAGTCAAAGGAGAACAAATTTGGGAGGGTTGCAAAAACCCCTGGTCAGTTTCCCACCTGGCGGCTTAGGTTACGATTACCCCCAAAGTGCGTGCGTGGAGCTGGAGCTGTCAAGGTTAATATCTGCCGCCAACACAATTAGTTCAACGGCTCATTCCGTGATTTCTCAAGACCGTGTAAACGCAGTGAGCCATTCCCGCGTTGCCTAAATCCCACCTTGTGTTGGTGTTGATTCATTTCCCCTGATCTTCTTGAGTTACCCGCAGTGAATTTCACGCTCTAGTGCGCTATGGGGTAAAAGGTTATTAAAAGTCACAGAGTGCCATAGTTCATGCAACAAAAACAAAAGTTAGCCTGCGACTAAGAGCTACGCTTACTTGTATAAAACAAAATATACTTCTGCCCAGCAGCAGGTTTCACGGATGGGCTGCGTTACATCATCCGGGGCTCTCGCCCTGTAATTTGCAGCTGGTCAAAGAAAGGTTGGCATTTATATAATGCCTCACCCTTTCCCCTCAGAAACATCTCAAAGCAGTGAATTACTTTGACTGACTGTGATGTGGGTCAGCGCATGTGTCCATAATCGATATCCACTGTGTAAAGCTAGACTATCTTCACAATGAAAGGCACTTGCAGACAGGTTTCAAACTTGGAACAAAATCTGTTTGGGGCCAGTGTGTGTGCAGTCTGTAGTGTTGGTTTGGGCGCCACTGTGAGGCACGGGGTGCCCGGGGTGGGGGGGTAACTTTCAACGTTGGCCGTATCGCATCAACCACCCGTTCATACACCCTCCCTGCTTTTCCTATAAAATGGAAACTCTTGCAGCGCTATGGGGAAAGAGCACAGGGAGTGAGACTGATTGGATAGCTCTTCAAAGAGCCGGCACAGGCACGATGGGCCAAAGGGTCTCCTTCTGCACTGTATGATTCCATGATACCCCCTCCTGCATTTCATTACCAATCAGATTTCGTTATAAAATCACATTTTATTATAAATCACATTTCATTGTCATCGATTCTATTCTGTGATTGTTCACTGAATACAGAGAAGAACTGTAAATCCATAACTTTTTTCGCGCTGGAGGGATGGCATTCCTCTTTTAAATGAAAAGCGGGAGCGTGGTGTCCATAACTAATGATCAACTAGTGTAATCATCCAAATGCTGAGCTTTGAATTTTCAGTGAATGTGGTTTCATCAGAAGGTCTTGAATTGCAGATCAAAATCGTCATTCTCCCATTTTTCTTCACTGCAAGAGGAATTTCACCCTCTCAGCTTTAATGGTGAGAATGTGGAACTCGCTACCACATGGAGTAGTTGAGGCGAATAGCATAGATGCTTTTAAGGGGAAGCTGGATAAGTAGATGAAGGGGAAAGGAATAGAAGGGGATGTTGAGAGGGTGAGATGAAGCAGAGTGGGTGGAAGCCCGTGTGGAGCAAAAACACCGGCATGGACCAGTTGGGCCTAATGGCCTATTTCAATGCTGTAAAATTCTATGTAAGGAATCTTACAACACCAGGTTATAGTCCAACAGTTTTATTTGAAAATCACAAGCTTTCGGAGATTATCTCCTTCGTCAGGTGAGTGAGTGAATGAGAGGTTCTCAAATCGCATATCTTATATTAGGCTGGGAATCAAAGGTGTCGTTGGTGTTCAGACAGGTACATTTGTACATCCCAGTCCATCACCGGCATCTCCACATCATAAAATTCTATGTAATTCTGTGTAGCTTAATATTGAAGGCAGTGACACAAGCCATGTCCCATGGCTCAGTGCCATGGTACTTTGTATCCATATATCTTTTCACGATGGGCTATCGATCCCAGGCATTTGTTGGAGTGGGAAGGGGGCGCAGAGGGACAAGGAACGGGACAGAGGAGCTTCCCCACAGGAGGAGAAAGGATAATCATACAGCAAGTCACCCTGTTCATGCTTGTCAACCTCCCTGTCGCCATTTTGAAAAAGTCTGAAATGCAAAGAATTGTTTCACAGCCTAAAGTAAATGAATATATGTCTGCCAGACTCTTATTGGTGTTCTTTAATGTAAAAAAACACGAACCGTCAGCTACACAGTTTGCGTTTATACAAGTAGTGCAAAATGTTCTGTGAAAAGATTGGTTCTACTTTATGGTATTAAAGCACCACCTTGTGGAACAAAATGGGAACTGAACATGGAAATCTGAAGTGTGCAGCATTTATTTCTGGCAGGACGACACCTTAAATCCCAACATTTTTATTGGCATTTTCTACGTATCTTGTCTATCACCCTATTAGGTTCCCAACTATGTCCTGCACCATTCACTTGCTCACCTATAGGGTGAGCAAGTGAATGGTGCCCCAGAGCATGGTACATTGGCGAGACCATGCAGACGCTACGACAACGGAAGAACGGACACCGTGCAACAATCGCCAGACAGGAGGGTTCCCTCCCAGTCGGGGAACATTTCAGCAGTCAAGGACATTCAGCCACCGACCTTCGGGTAAGCATACTCCAAGGCGGCCTTCGAGACACACGACAACGCAAAATCGTCGAGCAGAAATTGATAGCCAAATTCCGCACCCATGAGGACGGCCTCAACCGGGATCTTGGGTTCATGTCACGCTACACATAACCCCATCAGGGAACAAATGTTATCTGTTTTTAATATAACGGGTCATTTGCTGTCTTCCTTCCGGATGTCTCTATGTCTCAGCCTCTCTCTTTTTTTGGGGGGGTTTGTATATTCGGTGGCCTTGTAGGTGACACCTCGCTGTCTGCTCACTGTGATTGCCTTGGCAACGGGCAGTAATCACCAGGCATTGTTCTGTGATTTATAAATGCGAAGGATTCGAAGATTTCATTTCCACAACATTCACCTGAGGAAGGAGGAAGCCTCCGAAAGCTTGTGAAATTTAAAATAAATTTGTTGGACTATAACTTGGTGTTGTAAAATTGTTTACAATTGTCAACCCCAGTCCATCACCGGCATCTCCACATCATCTCACCTATAGGGTGGGCATTGGTTTGCTTCTCTGGCATTGCCACCCTTGCGCCACCCCCACACTGAGGTTCACCAGCATGGCCCCGAGGGGAGGTGCACTCTGGCCTTCTCTCCCTCACTCATTAACTCCCTCCCTTCCTTTAGGGATGCACCTGGTTGACAAGTCTTCATGACAGGACAATTAAAAATGGGAACAGCAGTGTCTGCCCCTGTTGGGGAACTGAATGAACTATTGGAGCAGAGTTTCCTCTGTTTTATTTCATAATTGGGACAGGGTGGGTCTCTGACAAGGCCAGTATTTATTGCCTGTCCTTAATTGCCCTTGTTCTTGAACCGTGTGGTGAATGCTGTTGGTTTGGGTAGGGAGTTCCAGGATTTTGACCCAGCGACGATGAAGAAATTTCCAAGTCGGGATGGTGTGTGAGTTGGAAGGGAACTTGGAGGTGATGATGTTCCCATGCACCTGCTGCCCTTGTCCTTCAAGGTGGTAGAGGTCGTGGGCTTGGGAGATGCTGCTTAAGAAGTCTTGGCGAATTGCTGGAGCACATCCTGTCGATAGTACACACTGCAGCCATGGAACACCAATGGTGGATGTTTAGGCTAATGGATGAAGTGCCAATCGAGCGGGCTGCTTTGTCCTGGATGGTGTTGAGCTTCTTCATTATTGTTTTTTTAAATTTGTTCATGGGATGTGGGCATCGCTGGCAAGGCCAGCATTTATTGCCCATCCCTAATTGCCCTTGAGAAGGTGGTGGTGAGCCGCCTTCTTGAACCGCTGCAGTCCGTCTGGTGAAGGTTCTCCCACAGTGCTGTTAGGTAGGGAGTTCCAGGATTTTGACCCAGCGACGATGAAGGAACAGCGATGTATTTCCAAGTCGGGATGGTGTGTGACTTGGAGGGGAATGTGCAGGTGGTGGTGTTCCCATGTGCCTGCTGCTCTTGTCCTTCTAGGTGGTAGAGGTCGCAGGTTTGGGAGGTACTGTTGAAGAAGCCTTGGCGAGTTGCTGCCGTGCATCCTGTGAATGGTACACACAGCAGCCACTGTGCGCCGGTGGTGGAAGGAATGAATGTTTAGGGTGGTGGATGGGGTGCCAAACAAGCGGGCTGCTTTGACCTGGATGGTGTCGAGCTTCTGAGTGTTGTTGGACCTGCACTCATCCAGGCAAGTGGAGAGTATTCCATCACACTCTTGACTTGTGCCTTGTAGATGGTGGAAAGGCTTTGGGGAGTCAGGAGGTGAGTCACTCACCGCAGAATACCCAACCTCTGACCTGCTCTTATAGTATTTATGTGGCTGGTCCAGTTAAGTTTCTGGTCAATGGTGACCCCCAGGATGTTGATGGTGGGGAATTCGGCGATGGTAATGCCTTTGAATATCAAGGGGAGGTGGTTAGACTCTCTCTTGTTGGAGATGGTCATTGCCTGGCACTTGTCTGGTGCGAATGTTACTTGCCACTTATCGGCCCAAGCTTGGATGTTGTCCAGGTCTTGCTGCATGTGGGCACAGACTGTTTCATTATCTGAGGGGTTGTGAATGGAACTGAACGCTGTGCAATCATCAGCGAACATCCCCATTTCTGACCTTATGATGGAGGGAAGGTCATTGATGAAACTGCCCTGAGGATCTCCTGCAGCAATGTCCTGGGGCTGAGATGATTGGCCTCCAACAACCACTAGCATCTTCCTTTGTGCTCGATATGACTCCAGCCACTGGAGAGTGGCTCTGCAGCTGCTCCAGGCAAGTGGAGAGTATTCCATCATTAGACCTCCTGACTTGTGCCTTGTAAGTTGTAAATAGGCTTTGGGGAGTCAGGAGGTGAGCCACTCGCCGCAGAATACCCAGCCTCTGAACTGCTCGAGTAGCCACAGTATTTATGTGGCTGGTTCAATTGAATTTCTGGTCAATGGTGAGCCCCAGGATCTTGATGGTGGGGGACTCGGCGATAATAATGATGTTGAATGTCAAGTGGCGGTGGTTATGCTCCCTCTTCTTAGAGATGGTCATTGCCTGTCACTTGTGTGGTGCGAATGTTACTTGCCACTTCTCAGCCCAAGCCTGGATATTGTCCAAGTCTTGCTGCATGTGGGCATGGACTGCTTCATCTTTTGAGGAATTGCGAATAGAGCCGGACTCTCATTGAACAGCCTCTTTCTGATCTTATGATGGAGGGAAGGTCATTGATGGGGCAACTGAAGATAGTTGGGCCTAGGACACTCCTGTCCTCAGGTTCCAAGCACAGGCCCGCCTCTCTGGCTCGGCTTTGCTCCAGAAGGTCTGGGAAGAAATTGGAGGGCAGTGATCAGAGCCTTCTCGTGCCTTGGGGGTCATCAGAAGAGAAAAGAGTTGGTGGGGTTCAGGTAAAATGTATTAACTCGCCTGCATTATCTGCAGCCCACCCCCAAGTCAGGAGTACCCACGCCTGCCCCAGTATAATGTGACCGCTGAACCTACGCCTACTATAGGTGCAGGCCCAGTTCTGTTTACTTGGGAAGCCCCAGGGGGTGAGGGTAGGGGACAATCTCATGTAAGTTAGCTGCCTCATTTTCCTCTTCAATATGCCTCAGGAATGCTGATTCCCCAGATGCAGGGAAGAAGAAAATCTTCCAGACACAAAAACAGACACAGACACAGACAGACACCCAACATACAATCCTTGTGTAAAGAGGTTTCTTCTACCCTCTGTTCTAAATTCTTTAATCCATGTATCTATGGCTCCTCATTCTAGACCCCACAACTACTGGAAACAGTCTGCTACTATTTATCCTTTCCCATCCTTTCATCATTTTAATCACTTCTACCATATTGCCCCATAATCTGCCAAGTTCCAACAAAAGAAAAGCCCCATTTATTTTAAATTAGTTAATGTCTTCGTTAAAATAGCAGAGAAGGGAATTCTTACAACAACAACAAGAACAACAACAACAACAACAACAACTTGCACTTGTACAGTGCTTTTAACGTAGTGAAACGTCCCAAGGCTCTTCACAGGTGCTATTATCAAAGAAAATTTGACACCGAGCCACATAAGGAGATATCAGGACAGGTGATCAAAAGCTTGGTCAAAGAGGTTGGTTTTAAAGAGCGTCATAAAGGAGGAGAGAGAGGTCGAGAGGCGGAAAGGTTTAGGGAGGGAAATCCAGAGCTTAGGGCCTAGACAGCTGAAGGCACGGCCGCCAATGGTGGAACGATAAAAATCATGGATGCGCAAGAGGCCAGAATTGGAGGAGCACAGAGATCTCGGAGGGTTTTGGGCTGGAGGAGGTTACAGAGATAGGGAGGTGCAAGGCGATGGAGGGATTAACAAACGCGTTAAGTGTTCATCCAGTAATATCGCCAATAGTAACTTTCACACGAGAGATCTTTGTGGTATGTGGGAGTCTTGAGTCACCCAGTAGCAGTGACTGAAGCCTCTTATCAGTAATTATAATGGCAAATTACACTGTTGCATGATAATAAAAAGAGTGACTGCTGAAAGTCGGTCACCCCTGTTGCTTTGGGGAGGTGTGCGATTATTGTTTTTAACCCCGAGCGTTTGATCTTTTTAGGTTTATATCCAACCTTTTAAGAATAGCCTTTGTTTTATTCCTGTTAAACCACAGGCAAAGAAGATTTGAAGAATGAAATCGACAAACTATGGCGGGAAGTGAATGCGCTTAAAGAAATGCAGGCACTGCAGACTGGTAAGTAATCCCACCGTGGGGGAAAGGCGTCAGTACTGACACTCCCAATACAAGCTACTGCCACTCCATGTGGAGAATCAGTACTGACACTCCCAATACAAGCTACTGCCACTCCATGTGGAGAATCAGTACTGACACTCCCAATACAAGCTACTGCCACTCCATGTGGAGAATCAGTACTGACACTCCCAATACAAGCTACTGCCACTCCATGTGGGGAATCAGTACTGACACTCCCAATACAAGCTACTGCCACTCCATGTGGGAAATCAGTACTGACACTCCCAATACAAGCTACTGCCACTCCATGTGGGGAATCAGTACTGACACTCCCAATACAAGCTACTGCCACTCCATGTGGAGAATCAGTACTGATACTCTCAATACAAGCTACTGCCACTCCATGTGGAGAATCAGTACTGACACTCCCAATACAAGCTACTGCCATTATAGAATCATAGAATCATAGAAGTTTACAACATGGAAACAGGCCCTTCGGCCCAACATGTCCATGTCGCCCAGTTTATACCACTAAGCTAGTCCCAATTGCCTGCACTTGGCCCATATCCCTCTATACCCATCTTACCCATGTAACTGTCCAAATGCTTTTTAAAAGACAAAATTGCACCCGCCTCTACTACTGCCTCTGGCAGCTCGTTCCAGACACTCACCACCCTTTGAGTGAAAAAATTGCCCCTCTGGACCCTTTTGTATCTCTCCCCTCTCACCTTAAATCTATGTCCCCTCGTTATAGACTCCCCTACCTTTGGGAAAAGATTTTGACTATCTACCTTATCTATGCCCCTCATTATTTCATAGACTTCTATAAGATCACCCCTTAACCTCCTACTCTCCAGGGAAAAAAGTCCCAGTCCATCTAACCTCTCCCTATAAGTCAAACCATCAAGTCCCGGTAGCATCCCAGTAAATCTTTTCTGCACTCTTTCTAGTTTAATAATATCCTTTCTATAGTGGGGTGACCAGAACTGTACACAGTATTCCAAGTGTGGCCTTACTAATGTCTTGTACAACTTCAACAAGACATCCCAACTCCTGTATTCAGTGTTCTGACCAATGAAACCAAGCATGCCGAATGCCTTCTTCACCACCCTATCCACCTGTGACTCCACTTTCAAGGAGCTATGAACCTGTACTCCTAGATCTCTTTGCTCTATAACTCTCCCCAACGCCCTACCATTAACGGAGTAGGTCCTGGTCTGATTCGACCTACCAAAATGCATCACCTCACATTTATCTAAATTAAACTCCATCTGCCATTCATCGGCCCACTGGCCCAATTGATCAAGATCCCGTTGCAATCCTAGATAACCTTCTTCACTGTCCACAATGCCACCAATCTTGGTGTCATCTGCAAACTTACTAACCATTCCTCCTAAATTCTCATCCAAATCATTAATATAAATAACAAATAACAGCGGACCCAGCACCGATCCCTGAGGCACACCGCTAGTCACAGGCCTCCAGTCTGAAAAACAACCCTCTACAACCACCCTCTGTCTTCTGTCGTCAAGCCAATTTTGTATCCAATTGGCTACCTCACCTTGGATCCCGTGAGATTTAACCTTACGTAACAACCTACCATGCGGTACCTTGTCAAAGGCTTTGCTAAAGTCCATGTAGACCACGTCTACTGCACAGCCCTCATCTATCTTCTTGGTTACCCCTTCAAAAAACTCAATCAAATTCGTGAGACATGATTTTCCCCTCACAAAACCGTGCTGACTGTTCCTAATCAGTCCCTGCCTCTCCAAATGCCTGTAGATCCTGTCTCTCAGAATACCCTCTAACAACTTACCCACTACAGATGTCAGGCTCACCGGTCTGTAGTTCCCAGGCTTTTCCCTGCCGCCCTTCTTAAACAAAGGCACAACATTTGCTACCCTCCAATCTTCAGGCACCTCACCTGTAGCTGTCGATGATTCAAATATCTCTGCTAGGGGACCCGCAATTTCCTCCCTAACCTCCCATAACGTCCTGGGATACATTTCATCAGGTCCCGGAGATTTATCGACCTTGATGCGCTTTAAGACTTCCAGCACCTCCCTCTTTGTAATATGTACACTCCTCAAGACATCACTATTTATTTCCCCAAGTTCCCTAACATCCATGCCTTTCTCAACCGTAAATACCGATGTGAAATATTCATTCAGGATCTCACCCATCTCTTGTGGTTCCGCACATAGATGACCTTGTTGATCCTTAAGAGGCCCTACTCTCTCCCTATTTACTCTTTTGCCCTTTATGTACTTGTAGAAGCTCTTTGGATTCTCCTTTGCCTTATCTGCCAAAGCAATCTCATGTCCCCTTTTTGCCCTCCTGATTTCTCTCTTAACTCTACTCCGGCAATCTCTATACTCTTCAAGGGATCCACTTGATCCCAGCTGTCTATGCATGTCATATGCTTCCTTCTTCTTTTTGACTAGGGCCTCAATCTCCCGAGTCATCCAAGGTTCCCGACTTCTACCAGCCTTGCCCTTCACTTTATAAGGAATGTGCTTACCCTGAACCCTGGTTAACACACTTTTGAAAGCCTCCCACTTACCAGACGTCCCTTTGCCTGCCAACAGACTCTCCCAATCAACTTCTGAAAGTTCCTGTCCAATACCATCAAAATTGGCCTTTCCCCAATTTAGAATTTTAACTTTTGGACCAGACTGATCATTCTCCATAGCTATCTTAAAACTAATGGAATTATGATCACTGGTCCCAAAGTGATCCCTCACTAACACTTATATGTGGGGAATCAGTACTGACACTCCCAATACAAGGAACTGCCACTCCATGTGGGGAATCAGTACTGACACTCCCAATACAAGCTACTGCCACTCCATATGGGGAATCAGTACTGACACTCCCAATACAAACTACTGCCATTCCAAGTGGAGAATCAGGACTGACATTCCCAATACAAGCTACTGCCACTCCATGTGGAGAATCAGTACTGACACTCCCAATACAAGCTACTGCCACTCCATGTGGGAAATCAGTACTGACACTCCCAATACAAGCTACTGCCACTCCATGTGTCGAATCAGTACTGACACTCTCAATACAAGCTACTGCCACTCCATGTGTCGAATCAGTACTGACACTCTCAATACAAGCTACTGCCACTCCATGTGGAGAATCAGTACTGACACTCCCAATACAAGCTACTGCCACTCCATGTGTCGAATCAGTACTGACACTCTCAATACAAGCTACTGCCACTCCATGTGGAGAATCAGTACTGATACTCCCAATACAAGCTACTGCCACTCCATGTGTCGAATCAGTACTGACATTCCCAATACAAGCTACTGCCACTCCATGTGGAGAATCAGTACTGACACTCCCAATACAAACTACTGCCACTCCATGTGGAGAATCAATACTCATACTCCCAATACAAGCTACTGCCACTCCATGTGGGAAATCAGTACTGACATTCCCAATACAAGCTACTGCCACTCCATGTGGAGAATCAGTACTGATACTCCCAATACAAGCTACTGCCACTCCATGTGGGGAATCAGTACTGACATTCCCAATACAAGCTACTGACACTCCATGTGGAGAATCAGTACTGACACTCCCAATACAAGCTACTGCCACTCCATGTGGGGAATCAGTACTGACACTCCCAATACAAGCTACTGCCACTCCATGTGGGGAATCAGTACTGACACTCCCAATACAAACTACTGCCATTCCAAGTGGAGAATCAGTACTGACACTCCCAATACAAGCTACTGCCACTCCATGTGGGAAATCAGTACTGACACTCCCAATACAAGCTACTGCCACTCCATGTGTCGAATCAGTACTGATACTCCCAATACAAGCTACTGCCACTCCATGTGTCGAATCAGTACTGACACTCTCAATACAAGCTACTGCCACTCCATGTGGAGAATCAGTACTGACACTCCCAATACAAGCTACTGCCACTCCATGTGTCGAATCAGTACTGACACTCTCAATACAAGCTACTGCCACTCCATGTGGAGAATCAATACTCATACTCCCAATACAAGCTACTGCCACTCCATGTGTCGAATCAGTACTGATACTCCCAATACAAGCTACTGCCACTCCATGTGTCGAATCAGTACTGATACTCTCAATACAAGCTACTGCCACTCCATGTGGAGAATCAGTACTGACACTCTCAATACAAGCTACTGCCACTCCATGTGGAGAATCAGTACTGATACTCCCAATACAAACTACTGCCACTCCATGTGGGGAATCAGTACTGACATTCCCAATACAAGCTACTGCCACTCCATGTGGAGAATCAGTACTGACACTCCCAATACAAGCTACTGCCACTCCATGTGGGGAATCAGTACTGACACTCCCAATACAAACTACTGCCATTCCAAGTGGAGAATCAGTACTGACATTCCCAATACAAGCTACTCCCACTCCATGTGGGGAATCAGTACTGACATTCGCAATACAAGCTACTGCCACTCCATGTGGGGAATCAGTACTGACACTCGCAATGCAAGCTACTGCCACTCCATGTGGAGAATCAGTACTGACACTCCCAATACAAGCTACTGCCACTCCATGTGGAGAATCAGTACTGACACTCCCAATACAAGCTACTGCCACTCCATGTGGAGAATCAGTACTGACACTCCCAATACAAGCTACTGCCACTCCATGTGGAGAATCAGTACTGATACTCCCAATACAAACTACTGCCACTCCATGTGGGGAATCAGTACTGACATTCCCAATACAAGCTACTGCCACTCCATGTGGAGAATCAGTACTGACACTCCCAATACAAGCTACTGCCACTCCATGTGGGGAATCAGTACTGACACTCCCAATACAAACTACTGCCACTCCATGTGGAGAATCAGTACTGACACTCCCAATACAAGCTACTGCCACTCCATGTGGGGAATCAGTACTGACATTCGCAATACAAGCTACTGCCACTCCATGTGGGGAATCAGTACTGACACTCGCAATGCAAGCTACTGCCACTCCATGTGGGGAATCAGTACTGACACTCCCAATACAAGCTACTGCCACTCCATGTGGAGAATCAGTACTGACACTCCCAATACAAGCTACTGCCACTCCATGTGGAGAATCAGTACTGATACTCCCAATACAAACTACTGCCACTCCATGTGGGGAATCAGTACTGACATCCCCAATACAAGCTACTGACACTCCATGCGGGGAATCAGTACTGACACTCTCAATACAAGCTACTGCCACTCCATGTGTCGAATCAGTACTGACACTCTCAATACAAGCTACTGCCACTCCATGTGGAGAATCAGTACTGATACTCCCAATACAAACTACTGCCACTCCATGTGGGGAATCAGTACTGACATCCCCAATACAAGCTACTGACACTCCATGTGGGAAATCAGTACTGATACTCTCAATACAAGCTACTGCCACTCCATGTGTCGAATCAGTACTGACACTCTCAATACAAGCTACTGCCACTCCTTGTGGAGAATCAGTACTGATACTCCCAATACAAACTACTGCCACTCCATGTGGGGAATCAGTACTGACATCCCCAATACAAGCTACTGACACTCCATGCGGGGAATCAGTACTGACACTCCCAATACAAGCTACTGCCGCTCCATGTGGGGAATCAGTACTGACACTCCCAATACAAACTACTGCCATTCCAAGTGGAGAATCAGTACTGACACTCCCAATACAAGCTACTGCCACTCCATGTGGAGAATCAGTACTGACACTCCCAATACAAGCTACTGCCACTCCATGTGGAGAATCAGTACTGACACTCGCAATACAAGCTACTGCTGCTCCATGTGGAGAATCAGTACTGACACTCCCAATACAAGCTACTGCCACTCCATGTGGGAAATCAGTACTGACACTCCCAATACAAGCTACTGCCACTCCATGTGGAGAATCAGTACTGACACTCCCAATACAAGCTACTGCCACTCCATGTGGGGAATCAGTACTGACACTCCCAATACAAACTACTGCCATTCCAAGTGGAGAATCAGTACTGACACTCCCAATACAAGCTACTGCCACTCCATGTGGGGAATCAGTACTGACACTCCCAATACAAGCTACTGCCACTCCATGTGGGGAATCAGTACTGACATTCGCAATACAAGCTACTGCCACTCCATGTGGGGAATCAGTACTGATACTCCCAATACAAGCTACTGCCACTCCATGTGGAGAATCAGTACTGACACTCCCAATACAAGCTACTGCCACTCCATGTGGGGAATCAGTACTGACACTCGCAATGCAAGCTACTGCCACTCCATGTGGGGAATCAGTACTGACACTCCCAATACAAGCTACTGCCACTCCATGTGGAGAATCAGTACTGACACTCCCAATACAAGCTACTGCCACTCCATGTGGGGAATCAGTACTGACACTCGCAATGCAAGCTACTGCCACTCCATGTGGGGAATCAGTACTGATACTCCCAATACAAGCTACTGCCACTCCATGTGGGGAATCAGTACTGACACTCGCAATGCAAGCTACTGCCACTCCATGTGGAGAATCAGTGCTGACACTCGCAATACAAGCTACTGCCACTCCATGTGGAGAATCAGTACTGACACTCCCAATACAAGCTACTGCCACTCCATGTGGAGAATCAGTACTGACATTCCCAATACAAGCTACTGCCACTCCATGTGGGAAATCAGTACTGACACTCCCAATACAAGCTACTGCCACTCCATGTGGGAAATCAGTACTGACATTCCCAATACAAGCTACTGCCACTCCATGTGGGAAATCAGTACTGACATTCCCAATACAAGCTACTGCCACTCCATGTGGAGAATCAGTACTGACACTCCCAATACAAGCTACTGCCACTCCATGTGGGAAATCAGTACTGACACTCCCAATACAAGCTACTGCCACTCCAGGTGTCGAATCAGTACTGATACTCTCAATACAAGCTACTGCCACTCCATGTGGAGAATCAGTACTGATACTCCCAATACAAAGTACTGCCACTCCATGTGGGGAATCAGTACTGACATCCCCAATTCAAGCTACTGACACTCCATGCGGGGAATCAGTACTGACATTCCCAATACAAGCTGCTGCCACTGCATGTGTCGAATCAGTACTGATACTCCCAATACAAGCTACTGCCGCTCCATGTGTCGAATCAGTACTGATGCTCCCAATACAAGCTACTGCCACTCCATGTGGGAAGCCAGTACTGACATTCCCAATACAAGCTACTGCCACTCCATGTGGGGATTCAGTACTGACATTCCCAATACAAGCTACTGCCACTCCATGTGGGGAATCAGTACTGACATTCCCAATACTGCCACTCCATGTGGGGAAGTCTTCATGAAGACGCTCTCCTTTAACTGTGTTAACACTGTTTCCCGACCTTCTCCTATTTTCACCCCACGCACTGCTCAGCGTTCACTCTCTATCCTTGGCCCTGAGATGTCTTTTTATACATGAGTGCTGTTGTTGTTACATAGCTTTATGGGGTCCCCTCTTGGTCACCTCCTTTCAAGGCTGCACGGCACGACCTACTCCAGTCTTTCCTCACAACTCAATCCTCGCTTACTCGGAATCAGCCTCGTTTCTCTTCTCTGTACCATCTCCAGAGCTGGAGCATCACCCTTGTGGCTCTGACCAGATCTGAACTCAGTACTCAAGGTGTCCCCTGACCAGAGCACTGAACAGTTTGAGGCACAGCTTCCTCTGACTTGTATTCTACTGGTTGGCTGTATAGGTCAGGGTTCCATTTGCTTTCTTGATTACTGTCTGCAGACACTAGATTTGTGAAGTGCCTTTTTGAAACTCTCCCAACACAAGCTACATAAGTGAAGTGCAGGAGAAATGTTTTTTTTTGCACAGAGGGTTGTGAGGCTGTGGAACGCACTACTGGAATTAATGATTAAAGCAGAGACCATGTCAACATTACAGGATAAGTTGGATAGTTGGTTGAAGGGGATAAAGGAATATGGGAACAGGGTGGGGCACAGGGGATTAGGATGACTGCTCTTGTGGAGGATAAACACCAACATGGATTGATTGGGCCAAATGTTGTTCTGTGTTGTAATTTCTATATAATTTTATTTAAGTGCTAATTAATTAATGTCGGGGACCAGATACTGGAGTAATGTTCTGCCTTTACAATGTGATTGGTAATTTTTTTAATTAATGGTTAACTGTAACTATTAATATAAAATCCTCTTTAAAATCGGTTCGAAATGAACACTTTGCATCTGTCTTCACAAAAGTGGGGACTATACAGACATTGTAGTTAAGGAGGAGGAGTGTGAAATGTTGGATGGGATAAGCAGAGTGATAGAAGAAGTATTAAGGGGTTTAGCATCTTTGAAAGTAGATAAATCACCAGGCCCGGATGAAATGTATCCCAAGCTGTTAAGAGAAGCAAGGGAGGAAATAGCAGAGGCTTGACCATCATTTCTCAATCCTCACTGGATATAGGGGTGGTGCCGGAGGATTGGAGGACTGTTAACTTTGTACCGTTGTTTAAAAAGGGAGAAAGAGATAGACCTAGTAATTATAGGCCATTCAGTCTAACCTCAGTGGTGGGCAAATTATTGGAAACAATTCTAAGGGTCAGCATCAATCATCTTTTAGAAAGGCACGGGTTAATTGAGGACAGTCAGCATGGATTTGTTAAGGGAACATCGTGTCTGACTAACTTGATTGAATTTTTTGAGGAGGTAACAAGGAGGGTCGATGAGGGTAATGCATTTGATGTAGTGTACCTGGATTTTAGCAAGGCTTTTGACAAGGTCCCACATGGCAGACTGATCAAAAAAGTAAAGGCCCATGGGCTCCAAGGGAAAGTGACTAGTTGGATCCAAAATTGGCTCAGTGGCAAGAAGCAAAGGGTAATGGTTGACGGGTGTTTTTGTGACTGGAAGGCTGTTTCCAGTGGGGTTCTGCAAGGCTCAGTACTATGTCCCTTGCTTTTTGTGGTATATATTAATGATTTGGACTTGAATGTGGGGGGCTTGATCAAGAAGTTTGCAGATGATACAAAAATTGGCTATGTGGTTGAAAGTGAGGAGGAAAGCTGTAGACTGGAGGAAGATATTAATGGACTGGTCAGGTGGGCAGAAAAGTGGCAAATGGAATTCAATCCAGAGAAGTGTGAGGTAATGCATTTGGGGAGGGCAAACAAGGCAAGGGAATACACAATAAATGGGAGGATACTGAGAGGTGTAGAGGAACAAAGGGACCTTGGAGTGCATGTCCACAGATCCCTGAAGATAGCAGGACAGGTAGATAAGGTGGTTAAAAAGGCATATAGGATAATTTCTTTTATTAGCTGAGGCATGGAATATAAGAAAAGGGAGGTTATGCTAGAACTGTATAAAACATTGGTTAGGCCACAGCTTGAGTACTGCGTACAGTTCTGGTCACCGCATTACAGGAACGATGTGATTGCATTAGAGAGGGTAGAGAGGAGATTTACGAAGATGTTGCCAGGGCTGGAGAATTTTAGCTATGAGGAAAGATTGGATAGGCTGGGGTTGTTTTCTTTGGAACAAAGGAGGCTGAGGGGAGATTTAATTGAGGTATATAAAATTATGACGGGACTAGATAGAGTGGATAAGGAGGACCTATTTCCCTTAGCAGAGGGGTCAGTGACCAGGGGGCATAGATTTAAAATAGTTGGTAGAAGGATTAGAGGGGAGCTGAGGAGAAATTTTTTCACCTGGAGGGTGGTGGGGGTCTGGAACTCACTGCCTGAAACGGTGGTAGAGACAGAAACCCTCAACTCGTTTAAAAAGTACTTGGATGTACACTTGAAGTGCCGTAAACTACAGGGCTATGGACCAAGTGCTGGAAAGTGGGATTAAGCTGGATAGCTCTTTTTCGGCTGGCAAGGACATGATAGGCTGAATGGCCTCCTTCTGTGCCGTATCTTTTTATGATTCTATGATTCTATAAAATCCGTCCTTGGGATGAGACGTTAGACGTAGAAGATCCATGACACTATTTCGAAGAAGAGCAGGTGAGTTCTCCCCGGTGTCCTGGCCAATATTTATCCCTCAACCAACATCACTAAAACAGATTATCTGGTCATTACCACATTGCTGTCTGTGGGATGTTGCTCTGTGCAAATTGACTGCCGTGTTTCCTACATTACAACAGTAACCACACTTCAGAAATACTTCATTGGCTGTAAAGTGCTTTGGGATGTCCTGGGGTCATGATAGACGCTGTATAAATGCAAGCTCTTCCTTTCTCCTCACAGTTTGCCTGAAAGGGACGAAAGTTCACAAAAAATGTTACCTGGCATCAAAAAGCCAAAAGAATTACCATGCAGCCAATGAGGACTGTATTGCCCAAGGAGGGACACTGAGCATCCCGCAAAGCGCTGATGAAGGCAACTCCCTCCGCTCCTATGCCAAGAAGAGCCTAAGCGGGGCGAAGGACTTTTGGATCGGTGTCAATGACATGACCACCGAGGGCAAATTTGTCGACCTTAACGGATCGCCGATTACTTACGTCAACTGGGATCGGAACGAGCCACGTGGAGGGACGCGCGAGAATTGCGCGGCGGCATCGATTGGTGGGCAAGGCAAATGGTCGGATGAAGTGTGCCGTAACGAGAAGCGATACATCTGTCAATTCCTCATTCCTTAGAGCTGTCACTTGTGTAAAAAAATCCCAGATTAATTTCGGTCATCACCTTGGGCATATTCTTGATTTTGATTTTTCAGTTGAGGATGTTGAAATAAGATTCTTAAGGGACACACGTTTCAACGGCACGGGACAGTGAGGAGTAGAAATTCGTCCCTGGGTGGCGGCACAAAAAAAGGGCAGTACCACATGGGCTGCCCATTTCACGCCCCGTTCCATTGAAGTCAATGGGACTGATTGTCAGGCAGGGCGTATAACGGGCAGCCCATGCGATGCCACCCATTTTTGCGCTGCCTCCCAGAGACAAATTTCCACCCATTGTTTACCAATATTAGTACTGGGTGTTGGGAATGTGTTACAATGGTATTTCAAAAGTTGGTTTCGCATAAATTCCTTGAAATTATGCTGTGAGGATTAGCTTTTTTGCACAATTCCTTAGCAATTTTAGCAGAGGCATGAGCAAGCTGATTTAAAACCATTACAGGCTCTCTTAAACAAAGGAATTGCCACCCGACATGTTAAGTGTTTCTACACTAATCTTCGCATAGTGTAATTTCAAGACCTATGACCTTTCTTATCTTATACCCTTATTGTCAATAAAACGATTCCCAGTAATGGATGACCTCGTAGTACCAGAGTTGGGCCTGGCTTTTCCTTTGGGATTCTGCCCATTTTCAGGTGGCCTTGGAGTGGGTCTGCCTCAGATATTGGTGCACGGAGGCTTACCATCAAATGCCCATTTCTAAAATGAGTTCTGAACTCTGGATGTTGGCATCCCACCATTGCCTGCCCTGCCGCTGGTAAAGGATGGTGGGGATTGGGGGGAGGGTGGACATTGGCACTCCAACCGATTTCTTTTCCTTCCCTCCCTGAACAGCTGATGCCCACCAAGACCAGAAGTAAGTAGGATGCTGTAGTGGTTGGGAATCAGCAGGGCTGGCTGACAGGCGAGGAATGGCCACCTCGCTGACTCCTATGTCGGGCGAATCGCTCGATCGCTGACCCTGGCGTCCTTCAAAGCCCCTTCCACATTTCAATCAGCCTCTGCCCCCTTCGACGTTGGGCGCCGTGTGGCACTGCATCCATTTTCCATGATACCGCTGAAAGCCTGCCCTGCATGTGTCATGGCGGTAGGGTTGCCAACTCTGGTTGGACGTATTCCTGGAGGTTTCATCACGTGACCAACTGCCCGCCCCACCCCCACACTATTGCCATTGGTAATCCAACACGCCCATCCTCGCAAGGTATCGCCTTCCCGCGCCAATTGGAAAATGAACAGACTCTTCAGATGATCCTTGACTTGTCAGTCAAACAGACTTTTTCCCCCATTTCCAATACTTTTATAACTAATAAACAAAAGTATTCTAAGAAAATGAAAAAAAAACACACTATTTTCCTTAATGCCCCTGTGATTTTTCTCCCAGGTTTGCTCGCAGCAGTGTTCTGGAGATTAATTTTCGATTCCTGAAGATCCCAGGACAATCCTGGAGGTTTGGCAACCCTGCATGATGGGGTTGGGCTCGCAAACGGAAATCCTATCTCCAGCAGGAGGAGGAAAATCCATTACATAATACATAAGAACATAAGAAATAGGCGCAGGAGTAGGCCATACGGCCCCCCCGAGCCTGCTCCGCCATTCAATAAGATCATGGCTGATCTTCTACCTCAACTCCACTTTCCTGCCCAATCCCCATATCCCTTGATTCCCTCAGTGTCCAAATATCCATCAATCTCAGTCTTGAATATACTCAACAACTGAGCATCCACAGCCCTCTGGGGTGGAGAATTCCAAAGATTCACAACCCTCTGCGAAAAGAAATGTTTCCTCATCTCGGTCCTAAATGTCCGACCCCGTATCTTGAGATTATGACCCCTAGTTCTAGACTCTTCAACCAGGGGAAACAGCCCCTCAGGATCTACCTTGTCAAGCCCTCTAAGAATTTTATACGTTTCAATGAGATCACCTCACATTCTTCTAAACTCCGGAGAATATAGGCCCATTCTACTCAATCTCTCCTCATAGGACAACCCTCTCATCCCAGGAATCAATCTAATGAACCTTCGTTGCACCCCCTGTAAGGCATTGTTACTGTACAATCTTTCAATGACTGTTATTTTTCTGCACATATTTTCTATTACATCTATTTTTTTTAACAGAATCTACTCTGAGCACTTGCTATGCACATTTTCATGATTATGTCTTTAGAAGCTGCACATTGGAATTATATACTCTGTCTTTACTTGTCAGGTTTGTTTTCTATATAAAATATGCAATTTTCTTTAAACCTTTCAGGTTCTGACTCGTTGCAATCATTAAAAAAAGTTATTTTTTTCAACAACATAAAGCATTAAATGAAACCTTCCTTGTGCTGCCATTTTGCTGCAATATGTTGATCTCTCTGATGTTTAATTGCAAATTCTCGGGTTGGAGAATCAGTAGGTAATGGTCTGTTGCTTCCCTACAGTGCTGCTGCAAAGTTCCCCTATCTCTGTAACCTCCTCCAGCCTTGCAACCCTCCGAGATCTCTGCGCTCCTCTGATTCTGGCCTCTTGTATTGGCGGCCGTCCTTCAGCTGCCTCGGCCCTAAGCTCTGGAATTCCCTCCCTAAACCTCTCCACCTCTCTCCCCCTTTAAGATGCTCCTTAAAACCTAGCTCTTTGACCAAGCTCATGTGAAGCACCTTGAGACATTTTACTATGTTAAAGGCGTGATATAATGCAAGTTGTTGTTGCTGTACATTGTGCCTTTATTTGTTTAGTTTCTCACACTGTTGATTAGTGCACCCAACTGGAAAGATGGTTGACGGTTACATGAATTACAGTGCTGGGTTCTTTTTGCTTTCTCCAGGCAAGACAAGATCGTTCAGTGAAGGTCAAACCAAAATCAGTTGTGCTCAATTGGTTAAAAAGTTACCCCAGCACAGACTGGACAACATGGCAGTTTAACACTGCGCTCAATAATAAATACAAGTTTACAGTTCCGGTCTTGGCTCAGTGGGTAGCACTTTCGTCTCTGAGTCAGATGTTTGTGGGTTCAAGCTCCCCTTCAGAGGTTTGAGCACAAAATCTAGGCTGGCACGCCAGTGTAGCCCTGAAGGAGTGCTGCACTGTTGGAGGTGCCGTCTTCCTGATGAGATGTTAAACTGAGGCCCCGTCTGCCCTCTCAGGTGAATGTAAAAGATCCTATTGTACTATTTCGAGGAAGAGCAGGGGAGTTCTCACTGATGTCCTGGCCAATACTTATCCCTTAACCAACATCACCAAAAAAACCTGATTATCTCATTGCTGTTTGTGGGATCTTGCTGTGTGCAAATTGGCTGTTATGTTTCTACATTACAATAGTGACTGTACTTCAAAAAAGTATTTAATTCGCTGTGAAGTGCTTTGCGATGTCCGGAGGTTGTGATAGGCTCTATATAAATGCACCTCTCAGATGCTGGCCAGCCTGCATTTCCAGCAATTTTTTGAAGACATCTGATTCACTTAATAGAGCAAGTGGTGAGGAAAATTAATCGAGGGCGTTGGAAGAGATAGAGCAGGTAGATGGAACTCAATGGTCTCTGACCATTGGAGCTGCACGAGTGGTGGGAAGTTTGCCAGAAGCATGCACCTCCGGCTCACAGCAGTGTCCAGGAGATTAATCTTTAATTCCTGGAGACACCAAGATAATCCTGGAGAGTTGGCAACCCTAGGGCAGACGGGGCTGGGTTTAATGTCTCATATGAAAGACGGCACCTCCGGCAGTGCTGCACTCCCTTAGTATTGCACTGTTGAACCCGTAACCTTCTGACTCAGAGGCGAGAGTCCTTCCGCTGAGCTACGGCTGAGAGAGAAAAATAGGTTAATATTTCAGGTGGGACACTTCATCTAAGTTAACCTATCTCATTTCTCTCAGATGCAGACAGACTTATTGTGCATTTCCAACATCATTGGTTTTTATTTTTTGTTTCTAACGTTTGTGGTTTTCCTTACCATTCTATCTCTCTTCAGTTTTTAAATAACTTTTAAGATAAATGAATGTAAGTTAGAAAGGGATAAGCAGGTTTCTTAAAACTAAGTTGAAGATTTTGCTAGTAAATAGAATAACATAAAATTTACAGCACAGAAACAGGCCATTTGGCCCAACTGGTCCATGCCGGTGTTTATGCTCCACACGAGCCTCCTCCCTCCCCTCTTCATCTCACCCCATCAGCATATCCTTGTATTCTTTTCTCCCTTATGTGCTGATCTAGCTTCCCCTTAAAGGCATCTATGCTATTCATCTCAATTACTTCATGTGGTAGTGAGTTCCGCATTCTAACCACTCTCTGGGGTAAAGATGTTTCTCGTTAATTCTTTATTAGTGACGTTATTATATATATGACCTCTAGATTTGGACTCCCCACAAGTGGAAACATCTTGGGCAGTGAAGCACTCGTTGTGCAGGTGCTCCGCAGACTCTTAAGAACTCAAAATGGCGTCCGGAATGCGTGCACACACTTTGAGCGCGACGTGCGCCGGACGACATCTTGGTAAAAGTGTTCACGCACGCGCAGATAACGAATGTTGGCAGCATGTAAAGTAGGGAGAATATGCGGTAGATCAGTGTCCAATGCTGATTTAAAGGGACAGATGCGATTTTGGAACTCAGTGCTCCAGCCAATGCACTGTCTTAACCTCGCGCAGCTGAACAGGTCTTAAACAGCATGGAGGACTCCCCCCACCAGTGCTATTTAAAGGGATCATACAGGAGTTACAGGTTAGTTTCTGGATTGTTGCTTTTGGCTGCTGATGCATTTGTACCTGTTTTTGGAGGTCTCCTATACTTGAATACTAGGATTAGGGGACATAGCCTAAAAATTAGAGCCAGGACTTGCAGGAGTGAAGTTAGGAAAAGCTTCAACATGCAAAGAGTGGTAGAAATTTGGAATGCTATTCTGCAAACGGCAGTCGATGCTAGCTCATTTGTTAATTTTAAATCTGAGATTGATAGATTTTTGTTAACCAAAGGTATTAAGGGATATGGGGCTAAGGCAGGTATATGGAGTTAGGTCACAGATCAACCATGATCTCATTGAATGGCGGAACAGGCTCAAAAGGCTAAATGGCCTACTCCTGTTCCTATGTTCCTATAATAAAGTTTCAATACTCTACAGGGAGTGGGATGGCTGGCTGACAGGCAACAGCAAGGGCACTGGCAGAGTGGCAGGGGTGGGAGAGGAATGCTGTCACCCTGATAGAGGACAGCAGATTCATGTTCCCTGGAGCCACTGCCACAAGCTGCCTCCTGTTATGCGCCACCTTCTCCTGCAAGAAAGCGGGATGTGTGTCGGTGAGTGTCCTGCAAGATGTTTGGGTGATGTGGCTGCCATGTTTGAATAGCTGCCAATGTGTGTGACCTGTGAGTTGTGGATGTGCGGCTTGCAACAGTGATGATGTGTGAGGGTGAGAGGAAGAAATCTGATTGGAATAGTTAAGTACGGATTGAAAGAGTTTGTTGGTATGTGGGTGATGGGGGGAGTAGTGAGTGGAGCAGTGGATGCGGCTAGTGGTGCAATTGGTAGGAGATGACACTTGACAGTTGACCTCACTCATCTTGGCCAGTCGTGTGAAAGCATTGAACTTCTTCCTGTACCGCATCCATGTTCGCGGTGCTATGCCGCCTGGCATTAGCTTCCTCCCCTACTGCCTCGGCAGCATATGTCTGGAGGGCCTCTTGCCCCACTGCGGATATATGATGCCCCTCCTTCTGTCCACCTCTTGCATCAAGGCCTCTAATGCATTATCAGAGAACCTTAGTACACGCTCTCTCGCAGGCCTGGTACAAACTCAGATCGGCAGATTGGTGAGGTCTGGTGTGCAGATTGGAGGATGTGGGATTTAGTAGTGTGCAACCTTTATTCAATGTTTTAAAATAACTCAATAATTTTAAACATAGGGACGGGATCTTCAGCTGTGTTTTACGCGTGCGATGTCTGATCTCCATTCAGACTCCGTGCGGACCCGTAAATCATATTTTGCAAGTAAGAGGTGCAGGCTGCCTTTAAGAGGCGCAGGCTGCCTTTAAGAGGCGCAGGCTGCCTTTAAGAGGTGCAAGGCTGCCTTTAAGTAGTGCTAGCCACTCATGATATCTGGGCCAGCTGCTGGTGAGCAGCCACTCAACAGCGCAGGTAGCGCTGGCTGCACGCAGCAAACAGGTAAATCACCAGGCAGCATGAATGTTACATGTTGCCTGCATCTCAACAATTGGGCGCAGGTTAATCGTGCACCGTGACCCCTGCGGCCTGATTCGGGGGTTATCCAATATAACCTCCCTTCTCTACATCTACCGTATCGAACACCTTCATAATTTTGAAGACCTCTATCAGGTCACCCTTCAGCCTTCTCTTTTCTAGAGAAAAGGCCCCCAGCCTGTTCATTCTTTCCTGATAGTTCTAACCTCTCAGTTATAGTACCATCCATGTCAATCTTTTTTGCATCTTCTCCAGTGCCTCGATATCCTTTTTGTATAAATATGAATTCAGTGCAGAGACAGCAGAGGGAGCTCCAGGCGTACTAGAAAGTGCAGGTTGAGTTTTCATTATGATTCCCTTTCAGTGGCTCTGTGCTGTCTTCTGTGAGAACACCCGTGAGTTTGGAGTAATGCTAACGCATGATGTTATAGAACAAAGCCCCAATAGATAGCGATGCTTTTTCTAAAAAGAAAAGGGCTTTCAAAAATTGACAGTTTGGGTGCGAACTCGAGGCCAAGTTTTCATGTCACAGTCTTGCTCCTGCTCAACTCTGTAGGGCTGAGTTTAACTCGGGGCAGTAATTGGGGGTGTGGAGGGTTAGGTGCGAGGCAAAACTGTCTGTCGCCCCCGCCCCAGAGTTTGAGGCTCAGGAGATTTCAACTCCAAGGCCTCCTTTGCATCGCCCCGACCCTGACGCTTCACCCTGACCCTGACCTTTACCCCTGCCCGAAGCCGGTGCGAATGACATCACCGCCAGCGGGCGAGAGTTAAAATTCCTGGGGGAGGGGGGGGGGTTCAGGCTGCTGCCAGGGACCCACGGAAATGGTCCACCGGCAAGGTAAGTATGAATTGGGGGAAGGGAGTGAAGTCTGGGGCAGGGGAGGTCCAAGATATCCTGCTCATCCTGACCCTTTCAACATTTTTTCCAAAAAAAGGACTTAGCTTTGCCTGAATCCTTGCAGCCGCCGGCTTTCGCTGACCGCGTGAGCCGTAGTCCGGCCCACGGTTAAAATGGTGTTGGCGTCTTGATGACATCATTGGGGCCGCAACGCTACCGTTTAACTGAGGTCCCAGTCCTCCGGGGGTGGGCGGCCTCCTCGTGCCTGAAGCCAGGTAAGTAAATATGGTGGGGGTGCAGTGAATATGACGCAAGCACACCCCGCCATCTTAACCCCCAACACCCCCCCCCCCCCCCCCCACTCCCGCACGCACTGTGCTCGTCGGAGGCGCACGGAGGTTGGGGAGAGGGTTAAAATCAGCTCTTTTGTCTTTGGAAAGAACAATTTTAGCCTAAACCACCTGATGCGCAACGAAGGGGGATTGGATGGAGAATAAAATTGGGCGGGGTGTAAAACAGACGGCCAATCTGATCCCGTAAGTTCCCGTCGGGTGGGTACGGGTAAAATCACCCCCAACATGGCAATTATATTTTTGAGAAGCAGAAGGTCCAGAAGAATCATTTGCCATTAACCAAAAAAACTTGTATCACTACCTACCGGGGACAGTTGGTTAGGCCTAGTTATTCAATAGCCTCCTATCAGTGTCCTTAAGGAGGGACTATTTTGCATGGTTTTCTTCAATGTCTCTGAAGGCAGAAAGATTAGAGGTAATTGGAGGAGGGAATTAGGCGTATCTATTTTTATGGCTGCTAAAACCCACTTAAATTAGAAACTAGGTTGAGACTGCCCAGACTCAGCTCATATGGTCCCTGGAAGGCCATCAAAGAGAAGAAATAAGAACACAGAAATTTAGGAATGTACTGGACTGACAGAGACTACATTGTGTCCCAAACTTTGAAAGATCTCATATATGTCTCATACCCCTCAATCCCTTTCGTCTCCCAATATCTATCAGCACCCTCTTGAATTTGCCAATATGATCAAGCCCCATTGCCTCTTTGGTCATCTATATCCACCTGTATGTAAAGTGGTTAAATTTAAACTGTCTGAACATATTGGGGGGAATCTTAACAACCCCCCCCCTCCACCCCACAGGGCAGGAGAGGGGCATAGGTTAAAATTTCAAAACTCTGGAACCCGAGTTTTTAACGGAGGCGGGTTGGGGGGCGGGCGACTAATCTGCTCTCGAGAGCTGGGTCAGTTATTTAAATATGTCAATAAGGTTGCGTGCCACAGATTTTAACAGTCTTTTACATTTAATGCCTGCGGGCCGGGATTCCCGGGGCTCGGGAAACCCGGCAGCCGAAGGGAGGCGAGAACTGCTGGATCCAGCAGGTAAGTGCCCTTCCAGCACTGCTTGTGGGCCAGGAGTGCTTCCCCCGGGCCCCTCAAGCAAACCTGCTTCCCTCCCTGTGATCCACCGACCCCCGATCTGCAGGGCGACCCACGACCCGAAGACACACCCGCCCCCCCCCCCCCCGATCTCCCACCTCGACCTGTGATCTCTCCCTCCCTCGCTTCATGGGCGCGGCCTCATTAATAACCACCGGCCAGCTGCCCATCCGAAACAGGGGGAAAGAGGCAGCTGGTCGGCATTGGGCAGGTCAAACTCGTGGGGTCCAGAGGTCTCCCGCTGGCACCAAGGTGAGTCGTTGTGGGGGGGGGGGGGGAAGGGGAAATCAGGGCCTGGGGCCTCAGAGGCCTGGACTATTCTTGTGGAGGAGCATTCTTGCCCCTCCTGGACCCATTAAGGAAATCTTTTGACTTACCTTGGAGGGCCTCCTCTTCCTCCCTGCCAGGTTTTACTGAATGGGTCCACTCAGTAGGCCATTGAAACTCCATAAGCGTCCTATGCCTATATTAGCATATATTAACAAGGCTCCTGCCTGAGTCAGGCGAGTGCCTTGGCCGCCTTGAAAAAAAGAAGCCCCGATAAGATGGCGGTGGGTGGGAATTGAGCGGTAAGTCTTCATGCCGCTATTTTAACTCCGTGCCTACACTGTTTCCGCCGGGCCCCTTTAAGAGGCCCCCAAGAATGCTAAACAAACCGTTAGAAAACAAATTCGTGTATATCATAAAAAACAAATAGATACCAAAGTGGAGAAGTTAACCTCTCAAACTTTGCCCTCTTAGTTGACAACATCCTCTGAACCCCTCGATTACATTGCTTTCATTATTATTTATATTCAAAACCTCTAACCTAACCACAACATCAGAGCCAAACAGTTAGGGTTGCCAACCCTCCAGGATTGACCTGGAGTCTCCAGGAATTGAAGATTAATCTCCAGGGCACTGCTAACAGCAACACCGGAGAAAACTCATCGGGGCATTAAAAAAAAAAGTGCTTTTTTCATTTTCTTTGAACGCTTTAATTTATTAGTTATAAAAATATTGGATGTGGGGGATAAAGGCTGTTCGGTTGACAGTCAAGAATCATCCAATCGGGCAACAAAGAGTCTGTTGGCTACCCGATTGGCCGTGGGAAAGTGGGGTTGCTGTGACGATGGACGTGTCGGGTGACCAATGGCGGGTGCGGGGGGGGGCGCTGAAGGTGGGTGGGTCATGTGATGATGATACCTCCAGGAACTCGTCTGACCAGAGTTGGCAACCCACAAACAGCAGCAATGAAAACCTCAGAACTGCTTCTGTTTCAAGAGTTTCCTCATGACAACAAGGCTTCTACTCTAATTAAAAAGAGAAGGTCACTTTTGGTATGCAGCAAGCACCAGTATCTGAACGTCTCCTGAAAGAAACCTGCTCAAGGTATGTGGGTAGAAAACACTATTGCTGCATTTATATTACAGGAAGCATATAAATGAGGTTAAAAAAAACAGAAAACGCTGGAAACACTCAGCAGGTCAGGCAGTATCTGCGGAGAGAGAAACAGAGCTAATGTTTCAGGTTGATGACCTCTCATCAGAACTGGAAGATGTTGGAGATGATCAGCTTTTCAACAGGCACAGAGCCAGGGAAAAGGCGGGGTTGGGGGGGGCAGTAAAAGAACAAGAGGGACACATGTGTGTGATAGGGTGGAGGGCAGGTGTTATTAAATGACAAAAGTCATGATGGTGCAAGGCAAAAGGAGGTGATAATGAGACAAGTATGGAAACAAAAGACGGGTCCAGAGGAGATGTAAATAGTTATGGCAGAGGAGGAGGGAAACGTGGAAAATCTGGTAAAGAGAAGGCTCCCATGGCCCAGGAGTGTGGCAGAAGATAGGCCCAGTTCTCTCTCCACAGATGCTGCCTGACCTGCTGAGTGTTTTTATTTCAGATTTCCAGCGTCTGTAGTATTTTACATTTGTTTTAATTTAAGTAAGGTGCAGCTGTGACCTGTCTCATCAGACGGGGTTTCCAAGGCAACTGTCACTGGAGCCAAAAATAATTGGCTGACTCAATGGGCTCGATTTTAGGAGCGTGTTTCCGGCGGGTTCCCAGCGGGGTGGCCCCGAAAATCCCGATCTCCGGTCACGTGACCGGATCGCGATGAAATCCCGGCCACTTCCGGGTACCGCGCTGACGTGCGGGGCTGCGCGCGCAAGCCCCGCTGGTGGGAATCCCGCAGGCAATTAAAGCCAGCGGGGTTCCACTTGAGAGTACTTACCTTGCTCGTTGTGGTCAGTTAATGAGCTGAAGCAGCTGTCAAAAGAGGAAGTGTGGGATTTTAGGTTCAAGGCAGTGAGTTTCCCACACTGGGGGAAACAGTCTCCCTCCAACCAGGCGTGTTGCAGCCAGCAGCCTGTGGCAGGTGCCAAGGTGCGCTCCACGGGGGAGCGCCCTCACCCACGCAGGAGGCCACCGTGTCACATAGGGCAACCCCTGCCCTCCACCACCCCCCGCCAAGCCAGAGGACAGACCGACACGAAACCGCAGCCCCAGTCCGAGGAACCACACACCTACCCTGCACAACCCCTCAGACCAACACCTGCCAGTTGGGTGGTGTGTGGAGACCCTCGGAGGACGAAGAGCATGACCAGCACCAGCAGCCTCGCAGTCCACGCCGTCCGCCGCAGGGACGTGGATCCCCCCAACACGGTGTTGTTGCACGCCCACCTGCACAGCAGGAGGGAGGGCTACCGCAGAGAGAGACGCGTCGCAGAGGGCACTACCCTCGCCACAGGGTCCACAGACCGAGGCGCAGCTCCCCGGACCTCTCCGAGCAGCAGTGCACAGGGAGGCGCAGATTCGCTCGACATGTAGTCGTGGAGATCTGCAGCCTCTTTCATGCCAAGCTGCTCCTGGCTGGCCCCAGCACCAACTGCTTACCTGTCGCTGGCAAAGTCACCACTGCCCTCCACACCTTCTCCTCCGCATCCTTCCAGGGTGCAGCCGGCTACACCGCCAATGTCTCTCAGTCGTCTGCGCGGACGAGCCCTGCAAATACACCTGCACCTACTCTGCAGTAACACGATGGGTGGCATCAGTGGTGGGTCCTCATAGTGATACCCAGGAGCGGGCATTATTGGACACAACGGACAGGATTCGCGGAGACATGGCAGTGGTGGTGTCAATATAATGTGTGCTGTTTGTTGCTCTGAAATTCAATATGGGTAACACCCATGACAAACCCTCAGACACCCTTGTGCACCCCTTTCATGCTGACGAGACGTTTGCCTTACGCTGCCTACTGCACATATGTGATGCATGCCCTGTGGCTGCAGCACAGGTGGTGGCAGGTTGAGTGAGGCTGGCCGTGAGGGAGATGCACGAGAGGGTGAGTATGGGATGGAGCAATGAGATTGTATGAGGAGTGGGGTGCGTGTTAGTGGCAGGGTGAGTACTGGCGAGGTGAGTAGGTGGAGGTAAGATGAGGATGGGGTGTGAGTGGGTATGAAGGGTGATGTGACAGAATAGTGTTGGCGGTGCCGAAGGAGATGTGGGGTGGGGGCAGTGTTGTGGCAGACGGAGTGTAGGGGAAAGACTTCGTGTTCTCACTGCGGCTGACCTACTGCGGTCATTGCAGCGCCTCCTGCACTGTATGCAGGTGGGCGATATGTTGGTGGCGCAGGTGACCCCCTCTGCCACCTCGAGCCAGGCCTTCTTGGTGGCAGAGGCAGGCCGCTTCCTCCCGCCCGCCGGGGGGAAGATCTGTGTCCTCCCCCTCCTCCTCACCCCATCTGATGATACCTGGGGTGAGGCATCATTAAACTGGGAGCAGCCTTCCCCCTGGGCTGCTCCATGCTGCAATTTGTCCCATTGGTTGCAGCATCTGTCAGTGGAGGACTGCCCCTTTAACTAGAGGGCCTCTAGCTGACAGATCGTACTGCGCATGCGCAGCCCGACCGACGCGCAGGCCAGCGCCGTGGACCCCGGAGGAGCAGGTAATTGATTCCAATTAGTGGGTTGCCTGCTACGATCGCGCGGGCAACCCACTAATTTCGCCGAGCGTGTTGACCACGCTCCCGGAGGACCACCCGCTGGGAACCCGCAGGCCTGCTAAATTCGGGCCCAATGTGTTCCCCTTGCCAAGGGGGGCCACAGTGGATACCAGGCATCTTTCTCGAATGGCTGACCTCTGCCAGGACTTTCGGGCCTTCCCAGTATGGCTGATGCTGTAGATGTGCCCTCTTGCGACAGGATACTCAGGGGACCTGCCCCCGACCCCAGAAAGTCTGCGGCAGAGGTTCCTGGTGGGTGTCAACCTGACATAATTGCCCATGGATTTTCGGAGCCTTGGACTTTAGATACTGTGCTAATCAATGAATGAATTCGTGCTGAAATCTAATCCCTTGGCAATCCTTCCTTCTCTCTTTCCCTCCTTTTCTTTCTCCTTCCCTTTCTACTGATTTCCCAAAACGAGAATTGCTTTACACCACATAGCTAAACCCCAGGACATCAGCCTCTCAAGTTAAATATTACAACGTGGTTAAGTGTAGATTAATATGTAGCAAAGGCTCAAGTACAAGGCTGTAATTTGACCCCAGGGTTCAGGTCAGTGACAAGAACCTGAAGTCTATGATTAGGCGTGACAAGAAGATTAAGATTATGTATCAGGAAAACGCATTTCTGTAGCACTTTGATTTTGCAGATGTATTTTATTCAGATGTAAATCTATAAAGCTGGGATGACTCCATCAAAATGAGGCTTAAATTCGAGCCTCCTAGCAACCAATACAAGATTGGGATTGTTGAGGCCTGTTCCAGTTTACCTGTTTATCCCCGTATCTGGAGGGCAAATTCAATGGCGAGAATAACACAGCGGAAGCAAAATAACACACAGGGTAAAATAAAAGTCTAAGTCATACATTCTGAGTCATTTTCATATGAAATTCAGCTTAGAATCTGCGTCGTTTTGTTCTAATCCATCCTGGATTTGTAAAGTAAACAGAGCTGAAAGCAGCACAGGATAACATGGACAGAAGGGTTCCTAATGTCATTACTGCAGATTTCTAAGAAGAGTAATTTAATATTGATTGCAGATAATTTCTCTGTGCAGTATAAATTAGACTGTAACTGCAGTGCACTAGTAAAGGAAGAAAAGAATGGTGTTAAATGGAATTCAATACTTGTAGCTAGCTTTATTACTATAAAAATCCTGGACTATTTGAGATTATCATAGAGAAAGAAAAGGGAAGGGGCAGGGTGTCAAAGTATTTCCAATTGTGATAAATGGAAGATATTTTAATCTCCAAATGGGAACAGGAACAGGAGTAGGCCATTCAGCCCCTCGAGCCTGTTCCGCCATTCAATTAGATTGTGGCTGATCTGAATCTTAACTCCATCTACCCACCTTGCTACTGTACCCCTTAATACCCTTACCTAACAAAAACCTATCAATCTCAATATTAAAATTTTCAATTGGCCCCCCAACCTCAACAGCATTTTGGGGGAAGAGAGTTCCAGATTTCCACTCCCCTTTGTGTGAAGAAGTGCTTCCTGACATCACCCCTGAACAACCTAGCTCTAATTTTAAGGTTATGCCCTCATGTTCTGGACTCTCTCTTATGCATGCTATTCTCCTCCTTGTATCCTTAATGTGTTGAAATCGAGTTGACTGTGTGTCAGCTTGGCTTAGTCAATAGTGCTTTCACCCTGAGAGTTAGATTGTTCTGTATTTTAGCCCATTCAAGGGTATTAAGTTTTTGGGTCTTTTTAAGCCTTCTTAACCCAGATTATTTTCAGATCTCATGTCTTCGATCACTCTCATAGGTGAATCCCAACTCCCCAAATTTTCAAGAGTGTCAATCTTTGCCCTGAGCTCTAGATAAGATTTGAGTAATACACCCAGGGAATTGAGGGCAAATCCTGTTTGGTAATTCCTTTTAGGTGCTGGACTATCTTTTATACCATGGTACAATCCCACTTCGGTCTTCAAAAGCAGTGCCTTCCGGAGCTGACCTTGGCAGAGTTTGCGAGGTCAATGGGAGGACATCTTAGCTGCATGAAGCCAATAGGTCCCCAGAACGTTAGCTTGGGCGCCCAGTTGCCCCAGTGATGCCGGAATCTCCAGTACCAGGTCACTATCTGATGATGGGTGGTGTCCAGGCTTTGTCCCCCACTCCGTGACATCATCCAATACCCCCCTCCCCCTCTACCCCCGGCCCTCAAAAATACATAATTTATGTCAGAGAGTTCAACTCCTATTCAAGGCTGACACTCCAGTACAGCATTAAGAAAGTGCTCAATTATCAAAAGCTTCATTCTTCAGATAAGCCGCGTCCCTGTCTGCTTGTCCGTTGGTTCTGGTAAATCTTAAAGATCCCATGGCACTGTTTGAAGAAGCATAGAATCTTACAGCACAGAAGAAGGATATTCGGCCTGTCGTGCCTGTGTTGGCTCCTTGAAAGAGCTATCCAATTAGTCCCACTCCCCTGTTCTTTCTCCATAGCCCTGCAATCTTCTCCCCTTCAAGTATTTATCCAATTCCCTTTTGAAAGTTATTATTGAATCTGCTTCCACCACCCTTTCAGGCAGTGCATTTCAGATCATAACAACTCGCTGTGTGTAAAAAAAAAAAAATTCTCCTCATCTCACCTCTGGTTCTTTTGCCAATTACTCTAAATCTGTGTCCTTTGGTTATCGACCCTTCTGCCAGTGGAAACAGTTTCTCCTTATTCACTCTATCAAAATCCTTCATGATTTTGAACACCTCTATTAAATCTCCCCTTAACCTTCGCTGTTCTGAGGAGAACAATCCCAGCTTCTCCAGTCTCTCCACGTTACTGAAGTCCCTCAACCCTGGTACCTTTCTGGTAAATCTCCTCTGCACCCTGTCCAAGGCCTTAACATCCTTCCTAAACCATGGGGAGTTCTTCTGGTGCCCTGGCCAATATTCCTCCCTCTACAAGTACCATAAAAAAGATTAACTGGTCTTCATCTCATTGATTTTTGAGGGACATTGCTTGTACAAAATGGCCACCATGTTTACCTATAAATAACAATCACTGCACTTCAAAAATAATTCATCAGTTGAAGTGCTTTGAGGCATTTCAACCAGATAAGGCATGTGATAAAATACAAGTATTATTATAAATGTTATCAAACCATCGCCTACATTAATTCATTCCTTTCCAGAACCTCAAAACCATGGAACTCCTTGGGCCCGATTTTACCAGGGGTGCGGGTTGGCAGCGGGTGGTCGGGCGGGCTCGAGGAAAACGCGCCGGCCAAATTGAGTGCGTTGCGCACGCGATCGCGGGATGATTGATGTGATTAGCCGGCAGTTACGGGTTCCGCGCTTCTCAGCTGCGTGCCGGCGGCCTGCGCATGCGCATTGACGTCTGAGCGATGGTTGCGCTCTATTTAAAGGGGCAGTCCACCAAAGCCCCTCCAGCCACAAACTACACTCCATCAAGGATGGAGGAGCACAGGGGTAAGGCTGCTCCCCGTTTCACGGACCACGCCCTCCAGGTGCTGCTGGACGGGGTCCGCATGAGGAGGGAGACGTTGTTCCCCACGGATGGAAGGAGGTGCCCTGCCAGCGCCACCAAGAGGGCATGGGAGGAGGTGGCCGCGGAGGTCACAAGCAGGGGAAACACCACCCGCACTTGGATTCAGTGCCGCAAGAGATTCAATGACCTCACCAGGTCCGGGAAAGTGAGTACACGAACGCACTCTGCATCACTCCGTCTTCCACATCACCTCAAACACCTCACAACCCCATCTCCACTGACAGCACTGCGCTCCCGCACCAATCCTCACAGCCACCCAACTATCAGCCTCACAGTGCCTGCACGTACCCACCGTCCCTGTCCCCACTCGACCACTACCACACACCCCAATGCCCATACAATGGGATGGCCATGTGGCACACGCATCATCCCATCCATCTGGCACACGCTCAACCCAATCACACCAATGCTTGAAGCGTCTCACATTGTAATCATCACTCAATAACGTTTTTGTGTTTTGCCCTCACAGGAGAAGAGGGCCAGGAACGCACGCGATAGGGCACGCACCGGAGGGGGCCCGCCACACGAGATGGCCCTGACAGACGCCGAGGTCGAGGCACTGGAGATCAGCCGCACGCTGCATTGCCTGTCGATGGCGGATGGCGAGTCTGGTTCTGGCGAAATGGCCGGTAAGGGAAAGCTGACACTCAGCACTCATGATTGTGAATGATCGTAGCATCACATGGCATATGCCGCACCGCCACATTTGGTCACATGCCTGATATTTCCCTCTGTTCTCTTGCAGGACCATCTGCGATCGACGTCTCGGTTGAGGGCGATTCCTCAGAGGACATGCCCGTCTCTGAGGGTGCATCGTCACACATGAGCCTTGCATCCACCAACGCAGATACACACACCTCGGTGGGTCCCCCCCCTCAGCTAGTTGGGATTGCACATGGTGAGTCACCGGGCACACGTGAGCATGAGCAGACCCTGGTGGCAGGGTCAGCCGCGGAGGGTCCGCGTCGGTGGGAGCACTCTTCTCCAGGCTTTGCTCAGCCGGACCCAGATGCTGAACCCAGGGGGCCACCTGTCAAAAGGAGAGTCGTCGAGGGGCACCAGAACATTGCTGAGGTACTGGGAGAGGTGCCACGCGCACTCTCCACAATCGCACGGAGGATGGAGGAGTCCAACTCCTGCATGAGGGGAATGGTGGCACAGGTGCAGGAGGGTATCGCCGAGATAGTGTCGCAGGGACGTGAAGGCATCTCTGAGATGGAGGACAGGCTAGCCTCCCTCGAGCGTCACGCACAGCTCACCAATGAGTCCATCCAGGCCCTCACAACGGCTGTTCGGATTCAGGGTGAACAACATTCTGCCGCCATCAACAGGTTGACAGATACATTGGAGGTGGCCTTGCAAGGTCTCACCCACGTCATCCAAACTGCCGTCCAGCAGGGTGGAAGGGGTGATGTGGGCCTTGGCCATGAGAGGGAAGATGGTGAACGGGGAAATGGAAGTGTGGACGCTGCTCAAGGCGCCCCCACGTCTCACCCGTTGCCCCCCTCTCAACCAGTGCCCGCAATAGTCCATCCTCTCCAGGTGGCCGAGTCTGCCCCTGCACAGGTGCAGGAGGGGCAGTCTGTGGAGGTGCCCTCACGGGCACCGAAACCCAGGGGGCGTCGGCCCAAAGCATCTACCCGGTCAGGGCACGAACAGGAGCAACCTGCCACCACCTCTGCTGGAGCCACAGGGGTAGCACCACGTAGGGGGTCCCGAAAACGAACGCCTAAAGTTCCGTGAGCACACAGGGATTGCACCAGGGTGTTTGTCGTTTTTTAAAAAATTTTCTACTCTTTGAATGTCACCACAAAATAAACTCACTTTTTCTCACCAATGCTGCCACCTCTTGTCCATAATTCTGCGGCTTGTGCAATATG
Source organism: Heptranchias perlo (assembly GCF_035084215.1). Taxonomy (NCBI): domain Eukaryota; kingdom Metazoa; phylum Chordata; class Chondrichthyes; order Hexanchiformes; family Hexanchidae; genus Heptranchias; species Heptranchias perlo. The sequence goes on along the minus strand of NC_090340.1, from coordinate 57,189,526 downwards.
TCCCTTCCGTGCGCCTCATCATGACGACGACCACCCCGTCCCACCCATTGGGCATAATCCAGTGGGTGCAGGTGTACAGGCACCACTCTTCTGTGGAGGGAGCCTGTATGGACCCTCGTCTGTGCACGTTATGACATGTGAACGCCTCACACAGTGTGATGTTAGGAGAACCGTTGGCATATGAGTGCCTCCCTGGCCTGACGAGCACGCAGGTGAGCCGGTGTTCGGGCCATGGGTCGTTCCTCCTCCTCTCCCTCTTCCTCCTCCTCCTCTTCCTCCTCCACCTCCTCCTCATTGTCGTCCTCAATGTGGGTGGCGGGTGTGCATGGGGCCTCCTCCAGCGGCACCCCTCTCTGTAGTGCCATGTTATGCAGGGCACAGCAGACAACTATAATTCGTCCCACTCTGAATGGCGTGTATTGGAGCGCTCCCCCGGAACGATCAAGGCACCTGAAGCGCATCTTGAGCAGCCCTATGGCCTGCTCAATTGTAGACCTGGTAGCAATGTGGCTGTCATTATACCGACGCTGTGGCTCGGTAATGGGGTTCCTCAGAGGTGTCAATAGCCACGTGTCCAGGGGATATCCCTTGTCGCCAAGGAGCCAGCCGTTGCCGGCGTTGGGTGCGTGGAAGAGGGGCGGGACGGTGGACTCCCTGAGGACGAAGGCATCGTGGCAGCTGCCAGGGTATCTGGCGCACACGTGTAGGAATCTCTGGCGGTGGTCACAAATGAGCTGGGCGTTCATGGAGTGATACCCTTTCCTGTTGATAAACAGCCCTGGCTCATGTGGAGGTGCCCGTATTGCTATGTGGGTGCAATCGATTACACCCTGCACCCGTGGGAAGCCAGCCACAGCATGGAATCCAACCGCCCTCTCCATCTGGCTGCGCTCATCCATGGCGAAGTTGATGTAGTTCGAGGCCCTGCGGAACAACCCATCGGTGACCTGCCTTATGCACTTGTGTGCAGACGACTGACAGACCCCGGTGATGTCCCCCGTGGCACCCTGGAAGGATCCGGAGGCGAAGAAGTTGAGGGCAGTGGTGACTTTGACGGCGACGGGTAAGAAGATGCTGCTTGGTCCATCCGGGAGCAGCTCGTCATTGAGGAGGCTGCAGATGTCGGCGACTACCTGGCGAGTGACTCTGAGCCTCCGTATGCACTGCTGCTCAGAGAGGTCCATGAAGCTGAGCCTCGGTCTGTAGACCCTGTGCGGAGGGTAGTGCCTCCTGCGACGCCTCTCTCTCTGCGGATGCCCTCCATCCTGCTGTGCAGGTGGATGTGCCGCAGCACCGTGTTGTGGGGATGCACGTCTCTGAGGCGGACGGCGTGGACTGGGAGGCTGCTGAGGCTGGTCATGCTGTTCGTCCTCCGAGGATGTCAACGCAGCACCCATCTGGCAGGTTTAGGTTTGCGGGGTTGTGCACGCTAGAAAAGTGTGTCCTCGCACAGGGATTGGACTTCCACGCCGGTGAATCTTCTTGCTTGGAGGAGGGTGGTGGAGGGCAGGCGTTGCCCAATGTTACGGAGTGTCCTCCTGCGTTGGTGAAGGCTCTCCCTCCCCCACCTGTGGAATGCACCTTGGCAGCTGCCACAGGCTGCTGGCTGCAACACGTCCGTTGAGAGTGTGAGTGTTTCCCCCAGTATGGGAAACAGTCTCATTTCACTGTAAAATCCCACACCTGTTAAATAAACAGCTCAATCAGGTCATTTAATGACCTGAAATACCAAGATAAATACACTCAAGTGGAACCCCGCTGGCTTTAATTGCCTGCGGGATTCCCACCAGCGGGGCCAACGCACGCACCCCCGCACGTCAGCGCGCAACCCAGAAGTGGGCGGGATCGAGGCGCGATCCGGTCCCGCTCCTCGAAACCGGGATTTTAGAGGCCCCCCCGCCGAGAACGCACCCGGAACCGGGTGCTAAAATCGGGCCCCTTGTTTCTCTCACTCATCCCTCCTTCCTGCAATCTAATCATTACCTCATATTCTCTCCAGCTTTTCTCAACCTTGCACTCAGGGCCTTGGAACTTCACTTTGGTTTCCCAATTAAAATAAAAATTATCATTATTTTTTATTATTCAACAGCTTGTAGCTAGAGCACATCCAGTATAATTAATTATGGGTGGCTATCTATACTGCTTTAATGTGCGACTGAAGGATTAGTCCGGTGTAGTACCAGGGGAGTCGATTACTAGTGTATGATCAGAAAAAGCGTTGGATCTCATCACACATTAATTAAACATTTTCAGGTACTGTTTTCCATTGGACCTAATCTCTCCTGAAGGAATGATTCAGGCAGACTTTTTGCAGCCTTTGGTACCTTATCCAATTGGACTGCCGCCAAACTCCGAGCTGAGCTTCTGACATCTCGAAGAATCTCTCCATCACAAAGACCGCCAACTTCCACCACCATAATATCGTCCACCTCCACCCCTGCCTCAGCCCATTTGCTGCTGAAATGTCTCTCTTCTGACCACCAGACTCGACTATTCTAATGCTCTCCTGGCCGGCCTCTCATCCTCCATGCTCTGCCAATTTCAAATCAACCAAGACCCAACTGCCTGTATCCTATCCTGCATCAAGTCCTGCTAATCCATCATTCCTGTCCTTGCTGACCCAGCGGGATGCCACTTGAAGACATTTATTTCGCTTGTTCAGGTCATTAACTGACCTGATTAAGGGATTATGTGAGGAGGGGTGGGATTTTAGAGCAAACTGGGACTGTTTCCCACACCGGGGGAAACACTCCCAGTTCGAATGGACGTGTTGCACCTGTCAGCCTGTGGCAGCTGCAAAGGTCCATCTGACAGGTAGGTGGGAGGGGGGGGAGAGACCCTCACTCATTGCAGGAGGCCACTCTGTCACTTGGGACAAAGTTTGGCCTCCACCACCCTCCTCCTGACAATCAAAGTCACCAACCTGCACACTTACCCCGGTGTCCAGACACACGTACCTACCTTGCGGACCCCCTCAGATGTACATCTTCCGGATGGGGGCCGCCGTAGCTGCAGTCATGACCTCCTCGGAGGGCGAATAGCATCACCAGCCTCGCCATCCACGCCGTCCACCTCTGACACGTGGAGCTCCACAACAGAGTGCTGTGACAGATCCACCTGTACAGCAGGAGGGAGGGCAACCGCAGAGAGAGATGCGTCGCAGAGGGCACTACCCTCGCCACAGGGTCCACAGACCGAGGCTCAGCTTCCTGGACCTCTCCAAGCAGCAGTGTACACGGAGGCTCAGAGTCACTCGACATGTAGTCATGGACATCTGCAGCCTCCTTCATGCCAAACTACTCCTGGCTGGCCCGAGCACCATCTTCTTACCTGTCGCTGTCAAAGTCACCACTGCCTCAACAACCTCTCCTCCGCATCCTTCCAGGGTGCAACCGGGGACATCACCGAGGTCTCTCAGCCGTCTGCACAAAAGAGCCCTGCAAATACACCTACACCCACTCTGCAGTGACACAATGGGTGGCATCAGTTGTGGGTCTTCATAGTGATCCTCAGGAAAGGGCATTATTGCACAAACCAGACAAGATTTGCGAAGACGTGGCAGTAGTGGTGCCAATATAATATGTGATGAGAGTTGGTCAGAAATTCAATATAAGTAACAACCATGACAAACCCTCAAACACCCTTGTGCATCCCCTTCATGCTCACGACACGTTTGCCTTACGCTGCCTACTGCACATATCTGATGCATGCCCTGTGGCTGCAGCACAGGTAGTGGCAGGTTGAGTGAGGCTGGCCGTAAAAGAGATGCACGAGAGGGTGAGTACGAGATAGAGCCATGAGATTGTATGAGGATTGGGTTGAGTGGTAGTGGCGGGATGAGTACTGGCGAGGTGAGTAGGTGCAGGTACGATGAGGTTGAGGTTTGAGTGGGTGTGAGGGGTGATGTGACAGAGTAGTGTTGGCAGTGCAGAAGGAGATGTGGGGTGGGGGCGGTGATGTGGCAGACGGAGTGTAGGGGAAAGACTACGTGTACTCACTTTGGCTGACCTACTGAGGTCATTGGAGCGCCTCCTGCACTGTATGCAGGTGGGCGATATGTTGGTGGTGCTGGTGACCTCCTCTGCCACCTCGAGCCAGGCCTTCCTGGTGGCAGAGGCAGGCCGCTTCCTCCCACCCGCCGGGGGGAAGATCTCTGTCCTCCCACTCCTCCTCACCCCATGTATTGATACCTGGAGTGAGGCATCATTAAACTGGGAGCAGCCTTCCCCCTGGGCTGCTCCATGCTGTGATTTTTTCTGTTTGTTGCAGCATCTGTCAATGAAGGACTGCCCCTTTAAATAGAGCTCCTCCAGCTGACAGATCTTACTGCGCATGCGCAGCCCGCCCGATGCGCAGATCAGCAGTGGGAAACCCGGAAGACCAGGTAACTGGATCCAATTATGCTACGATCGCGCGGGGACCTGACTGATTTCGCCGGGCGCGTTACCCACGCGCCCGATAGCCCCCCCCGCCAAGAACCCGCAGCCCTGGTAACATTGGGCCCCAAGTCTCTCTGGACACCAACATTTAATAGTTTCTCACCATTTAAAAAATATCCTGTTTTTCTATTCTTCCTACTAAAGTGAATAACCTCACATTTCCCCACGTTGTACTCCGTCTGCCACCTTTTCGCCCACTCACTTAACCTGTCTATATCCCTTTGCAGACTCTTGGGGAGGTGATTTTAAACCCCAAGAACGGGTGGGTTGGGGACGGGTGGGAGTTGAAAATAGTTGTTTTTTTGGGTGGCAACCGCAAAATTTTCAGACTTTGCATTCCCAGTGGGAAGCCTGTATTTTACGCGCCGACATTAAACCCAGAATTAAAGCCGGGTTGCGGTCGCGACCTAAAAAACAACTATTTTCAACTCCCACCAGCCCCCAACCCACCCGTTCTTGGCGTTTAAAATCACCCCCTTTGTGTCCTCCTCACAGCTTACTTCCCCACCTAACATGGTATCATCAGCAAACTTGGATACATTACACTCGGTCCCTTCAGAAAGGAATACAAGGATATGTTGATGAGGTGAGATGAAATAAATGGGGTGGTAGGAGGCTTGTGTGGAGCGTAAACACCAGCATGGACCTGTTGGACTTAATGGCCTGTTTTTGTGCTGTAAACGCGACATAATATTGGAGTCTGCTCTGCAGCAGCCACTCTACTCCCTCCCCCTCACACAACCCATCACACTTTTTCTGACTCCTGCGTTAGCCAGGCTGCTTCTGACATCTCATCATGAAGCAACATTGACATGAAAGGTCAGTGAAAGGCGCAAACACTGCAGCAGAACGGGTGATCTTCGGAGAAGAGAACAAACAAGATAGAGGAGAGTGCCGGCCTCTCCTGTAACTACATCCCTGCCAATTAATTTTGCATTATATTCTTTCTCAAGAGTTTCCCAGATGCTGGTTTAATGAAGAGACTATTTGATTGTGATAAATCTATAGATGAATAGCTATTAGTTTTCTTTCACTGCCATCCCTTCTTTAATGGCCCTTTTTCACTAACAGCTGCTTTGATTTCCTTCTAAATGAAACGTGTGGAGCTGGATTATGAGTTGCTGTAATACTTGAGGTTTGACTGAAGGTTTTTTAGGAGTCAAATCTACTTGAGTACTAATGATGAAATCACACGGTTCCCAAGGGGCTGTGGAATGAAAATAAGTCATCTGTGACTTTTTAGGAGTACGATTTATTAGTTGATACCTCATTCATGACTTCTTAGTAATGTTAAATAATATATGATGCAATATTCCTTGCAACATTGTTCAATACTCTTCCACCATCTGACTTTTTACTTTGATTTAAAAAAAAATGGAAACCTTCCATTTGCTTTGAGCAGGCGTCTTCTTGAGATATTTTCTCCTTTTCCCCCTTTCTTGTGTGATGCACCACTTTGGCCAAGGGAGGGGACATCCAGCTCCCAGGTCACTGCTTGTGATTCCGAAACTACTCACTAGAAGGTCTTGACATTTTTCATTTAAGTCAAACTTTTCGGGAGGTGAAATTGGCCATGGGCGGTAACACCAAAAAGGCGATAGCGAATCAGCAGTGTGTTTGACACGTCGCCTTGTTGGGACAGAAATCGCTCCCGAAATAACGGAGGAGCTCGATATCGCTCTCCGTTTTTAGCGGCGTATCGAAGGAGCAAGTTCCCGCGTTCACACGTGCGCACTGAAACGCGGAAATCAGGAACTTGCTCCCATTGGTTCGCCGGCGATTTGACAGCTGCGAATTAAAGGGCCATCACACGCCGCAATCGTAGAAATCACTGAAAAATCACAAACTCGCTCATCCGCCCAGCTGGAATGTACCTAATTACACCTCCAAAAGGTACCTTTAAAAATACCAGATCTAAACTTAGTTTTAAAAGCACGATAATTCTTTATGACTGCCAAACAACTAAAAATTTAAATTTAAAAATGAGGAGTCCCATATTATTACTTATTTTAATAGTTTTTGATCATTTTTTTAAAAATAAATTAAAAATGTAAAATTTTTTTTTACTTTTCCCTTCTGTCTCTTTAATTTAATTCAATTCTTTCTTTGGCTTTTTATTAAATTTTTTGTTTACAGTGGCTCCCAGAATAGTAACCGAAATGAATGAAGTCCGCTTGCCTGCTTGTGGGCGGGACTTCTCTTCCAGACAGATTTTGTGGGCGTGTCTTCTATTCTCACAGACATTTCCATGCGAATCAACTTACCCCGCTCAGAGGCTGGGTCGATAATGCACAATTCTTTAAAAGTTCAAAATCACGCAAGTCGATGCCACAGAGCCCTCAGTAAACACATTCGGAAATTAATTTTGCAGGCGCTGCAGTGATCGTTGCCATGCTGCTCTGCACAAGTTCTGGCCCACTTTCTTTCCGTTGACTTCATTGGAAATGAAAATTGGGTGTAGTGTAAGACAGGTACACTATCACCTGTACTGCCCAATACCAAGTTAATTCCCTGTGCCTCTATTGGCTCAGTGGGTTGCACTCTCACCTCTAAGTCAGAAAGTTGTGGGTTTAAGCCACACTCTAGAGACTTGAGCGCCTAATCTGGGCTGACACTCCAGCACTGAGGGAGTGCTGCACTGTCGGAGGTGCCGTCTTTTGGATGAGACATTGAACCAAGGCTCTGTCTGCCTTCTCAGTTGGATGCAAATGATCCAATGGCACTATTTTGAAGAGCAGGGGAGTTCTCCCTGGTGTCCTAGAATCATAGAATCATAGAAGTTACAACATGGAAACAGGCCCTTCGGCCCAACATGTCCATGTCGCCCAGTTTATACCACTAAGCTAGTCCCAATTGCCTGCACTTGGCCCATATCCCTCGATACCCATCTTCCCCATGTAACTGTCCAAATGCTTTTTAAAAGACAAAATTGTACCCGCCTCTACTACTGCCTCTGGCAGCTCGTTCCAGACACTCACCACCCTTTGAGTGAAAAAATTGCCCCTCTGGATCCTTTTGTATCTCTCCCCTCTCACCTTAAATCTGTGCCCCCTCGTTATAGACTCCCCTACCTTTGGGAAAAGATTTTGACTATCGACCTTATCTATGCCCCTCATTATTTTATAGACTTCTATAAGATCACCCCTTAACCTCCTACTCTCCAGGGAATAAAGTCCCAGTCTGTCTAACCTCTCCCTGTAAGTCAAACCATCAAGTCCCGGTAGCATCCTAGTAAATCTTTTCTGCACTCTTTCTAGTTTAATAATATCCTTTCTATAATAGGGTGACCAGAACTGTACACAGTACTCCAAGTGTGGCCTCACCAATGCCCTGTACAACTTCAACAAGACATCCCAACTCCTGCATTCAATGTTCTGACCAATGAAACCAAGCATGCTGAATGCCTTCTTCACCACCCTATCCACCTGTGACTCCACTTTCAAGGAGCTATGAATCTGTACTCCTAGATCTCTTTGTTCTATAACTCTCCCCAACGCCCTACCATTAACGGAGTAGGTCCTGGCCCGATTCGATCTACCAAAATGCATCACCTCACATTTATCTAAATTAAACTCCATCTGCCATTCATCGGCCCACTGGCCCAATTTATCAAGATCCCGTTGCAATCCTAGATAACCTTCTTCACTGTCCACAATGCCACCAATCTTGGTGTCATCTGCAAACTTACTAACCATGCCTCCTAAATTCTCATCCAAATCATTAATATAAATAACAAATAACAGCGGACCCAGCACCGATCCCTGAGGCACACCGCTGGACACAGGCATCCAGTTTGAAAAACAACCCTCGACAACCACCCTCTGTCTTCTGTCGTCAAGCCAATTTTGTATCCAATTGGCTACCTCACCTTGGATCCCATGAGATTTAACCTTATGTAACAACCTACCATGCGGTACCTTGTCAAATGCTTTGCTGAAGTCCATGTAGACCACGTCTACTGCACAGCCCTCATCTATCTTCTTGGTTACCCCTTCAAAAAACTCAATCAAATTCGTGAGACATGACTTTCCTCTCACAAAACCATGCTGACTGTTCCTAATTAGTCCCTGCCTCTCCAAATGCCTGTAGATTCTGTCCCTCAGAATACCCTCTAACAACTTACCCACTACAGATGTCAGGCTCACTGGTCTGTAGTTCCCAGGCTTTTCCCTGCCGCCCTTCTTAAACAAAGGCACAACATTTGCTACCCTCCAATCTTCAGGCACCTCACCTGTAGCGGTGGATGATTCAAATATCTCTGCTAGGGGACCCGCAATTTCCTCCCTAACCTCCCATAACGTCCTGGGATACATTTCATCAGGTCCTGGAGATTTATCTACCTTGATGCGCGTTAAGACTTCCAGCACCTCCCTCTCTGTAATATGTACACTCCTCAAGACATCACTATTTATTTCCCCAAGTTCCCTAACATCCATGCCTTTCTCAACCGTAAATACCGATGTGAAATATTCATTCAGGATCTCACCCATCTCTTGTGGTTCCGCACATAGATGACCTTGTTGATCCTTAAGAGGCCCTACTCTCTCCCTTGTTACCCTTTTGCCCTTTATGTATTTGTAGAAGCTCTTTGGATTCACCTTTGCCTGATCTGCCAAAGCAATCTCATATCCCCTTTTTGCCCTCCTGATTTCTCTCTTAACTCTACTCCGGCAATCTCTATACTCTTCAAGGGATCCACTTGATCCCAGCTGCCTATGCATGTCATATGCCTCCTTCTTATTTTTGACTAGTGCCTCAATCTCCCGAGTCATCCAAGGTTCCCTACTTCTACCAGCCTTGCCCTTCACTTTATAAGGAATGTGCTTACACTGAACCCTGGTTAACACACTTTTGAAAGCCTCCCACTTACCAGACGTCCCTTTGCCTGCCAACAGACTCTCCCAATCAACTTCTGAAAGTTCCTGTCTAATACCATCAAAATTGGCCTTTCCCCAATTTAGAATTTTAACTTTTGGGCCAGACCTATCCTTCTCCATAGCTATCTTAAAACTAATGGAATTATGATCACTGGTCCCAAAGTGATCCCTCACTAACACTTCTGTCACCTGCCCTTCCTTATTTCCCAAGAGGAGGTCAAGTTTTGCCCCCTCTCTAGTCGGGCCATCCTCATACTGAATGAGAAATTCCTCCTGAATACACTCAACAAATTTCTCTCCATCCAAGCCCCTAATGCTATGGCTGTCCCAGTCAATGTTGGGAAAGTTAAAGTCCCCTACTATTACCACCCTATTTTTCTTGCAGCTGTCTGTAATCTCCTTACATATTTGCTCCTCAATTTCCCGTTGACTATTTGGGGGTCTGTAGTACAATCCTATCAAAGTGATCTCTCCCTTCTTATTTTTCAGTTCTACCCATATGGACTCAGTGGGCGAACCCTCGGATATATCCCCTCTCACTACTGCCGTGATGTTCTCCCTAATCAAGAACGCAACTCCCCCTTCTCTCTTACCTCCTGCTCTATCTTTCCTATAGCATCTGTACCCTGGAACATTGAGCTGCCAGTCCTGCCCCTCCCTTAGCCATGTTTCAGTAATAGCTATAACATCCCAGTCCCATGTACCCATCCATGCCCTGAGTTCATCTGCCTTGCCCATCAGACTTCTTGCATTGAAATAAATGCAGTTTAATCTAGTCTTCCCTTGGTCTTTGCCCTGCTTTCTCAGACCATCTGTCCGGTCATGTTCTGTACACTCTCCCTTACTGCCTTTTGTTTCTGTCACCACTTTATTTCCCACTGACTTCCTGCATCGGTTCCCATCCCCCTGCCACATTAGTTTAAACCCTGGCCAATATTTATCCCTCAACCAACATCACTAAAACAGGTTATCTGGTTAAAATCTCATTGCTGGGACCTTGCTGTGTGCCAATTGGCTGCTGCATTTTTTTTTTATTTGTTCATGGGATGGGGGTGTCGCTGGCAAGGCCAACATTTATTGCCTATCACTAATTGCCCTTGAGAATGTGGTGATGAGCTGCCTTCTTGAACCGCTATAGTCCATGTGGTGAAGGTTCTCCAACACTGCTGTTAGGTAGGGAGTTCCAGGATTTTGACCCAGTGACGATGAAGAAACGGCAATATATTTCCAAGTCGAGATGGTGTGTGACTTGGAGGGGAATATGCAGGTAGCGTTGTTCCCATGTACCTGCTGCTCTTGTCCTTCTAGGTGGTAGAGGTCACGGGTTTGGGAGGTGTTGTTGAAGAAGCCTTGGTGAGTTGCTGCAGTGCATCCTGTGGATGGTACACACTGCAGTCACGGTGCACCAGTGGTGAAGGGAGTGAATGTTTAGGGTGGTGGATGGGGTGCCAATCAAGCGGGCTGCTTTTGTCCTGGATGATGTTGAGCTTCTTGAGTGTTGTTGGAGCTGCACACATCCAGGCAAGTGGAGAGTATTTCATCATACTCCTGACTTGTGCCTTGTAGATGGTGGAAAGGCTTTGGGGAGTCAGGAGGTGAGTCACTTGCCGCAGAATACCCAGCCTCTGACCTGCTCTTATAGCCACAGCATTTATGTGGCTAGTCCAGTTAACTTTCTGGTCAATGGTGACCCCCAGGATGTTGATGGTGGGGGATTCGGCGATGGTAATGCTGTTGAATGGGAGGTGGTTAGAATCTCTCTTGTTGGAGATGGTCATTACCTAGCACTTACCTGCACGAATGTCACTTGCCACTTATGAGCCCAAGCCTGGATGTTGTCCAGGTCTTGCTGCATGTGGGCACGGACTGCTTCATTATCTGAGGGGTTGCGAATGGAACTGAACACTGTGCAATCATCAGCGAACATCCCCATTTCTGAACTTATGATGGATGGAAGGTCATTGATGAAGCAGCTGAAGATGGTTGGTCCTAGGACACTGCCCTGAAAAACTCCTGAAGCAATGTCTTGGGGCTGAGATGATTGGCCTCCAACAACTATTACCATCTTCCTTTGTGCTAGGTATGACTCCAGCCACTGGAGAATTTTCCCCCTGATTCCCATTGACTTCAATTTTACAAGGGCTCCTCGGTGCCACACTCGGTCAAATGCTGTCTTGATGTCAAGGGCAGTCACTCTCACCTCACCTCTGGAATTCAGCTCTTTTGTCCATGTTTGGACCAAGGCTGTAATGAGGTCTGGTTCCGAGTGGTCCTGGCAGAACCCAAACTGAGCATCGGTGAGCAAGTTATTGGTGAGTAAGTGCCGCTTGATAGCACTGTCGACGACACCTTCCATCACTTTGCTGATGATTGAGAGTAGATTGATGGGGCGGTAATTGGCCGGATTGGATTTGTCCTGCTTTTTATGGACAGGCCATACCTGGGCAATTTTCCACATTGTCGGGTAGATGCCAGTGTTGTAGCTGTACTTGGCTAGTGGCGCGCCTTGTTCTGGAGCACAAGCCTTCAGCACTACAGCCGGGATGTTGTCGGGGCCCATAGCCTTTGCTGTATCCAGTGCACTCAGCCGTTTCTTGATATCACGTGGAGTGAATCGAATTGGCTGAAGACTGGCTTCTGTGATGGTGGGGATATCGGGAGGAGGCCGAGATGGATCATCCACTCGGCACTTCTGGCTGAAGATGGTTGCGAACGCTTCAGCCTTGTTTTTTGGACTCATGTGCTGGACTCTGCCATCATTGAGGATGGGGATGTTCACGGAGCATCCTCCTCCCATTAGTTATTTAATTGTCCACCACCATTCACGACTGGATGTGACAGGACTGCAGAACTTTGATCTGATCTGTTGGTTGTGGAATCGCTTAGCTCTGTCTATAACATGTTCCCCTTCTGCTGTTTAGTATGCATGTAGTCCTGTGTTGTAGCTATTTCCTATATTAAAGCAGTGATTACACTTCAAAAGTATTTCATTGGCTGTGAAGTGCTTTGGGACAACCTGAGGTCGTGAAAGGTGATATATAAATCCAAGTCTGTCTTTTTTTTCCTATTTGGCTTTTTTTATTTTTTTTCACTCCAGCAATGCCTGCAACTTCAAAAACAAATGAAGGTGAATATTTTACATTAATTATTTATGGAAGAATATCTCGCATGACTTTCACAGACCTTCCACAGCTTGGGATTGGAATGGATTGGATGTTTATTGAATATATATATTTCCTTTGGTGGACTGTTGAGAGGTTTACAATCACTTCAAGAGCTTTATTGATGTTAATCGCTGAAGCTTCGTGGGTTTTTTCTAACTGCACGTTCAAGAGTTTGCATGTATTAGAACTTCAACAGCTGATTCCCCCAAGCTAAGAAGGCGAAAATAAAATCAGGCAGGGCTCCTGCTCTTGAAGACTATCCAGCGACCCCTGGAAAATTAGTGAGGGCAGCACCAGGTTCACGAACTCCATGTCTGAATAAGTTGTTGATGCTCTTTGTCCAGACTCAAACATGAAGTGTGACCACTTCAGTCAACAACAATTTAGAATCGTAGAAAGGTTACGGCACAGAAGGAGGCCATTCGGCCCATCGAGCCTGCGCCGGCTCTTTGCAAGAGAATCCCACTTGGGGATGAGGGGGTGGACATATGAGGAGAGGTTGAGTAGATTGGGACTCTACTCATTGGAGTTCAGAAGAATGAGAGGCGAACTTTTTGGAACATATAAGATTGTGAAGGGGCTTGATCGGGTGGATGCGGTAAGGATGTTCCCAAGGATGGGTGAAACTAGAACTAGGGGGCATAATCTTAGAATAAGGGGCTGCTCTTTGAAAACTGAGATGAGGAGAAACTTCTTCACTCAGAGGGTAGTAGGTCTGTGGAACTTGCTGCCCCAGGAAGCTGTGGAAGCTACATCATTAAAGAAATTTAAAACAGAAATAGACAATTTTTGAGAAGTATAGGGAATTAGGGGTTACGGGGAGCGGGCAGGAAATTGGACATGAAGCTGAGTTTGGATCGATCAAGGCCCTGTGGGTGGCAGAGCGGGCCCAGGGGCTGAGTGGCCGGGTCCTGCTCCTACTTCTTGTGTTCTTTAGATTTGAGGTTAGGATCAGATCAGCCATGATCTTATTGAATGGCGGAGCAGGCTCGAGGGGCCGATTGGCCTACTCCTGCTCCTATTTATTATGTGCTTATGTTCTTATGTTCCTCCGCTCTTTCCCCGTAGCCCCGCAAATTTTTCTCCTTCAGGTACCTATCTAATTCCTTTTTGAAAGCCACAATTGATCCTGCTTCCACCACCCTTTCAGGCAGTGAATTCCAGATCCTAACCACTCGCTGTGTAAAAAAAAAAGAAAAGTTTTTCCTCCACTTACATTTATATCACACCTTTAATGTAGCTAAACATCCCAAAGCTGGTCACATGAGCATAATCAGACAAGAACTGACAGCGAGCCAAAGAAGGAGACATTAGGACAGGTAGGTTTTAAGGAGCGCCATAAAGGTTTAAGGATGGAATTACAGAGCTTAGGGCCTGGATGGCTGAAGGCACAGCTGCCAATGGTGGGGTGAAGGAAGTAGAGGATGGATAGGAGGCCAGAATTTGAGCAACACATAGTTCTCGGAGGGTTGTAAGGCTGGAACAGATTACAGAGATAGGGAGGGGTGAGGCCGTGGAGGGATTTGAGAACAAGGGTGAGATTTTAGTGGACCGGGAGCCAATATGGGTCAGCGAGCACAGGGGTGCTGGGTGAACGGGACTTGATGTGGGTTAGTAGGATACGGGCAGCAGAGTTTTGGGTTAGCTTAAGTTTATGTAGGGCAGAGGGCTGTGGATGGTGAGTCGTTGAGTATATTCAAGGCTGAGATCGATAGATTTTTGGACTCTAGGGGAGTCAAGGGATATGGGGATCGGGCGGGAAAGTGGAGTTGAGGTCGAAGATCAGCCATGATCTTATTGAATGGCAGAGCAGGCTCAGGGGGCCATGTGGCCTACTCCTGCTCCTATTTCATATGTTCTTATGGAGGGTGAAAGGTGGGAGGCTGGCCAGGAGAGCATTGGAACATTTTAGTCCGGAGGCAACTAAAGCACGGATAAGGGTTTCAGCAGCAGATGAGCTAAGGCAGGGGCAGAGACGGACAATATTACGGAGGTGGAAGTAGGCGGTCTTGGTGATGGAGCGGATATGGGGTTGGAAGCTCAGCTCAGGGTCAAATAGGACACCAAGGTTGCGAAGGGTTGGAGTAGGATCAGGTGCTCGCAGAACCATACTGAGCAAGAGTCAGTGCCTTCAGGAGCAGAGGCAAATTTAAAAAACCTATTCACTACTCACTCGGAATGGCTTATCATATCCTTAACTTACAGAATGGTCAAACTGCATCAGCAGGAATACCGTACACTGCAGTCACGTCATGTGCCATAATGCACTGATTGAGAACACACTGTTCCTCCTTCTAAGTGGTTCTTGTGATTGCATATTGAATGCATTTACTTAACAAGGGATTGTAGTGCTCTTTTAACCAGAGTTGTTTGTTCAAATTTCATAATTCACAGGGGGTAATTTCAACATCAGGACAACTTTTCTTGTCTAACGGCTGAGAGACAATCATTTCCCTGCCCACTTAAATTACTATCTATTAAAATAACAGCATGAGCTCAAGAAAGACGAAGGAAGGGCAAATCTGAGAAAACATAATTCAGAAAAAGGAAGAGAATATTTTCTATGAGAGACACGCTGTTACATGGCGATAGAATAAAAGGTTCAGAACTAATGGTGTCTTTGGCACTGGTGCTGCACTAAAATCTTTGGCAAGCTCATACCAAAAGTACACTGTTGGTGTGAGCCGGTATGAAGTGTGTGTGAGATCAGTCCCAGGTCCTGTCTGCCTGTTCAGTAGATGTCAAAAGCTTTAGCGTTAAACTAGTAGGGTTGGTATTCTGGAATTGGATTTGGCTGAAGAGAGTTTCATCCGTGGCTCAGTGGGTAGCATTCTCGCCTGAATCCAGAAGGTTGTGAGTTCCAGTCCCACTCCAAAGACTTTAGCACATAATTCAGGCTGACACCCAAGGTGATCATCACTTAAACTGCTGCTTCTCGATTTACTTGGTATTGTCTCATACTTGATAGAATGTTACCCTATGGGTCCCAGCCCTTCACCTAGGCTTCTCAATAAAAATCACAAACAAATCTCTTGTAATGTTTCAGGTATCAATAGTAATCCAGAGGTGGTCTGGAGTGATAATCCAGAGAATGTGAGTTCAAATCCTACCTTGAGAATTTGAGTTCAATTTTTTAAAAAAGAAATCATGAAGCTGTTGGATTGTCGTAAAATGCAATTGGTTCACTAATGTCCTTTCGAGAAGGAAACCTGCCGTCCTTACCAGTGTCTGGGCCTACATGCGGCTCCAGTCCCACAACAACTTTTGATTGCCCTCTGAAATGATCTAGCAAGTCACTCAGTTGTATCAAAGAATACCACCTTCTCGGGGCAACTGAGGATGGGCAATAAATGCTACCCTTGCCAGCGATGCCCACACCCTGAGAATGAATTTTTAAAAATCTTACAAACCGTTATGGATCCACCGACCTTTATGAAATCAAAGGACCACCTCACCCTTGCTTAGAAATGCTCGTAAAGTGGACTCTCAAATGGATCAGCTTCCATTTCTATAGCAACTCTTAGGGGGTAATTTTAACCTAACTGCCAGTTGCAAAACTGCTTTCCACCCCGCCTGACTCTCTATCGGAGTCACTGGAGAGTGATATTGGGCGGGGTGTAAAACTGACATTCCACCCGTTCCCGTTGATTTCCCGCCCCGCGAGTTAAGTTAAAATTACCCCCTCGAAG
Organism: Heptranchias perlo; assembly: GCF_035084215.1. Lineage (NCBI taxonomy): Eukaryota > Metazoa > Chordata > Chondrichthyes > Hexanchiformes > Hexanchidae > Heptranchias > Heptranchias perlo. Next base: position 57,173,357 of record NC_090340.1, on the reverse strand, counting down.
GCTCAGTTGGATCTCAGCAATTGGGAAATATCTTCAACGTATAATTGTAAATGTTGGTTACAACATATAATTGTAAAATGTTATAAATTACTGAGCACCGTGGATTCTTGACACTCAATCCCATGTTCTGATGCTGTGGTTATAGTGCACGACTGATCTGCACAGTAGCATTTGTTTGCAAGTTATACCGTAGGCTGCGAAGTGCACTTCCACAGCCAGCAGCGAGCTTCGAGAACGCATGTAAAGTTTTGAATATTTTGAGAATGCAGGTGGGAGGGCTTGCTGTCTCAAAACATTGAACAGAACTTGGCAAAAGTTTGTAAAGTGCCTAGGAGATCCAACTCTAAGGCGTGGCAGGTCCAAACGATATGGGACAACCCCTCCCATGGGGAGGGGAAGGTCTCACATGGCTGCCGACTAGAATCAGATCGGAACCGCTCTGCAGAGGTGTAAAGGTAATGGTAAAATTACACCATAAATCTCCCTTAATTCTGGAACATTTAATTGTGCAGTGGCAAACAATTGATAAATGGCTGTTTGCTTTTCTCACGCTTCAAGAGGTAACTATAATGGGGTGGCAGTGATTTTCCAACACTGGTTCTTTGTTAATTTAGATTTATCTCATGCTAAATCCTGCGGCCTCCTCATAAAGCACAAGAGAACTGGTTTTCAAATGGACTACCTGTAAGAAAGGGAAAAGAAAAGATCCATTTTGGCTTACACTTCAGGTGCAAATAGTTTGAGATTGCACAGCAATCAATTCCCCATCTCCCCCAAATAAACACATCCTACACACGCTCACGCATATGTACCCCACACGCACCTATATTAGAAACTATAGACAGAGAGAGACAGACATGCATTTATATTGCAGTTTTCACCACCTCAGAATGCTCCAAAGTGCTTTACAGCCAATGAAGTACTTTTGAAGTGTAGTCACTGTTGTAATGTAGGATATGTGTGTGTATATATATATATATATATATATATATACACACTAAGGTAGTACAATGTTAAATGGATTAAGTTACTTCTTGGAGTTGGCGTAAAGCCTACAGTTCAATTTAGAAATTAATGCCACACTGGACTGTTTTCCAGAAACTCATTTAGGCTAAAGGTGCAGATTGTAAACCAACAATCACAAGGTTACTGTTTTCTTGGTAATAATTAGCTGATTTATTGCAAGTTGTCAGTTCCTCAATTCTGATGGTACTTCAGCAATTAGAGCAAAGGAATACACCTGGCCCTTGGAGATACCAACACTTTTTCTCAAGGTTATTAAGTAAGTGGTGTCCCTGATAAGATAAATCGTACGTGGCTGTGGCAGGAGTGGACTTGATAAGCCAATTGTCCTTTTTTTGTTATGTTTTTAAGTTCCAGTAAGATTAGGAGCAAGTTGAACTTTTTCATAAGATTTACACAAATGTAAAACCAATTAATAGCTAATCTGAAGTGATTAACCAATCCCTTATTTGCTAACCAGTCAAAAAAGACACTCAACACCTGTGACTGAGTCTAAATCCTATATAACTTTCCTTATGGTGAGGTACATGTTGGGTGTGTGATTTTCTATTACTAGGTAGTGCGAGTGGAAGTTAAGTTGGCGGCTGGACCGTTTGTTGATTCACTTGGTAAGGTTAAAAGTGAGGGGATTGAGATCTAATCTAAATTATGAATCCAAAGTGATCAGGTTTGCACTGATTTTGGGTTCATCATTCAATTGAATTTTAATCCGGTTTGAGTTCTTATCATAAAATGTGACATGATCGAATTAGACTGTTCAACAATTTACACTAGTGGCTTTCTGCATATGAGCTACCGAGTCTAATCCCGTTTTCCTGTTTGCTCCCGTACCCTTTAATATCCCTCTTTTGTTTTTCCTTTGGAGGAGTTTATAGCTGTGCTTCAGCAATGCTTGGTTCGAGAATTCCAAATTCTAACCACTCTGTGTAAAGGCATTTTTGCTTGGGATCCCTTTAAATAACTCGGGTGCAGTCTCCTTCCTGATTGTTGGTGCCAAGGATTAGTGGGTGGGGTTTAAGAAATTAACATATGCAGTGCTCCCACAGTTCATTTTGGCAAAAATGTCCTTGACCAGATGCATGAGGTCCACGCTCCTCTGAGGTGGTCGCCCTAGTGACTAAAAGTCAATTGATCCAATATAGCGGCCAACGGACTTTCAGCGGAGATGGGGCTCAGGAGAACACGGCCCATAATTTTCAGCCTCAATAATGATTTTACGCCTGGAAAAGCAGTTCAACATCAGTTGAATTTCTCTCCCTTGAAACCAGTTCTGCAGAGAACCACTCTACATCATTTGACCCTGTGCAGGTTGAGGGGTATGATTCAGAATGCTTAATGCTACTGATTCTGGCAGTTCATTAATTTAAGAGTGGCTGAAAAAGCAAGGCAGATGTGCCCCAATTCTCTGATCATCTAGTAGATAAATATTCTTCTAACTGTCCCTTGTGCAGTGGTTTTGATGTATCTGAGTCACTCGACAATCTTTTTAGGCTTCAGTGTCTGTTCATTCATTCAAGTTGACTGGTGGTCTCATGTGACTTTCCTTCCGACTTTCCTGGCAACTTGGTGGATCTGACAGATGTGAGGTTCCTGACAATTCAGTGCTTATTCAAGAATAACAGCAACTTACATTTATTTAGCTCCCTTGACATAGTAAAACGTCCCAAGGTGCTTCACAGGAGCGTTATCAAACAAAATTTGGCACCGAGCCACATAGGAGTTATTAGGACAGGTGACAAAAAGCTTGGTCAAAGAGGTAGGTTTTAAGGAGTGCCTTGAAGGAGGAAAGAGGCGGAGAGGTTTAGGAAGAGAATTCCAGAGCTTGGGGCCCAGGCAGCTGAAGGCACGGCCACCAATGGTGGAGCCATGAAAATCGGGGTGCGCAAGTGAACAGAATTAGAGGAGCGCAGAGATTGCGAAGGGTTTTAAGGCTGGAGAAAGTTAGAGGTAGGGAGTGGGCGAGGCCATGGAGCGATTTGAAAACCAGGATGAGAATTTTAAAATCAAGGCGTTGCTGGACCGGGAGACAATGTAGGCCAGTGAGCACGGGTGAACGGGACTTGGTGCGAGTTAAGATTTTTCTAGTGGTTTCATGGGCCTGACTTGTTTAAGTTCACTGGCTGTGCAGTGAATTCCCTGGTGTTGTCTGGCAGGTTGCTTGACTAAGGAAAAATTGGTGAGAGCATTCAATGACATTTCTGGCAGGATTCAGGAAACCTTTAGAAACAACAACCTGAGTTGTAAATGTGTAAAATAGTTGTCACTGGTATTATTTCATGTTGACATTTTAGAGACTTGTTTCTTAGTACATTTCTGAGCGTTTAATGAAGGATTATCTTTAAACAGTGTGCATGACCTTTCTCATGTACTCAGCCCCTCTGCCACAAGCAGGGTTTCCCAGGCTTCTCCTTGGTTTACACACCTCCTTGTCACGCAGGAAATGGCATATCGACAACTTCTGAGCAGTGAAATGGTCCTGACCTAAAGGCAGTGATTTTACCGCTACCCGACCGGCAGTTAAAATCCACCGAGCAACTTACCAACCGGAAAACGGACTGGAATTCTCCGCTCCGAATTTTAACCTATGGGTGACGAGGACACCCGTCCAAAGCCAATGGGATCCCTCTTTGCATATGATGCCATCAGGATCCGACTGCAATTTTAACCGGTGGCCTGAGCGAGGAAGCTTTTCTGCCAAGTGAGGACAACGGGAAGGGGAGCCAGGGCCCAAACAGATCTTTTTTATTTACTTCCCTTGCGGGCCCAGGAGTTCTCCCCTGGGCTCCACAAGGAAAGCTCAGGCCTTCACTTCCACAGACTCCTTCTCCTCTCTTCCCAAACTTGAAACCCCCCGTGAGACGGCCCCCGAAGCCGATCTCGTCACCTACCTGATGTCGGCTGGAGGCCTCCGAGACGTGCAATTTTCTGACACTTCCCACCAACTCGACGCTCCCACCTGTTCCTGGTGAAAGGTCAGCTATAGGATATTAATGAGGCCCGAGAGTTAAAATATCACAGTCTTCATTTCTTGGGCAGCAGGTGAGCAACCAACTCACCTCACTACCCCACCCATCTGGAATTAAAATTGTGATCAAAATGTCAAATATTGATAAGCCCTTTAAGATGCAAGTGTTTATGTTGTATCAGCATATTCTGTAGCCTCACAGGAGAAAAGAAAAGCCCCTCTTTTCTTCCCCAGCTTATTACATTCTCCTTCCACTTGCTTATTCAAATAACGATTCAGGTGTTAATCCATAAGGAAACTTGGATGGGGGCTATATATCATTCTTTCTTTTCTGGGACGATGCTCAAGATAAGTCCGAGCCCTTGCTGTTCTATCAAGACAGAAATAGCTAGATTTTAGCAGCAGAGTGCATTGTGTGTTGCATGGTATGATGCTGCTATACCTATATGAAAGTATGTCATTTGACTTGCAATGAATAACACTGAGAGGTCTGTTAGATGACAAAAAGTGGTTGTCCTCCCTACCTGCAAATAGTTCTAGTTTAAGGAGAAGTTAACCCTCTCCAGCTAATTGCTTTGAATGCTAAAGATGTGTCCCAGGTGATTAATTTTCCATAAATCTTCTCTTCAAAGGGCTTCTTGACAGAGAACTGTAGATAACCCATGTGTTCCAGTGATAGCAGCCGTGGGGCATGAGTGGATTTTCTGGCAGTGTTCCCAATACATTGCTCTATTTTCAGATCAATTGCAAGTTGTCGTCTTGATTTTTTTTTTCCCAGTTAGTCCCTGGGTAGTTTTTTATTGAACAAAAAAAAAATTCTGCTGCTATGAAGCAAAAATAAAAGACAGCTTGCAATGGCCTCTCATCCTGCTACTGGTTTTTAATGGGGGGAAGTGTTTTCCTTGGTTCAGAATGCATCAGTGACCTGCTTGATACATCAGTGCACCGTGGTTTGACATTTAAAAAAAATCATTCTCAGGACAGTCGTCACTGGCAAGGCCAGTATTTATTGCTCATCCATAGTTGCCCTTGAGAAGGTGGTGGTGAGCCATTGCCTTGAGCCACTGCAGTCTGTGTGGTGAAGGTGCTCGCACAATAGTCAGATAGGGAGTTCCAGGATTTTGACCCAGCGACGATGAAGGAACGGCGATATATGTCCAAGTCAGGATGGTATGTGACTTCGAGGGGAATTTTGAGACATTGGTGTTCCTATGTATTTGCTGCCCTTGTCCTTCTAGGTGGTGGAGGTTGTGGGTTTGGGAGGTGCTGATGTTGATGATATCCCTGAAGTAGCTCGGAACAAGCTGGCTGCACACAAGTTGAGGGCTGCAATGACTTTCACACCTACAGGTGGTGAAGGTTGTCCACAAGTCATATTCCCAGCTAAAGTGAAGCCTTCAAAGTCCGTTGTCCTGAGCTCAAGCACAGTGATTCGGGCAAGGATCTGACACTATGGATCTCCCACTAGACTTCCCAGCCTTCACTTGTCTCCATGGGCATGGCCTGTGCTGCAGGCCGAGCAGAGCAAGTTTAGGCCACTGTTATTTTTCAACTGGAATGACTGCAGTCCTATGACCTTTCTTTCTGAGGTCAAATGGAAAAAAAGAAGTTCTCATGAAAATATAAACCTGCCAAATCCCCATTTTTTTTTAACACAAGTCGAAGTAGATTTTTGTCCACACCACCTGGGTCTTAAGCAACGCCTGGGCGGAGAACAGGAAGGAAATTTTGGTGGGGAGGATCAACTGCTGGCAACAGAACCTGCCTGATGTTGGATGAGGTGAGGCCATGGAAGGGTTTGAAGATCAGGGTGAACAGCTTGAAGGCTAAGGATTATGATACTGGACTAACGACCCAGAAGATGTGAGTACAATTCCCACTATGGCAAGTTTTAATCTTAAATTTAATAAACCCGTTCATTTGTGGGTTGGCATCAGAAAAAAAATTACCATGAAAACTGCTGGGTTGTCCTTAAAAACCCAACTGGTTCATTAGTGTCCTTTCGGGGGAGGAAACCTGCCATTCCTACCTGGTCCAGTCAACATGTCGCTCCAGTCGCACACTATGTGGTTAACTCTTAATGCCCTCAGGGCAACTAGGGATGAGCAATAAATACTGCCTTGCCAGTCATGCTCACATCTCAAGAGCTAATATTTTTTAAAAACTCACTGGAGAATGGGGAGCCAATGGAGCTCCGAGGATGGGACTGCAGGACATTGTGTGGGTGGGGAATGCTAGGTGTGGTGTTTTGAGTGAGTTTCAGCTGGAGAAAATTTAGTATTTCACTGGGGACCCTTTATCAGGGACATCTTTACCTTTTGTGTGTTTTTTTTAAACTATTGACATGGGTTCAGAATATCTTGTGCATTTAGAGTTCTCTTGAAAAGCAGAGCCGAAAGGTCAAAGGTAAGGGAAGCAGCTGGCTGCATTTATCAGTTCATCTTATAAGGTTTTGCATCAAAGCAAACCAAATGTCAAACAAGATACGTGTAAGATGCATATCAAGTGTCAAATTAAATTTCAATGTTTTGCTGACACATCAGAGACCTTAAGAGACCTGTTCTTCACTTCTGCAGAAACCCAATCTATCAGTGTATATATTCATGTATCTTGCAGGGCAGGATAACCATTTGCATATATTGCCTGCCCTTGTAAATAATGGAAAAGGATTAGAGCAACAACAAGGCGTCAAAATAAAAATTGAAATTGTTATGGTGTAATCTTACCGACACTCGTTGCTAAGGCAACTACAGTGAACGAGGCCCACTAAGCCTGGATGACTCGACCATATCTTGGTGATGGAATCAGTCTTCCTTTAAATAGCCGTTCAATCTGAACCCATACGAGGCTGAATGACTTGACCTCTTGAGGGGGGTGAAAAACAGGCGATAGCGAATCAGCAGCCCGTTTTACACTCCGACCATGGAAAAGAAAATTGGACGGAGTGTAAAACGGCTGCTGATTCGTTATCGCCCATTTTGCGCTACCGGTGGAAATGCATTTCACCTCTTATCCGCTGACTGCTGCAAAATGAAATTAACGTAAAAGTCCTCTACTCAATGCAAACCTCCTGCTAATCCAATTCAAAATCTAAAGTTTACACTTCAGCTTCCCTGACGAGGCCTTTTCTCCGCCGCTCAGCTTCCAATGCTGGTTGCATCTTTCCGCACCATGACTTTTCCCTTCCACCTATGCCCTCCCAAACACTTTACTTTCCTAGGTCTTTGCAGCATATTTCCCCATTTTGATTCAAAAATGAAATAACTGAGGAAGGGTGGAAGATCCCAGCCTACAAGTAAAAGAAGGATATCTTCTTGCATTCTATTCAGAAATGTGAGGGAATTGCTATGAGATCTTTCCCAGATAAGGCAGTTCATGTAGGAGCAGTGCCTACTGAGTCATGGCTGACTATTTAGGAAGGCATGATGTGGAGATGCCGGTGATGGACTGGGGTGGACAAATGTAAGGAGTCTTACAACACCAGGTTATAGTCCAACTGCTTTATTTAAAATCACAAGCTTTCGGAGGCTTCCTCCTTCGTCAGGTGATGAAGGAGGAAGCCTCCGAAAGCTTGTGATTTTAAATAAAGCTGTTGGACTATAACCTGGTGTTGTAAGACTCCTTATATTTAGGAAGGAAAAGTGAAGCTTGATAGCAACTTACCAATCGGGACGTTTGTCTTAATAAGAAATGCTATCATTTTACAAATAGAGTAGAGTTGAGTGAGTGGGCGGTTAAGAATATTCAGCTATGTATCGTTTTCTAAAGCTGCTAGTGTTAGAACTACATGTTGCCAAGCTTTTAAATAGCTTTGCTGTAACATCCTGAACCTAACATCTTCAGATGCCAATTAAATTATGACTGACCCAAAACATACCGCAGTTTTGGAAATCTTTTATTTTTAACTCCATGCTCTTTTAGTGTCTTCTCTGTTTCTCGTTTGATTTTATTACTCAGAGTTTAATTTATTTAAGAGTAATAAAGGTGGCCTGTCTATTGATTTTAAATATGTTTGAATTAGATCAGGGCTCTTGTGCTTTGTCTTTTTTTTAGTGCAGTGAAACAGGTGCAGTCAGTTTGAACTCTCCACAAATATTATGATCTATTTATGACTGAGTACCAAGAATGATTCAGCATTGAAGAAGTAATTGCTTCACATCTCTATAAACAGAGCTTGAAATCACAGCACAGAGCATCTTGAAACTATAGTTGGTATTTACTAGCATAAGGCTGTTTGGGAACAGTGAGAGGCATGGGGCCTCTCATTCTGTCAAATGATGGTACTTGTCTTCTGCCTGGTGTGTCAGCTTTGGCTTAGTTGGTAGCATTCTCCTCTCTGAGTTAGGTTGTGGGGTCAAGTCCCACTCCAGGGACTTGAGCATAAAACCTAGGCTGACACTTCAGTGCAGTACTGAGGGAATGCTGCACCAATGGAGGTGTCGTCTTTCACATGAGACGTTAAACTGAGGCCCCGTGTGCTCTCTCAGGTGGATGTAAAAGATCCCATGGTGCTATTTCAAAGAAGATCAGGGGAGTTTTCCCTGGTGTTCTGGCCAATATTTATCACTCAACCAATATCACTAAAACAGATTATCTGATCATTATCACGTTGCTGTTTGTGGGAGCTTGCTGTGTGCAATTGGCTGTCACATTTCCCACATTACAACAGTGACTACACTTCAAAAGTAATTCATTGGCTGTGACGTGCTTTGGGACGTCCTGAGGTTGTGAAAGGGGCTGTATGAATGCAAGATCATTCTTTTTGATGCTTGACTTGCCCTGTACTGCACTTCAAAACTAAAGCTAACCAAAACATGTCATCTGGCTCTAAAAGAACCTTCCCCTATTTTGATCCATAAACAGCATTCGCAATACACTCCTGAGACCTGTGATTATCAGACTTTATTGTTCATGCTTGTGACTTACGTGAGCAATATAGAAAGGTTATACTTATTAGTTGCTCATGTGAACTGTGAACATGAAAGAAAACATGAAAATTGGAGAACTTGTGGGTGAATCATGATTGGCAGCAATACTGTTTCACAGGTCAAAGGCACAACAAAGTCAATCTTCCAAGTCTGGATTTTCAATTCTGGATCTTTAAAGTTTGTTTTCAGCCAATTAAAATATAATTTTAAAAATGGCCTCCCACCGTCTAAAGGGGGCTCTCGTTATTACCGGGCAGCTTATACTATCGTCCTTCTAGATATTGGATAGGAAAAGCAAACTCCTAAAGCGCGAGGGATTGGTTCCGCTTACGGAATTGATCGACGTTGCTAACCCGGTGAAATATCTACAGCCGACTGAAATTTGTAACTCTGGTAAAGGATTGTCTTCAGGAAAGGCAAACTGTTAGAGAATGTAATACAGGTTAGATTAGGTAGAAAAAAAATCAAATCAGAGCAGAATGGGAGAAATGGAGAACTGGGAAACAGGGGGAAAAAGGAGTAAGCAGAAATAATGTTTATAATTTTATTTTTGATTATAGTTGCATTTCTAAGTATTGTAGTTGTAAAGGGTTAATAGCACTGTAATAAAGCAACACCTGACTGAAGTTGGGTTTGTTTCAGTGATGTGTAGATTGATATAATCATTGTACAACTAACTTATTAATAGTACATTTCTTTATCCCCTATTTTAATAAAGGATACTAACATCATGCTGCAATTTTGACTCACTGCTGTATGAACCAAAAAACATCTGTTCCAGGGAGATAACTCTTTCCTTGGACCTGACTGGGCCTAAGGACTAAATTTAACAGACAACCTGTTCCTTCTCTGTAATCCCCAATGTGTTAAGCTGTGGTGCCAATGAAGAGTTGGCAGCAATGCTACTCTCTGTTTGCTTTGCTGTAATAAAAATCTCCATTGAAATCAGCAACAAAATAAAAAGCACTTTTAATCTCCTGTTTATGATTTTATCATGGTTGTATTCATTTTAAAATGTGCAATATAATGATCTGGCCCTTGCCTACAGATCACAAGTTCATTGATTTGTGGATTGTTCACTGCAGCAAATTGATTTGACCCTGAAAACTGGATCATGATGTGATAATGTCTCCAGATTTGAGTTCCTTGTGCTATTCTAGGAGACTGAATCAAACTGGAAAGGCTAAAATGGTACATATATCAGCAGTAGTCTGATTTCAGAGACATTAATGACTTTGCAATTAGGATTACACTTGATACTTTTTTTTCCTCTACAGATCTAGAGTGCTGAGCTTCTTAATTACTGTACTGATTAGAATCAGTTAACTCAACAACAGTCCAAGCATTGAACCGGTCCTGGTCTGTATAGTTTGGCTGCATGTAGTGACACCACTATTCCCGGCCAGAATGGAAATGATTGGGTAGTTCCACCGTCAATCAAGTCTGGAGACCACACTGCTGTAAGTTACTGGGATTGATTTTATGTACATAATTTGTATTGTGTAACTGTCCTCCACTCACTGCAATTTGTTTGAGAAATTATCCTGCTTTTATCGGGAGACTTTGTTGTAGTTTCAGTCGTGAGTTCTGCTTGCTGTAGTTCGTAGAGAGTCTGTTTAAATAGACTGATTGCTGAGTAAATAGACTTTGTCTATTTAGTTTAAATAGACTTTGTTTGCTGTGAGTCCTGCCGTAAGTCCCACCCTGCCTCCAACTCATTGGCTGACACTGTGGTGTCAGTACTCACTTTGGCATAATTTACTGCCTGCACCAAGCGGTGCCTTGACCCACCATGCCTTTGGGGGAGCCTTTCACACAAAGCTCAATGAATAATATTTCCTCTACTTACCATTGTAACGTATACTATGTAATGTTATTCTGTAGTTCCCTGATCTCTATTTTTAAAGTACAATTGTCTCATGGTTCAGTGTTAAGTGCACTGGCATAGCACTGAGGTGAGTGGCGGGAGAGAGCGAGACCAGAGCAGGGATAAAAACAGCGCGGAGAGAGCGAGAGTTCAGTCGGTGAGCGGCGGCAAAGATCGAGACCAGAGCGGGGATAAAAACAGCGCGGAGAGAGCGAGAGTCCAGTCGGTGAGCGGCGGGAGAGAGCGAGACCAGAGCGGGGATAAAAACAGCGCGGAGAGAGCGAGAGTTCAGTCGGTGAGCGGCGGCAAAGATCGAGACCAGAGCGGGGATAAAAACAGCGCGGAGAGAGCGAGAGTTCAGTCGGTGAGCGGCGGCAAAGATCGAGACCAGAGCGGGGATAAAAACAGCGCGGAGAGAGCGAGAGTTCAGTCGGTGAGCGGCGGGAGAGAGCGAGACCAGAGCGGGGATAAAAACAGCGCGGAGAGAGCGAGAGTCCAGTCGGTGAGCGGCGGGAGAGAGCGAGACCAGAGCTTACTCTGAGAGCGAGACTCTGAGACCAGCGGCAGTTCGGGGTGACGTCACCAGTCAGAAAGTGACGCGGCACAGGGGAGGCAGCTGATTGGTGAGTAGGTTCCGGTGAGTATTTCTACCATTTTACTGTAAGTAAAGTAATAAGAAAGGGAAGATCTGCAGGTTTTATAGCAGATAGTGTTTTTTTTTAGTGAACCTAGGTCCCTAGTATAGTTAACATTTTCTAATTTCAACGTAATTTAAAAGGGGTAACTCAGCTAAGGCAAGTCATGGCAGCAGAACTCGCACCCGTGATATGCTCCTCCTGCAAGATGTGGGAAGTCATGGACACTACCAGTGTCCCTGCCGACCATGTGTGCGGGAAGTGTGTCCACCTGCAGCTACTGACCGATCGTATCTCGGAGCTGGAGCTGCGGGTGGACTCACTGTGGAGCATCCGCGATGCAGAGAAACTCGTGGATAGCACGTTTAGCGAGTTGGTCACACCGCAGGTAAAGGGTATACAGGCAGGAAGTGAATGGGTGACCACCAGGAAGAGTAAGAGGTGCAGGCAGGTAGTGCAGGGGTCCCCTGTGGCCATCCCCCTCTCAAACAGATATGCCACTTTGGATGCTGTTGGGGGGGATGACTTATCAGGGGAAGGCAGCAGCAGCCAACTTCCTGGCACCACGGGTAGCTCTGCTGCACAGGCTGGGAGGAAAAAGAGTGAAAGAGCTATAGTGATAGGGGACTCAATTGTAAGGGGAATAGACAGGCGTTTCTGCGGCCGCAACCGAGACTCCAGGATGGTGTGTTGCCTCCCTGGTGCAAGGATCAAGGACGTCTCGGAGCGGCTACAGAACATTTTGGAGGGGGAGGGCGAACAGCCAGCTGTCGTGGTGCACATAGGCACCAACGATATAGGTAAAAAAGGGGATGAGGTCCTAAAAGCAGAATATAGGGAGTTAGGAGGTAAATTAAAAAATAGGACCTCAAAGGTAGTAATCTCAGGATTGCTGCCAGTGCCACGTGCTAGTCAGAGTAGAAATAGGAGGATATTTCAAATGAATACGTGGCTAGAGGAATGGTGCAAGGGGGAGGGATTCAAATTCCTGGGACACTGGAAACGGTTCTGGGGGAGGTGGGACCAGTACAAACCGGACGGTCTGCACCTGGGCAGGGCCGGGACCGCTGTCCTAGGAGGAGTGTTTGCTAGTGCTGTTGGGGAGGGTTTAAACTAAAGTGGCAGGGGGCTGGGAACCTGAGCGGGGAGAGAGAGGAAAGCATAACAGGAAGGGACAGAAGGCATGGAGTAATAGGTAAAGTGTTAAAAAAGGAAAAAGCAGGAACTAAGCGTCACAAAACAGATTTGAAAGTTCTTTATCTGAATGCACGTAGCATTCGTAACAAAATGGACGAGTTAACGGCACAAATAACTACGTATGGGTATGATCTTGTGGCCATTACAGAAACATGGCTGCAGGGTGACAATGACTGGGAATTAAATATGCCAGGGTATTTAACAATCAGGAAGGACAGGCAGGAAGGAAGGGGAGGTGGGGTGGCTATGTTAATAAAGGAAGGAATCGCTGTAATACAGATAAATGATATTGGGACAAAGCATCAAGATAATGAAACAATTTGGGTGGAGATAAGGAATAATAAGGGGAAAAAAACATTAGTGGGCGTAGTATATAGGCTTCCTAATAGTTGCAACTCTGCTGGAAGAAGTATTAATCAGGAAATAGTCGGGGCATGTAATAAGGGAACAGCTATAATTATGGGGGATTTTAACTATCATATTAACTGGACAAATCAAATTGGGCAGAGCAGCCTTGAGGACGAGTTCATTGAGTGCATCAGGAATGGATTTCGTGAGCAGTATGTAACTGATCCTACTAGGGGGCAGGCAACCTTGGAACTGGTCCTGTGTAATGAGTCAGGATTAATTAATAATGTCCGAGTTAAGGATCCCCTTGGAACGAGCGACCACAACATGGTTGAATTCCATATCCAATTAGAGGGTGAGAAGGTTGATTCTCAAACAAGCGTACTGAGCTTGAATAAAGGAGACTATGATGGTATGAGAGCGGAATTGATTAAAGTGGACTGGGAAAATAGATTAAAGGGTAAGACGGTACATGAGCAGTGGTGTTCATTTAGGGAGTTATTTTACAACTTTCAAAATAAATACATTCCACTGAGGAAAAAAGGGTGTAAAAGAAATGACAGCCATCCGTGGCTAAGTAAAGAAATCAAGGATAGTATCCGACTAAAAACAAGGACATATAAGGTAGCCAAACTTAGTGGGAGGATAGAAGATTGGGAATTCTTCAAAAGACAGCAAAAAGTAACTAAAGGATTGATTAAGAAAGGGAAGTTAGATTATGAAAAGAAATTAGCAAAAAATATAAAAACAGATAGCAAGAGTTTCTATAGTTATATAAAAAGAAAAAGGGTGGCTAAGGCAAACGTAGGTCCCTTAGAGGATGAGACCGGGAAATTAATGGTGGGAAACATGGAGATGGCAAAAATGCTGAACAAATATTTTGTTTCAGTCTTTACAGTAGAGGACACTAAGAATATCCCAACACTGGACAAACAGGGGACTCTACGGGGGGAGGAGCTAAATACGATTAAAATCACTCAGGAGATGGTACTCAGTAAAATAATGGGACTCAAAGCGGATAAATCCCCTGGACCTGATGGCTTCCATCCTAGGGTCTTGAGGGAAGTGGCAGTAGGGATTGTGGATGCTTTGGTGATAGTTTTCCAAAATTCCCTGGACTCAGATTGGAAAACTGCTAATGTAACACCGTTATTTAAAAAGGGTAGTAGGCAGAAGGCTGGAAATTATAGGCCAGTTAGCTTAACATCTGTGGTGGGTAAAATTTTGGAGTCTATTATTAAGGAGACAGTAACGGAACATTTTGATAAGCATAATTTAATAGGACAAAGTCAGCATGGCTTTATGAAGGGGAAGTCATGTCTGACAAATTTGCTTGAGTTCTTTGAGGATATAACGTACAGGGTGGATAAAGGGGAACCAGTGGACATAGTGTATTTAGACTTCCAGAAGGCATTCGACAAGGTGCCACATAAAAGATTATTACTTAAGATAAAAAATCATGGGATTGGGGGTAACATTCTGGCATGGGTGGAGGATTGGTTATCGAACAGGAAGCAGAGAGTTGGGATAAATGGTTCATTTTCGGACTGGCAACCAGTAACCAGTGGTGTTCCACAGGGGTCGGTGCTGGGTCCCCAACTCTTTACAATCTATATTAACGATTTGGAGGAGGGGACCGAGTGCAACATATCAAAATTTGCAGATGATACAAAGATGGGAGGGAAAGTAGAGAGTGAGGAGGACATAAAAAACCTGCAGGGGGATATAGACAAGCTGGGTGAGTGGGCGGAGATTTGGCAGATGCAATATAATATTGGAAAATGTGAGGTTATGCACTTTGGCAGGAAAAATCAGAGAGCAAGTTATTTTCTTAATGGCGAGAGACTGGAAAGTACTGCAGTACAAAGGGATCTGGGGGTCCTAGTGCAAGAAAATCAAAAAGTTGGTATGCAGGTGCAGCAGGTGATCAAGAAAGCCAACGGAATGTTGGCTTTTATTGCTAGGGGGATAGAATATAAAAACAGGGAGGTATTGCTGCAGTTATATAGGGTATTGGTGAGACCGCACCTGGAATACTGCATACAGTTTTGGTCTCCATACTTAAGAAAAGACATACTTGCTCTCGAGGCAGTACAAAGAAGGTTCACTCGATTAATCCCGGGGATGAGGGGGCGGACATATGAGGAGAGGTTGAGTAGATTGGGACTCTACTCATTGGAGTTCAGAAGAATGAGAGGCGATCTTATTGAAACATATAAGATTGTGAAGGGGCTTGATCGGGTGGATGCAGTAAGGATGTTCCCAAAGATGGGTGAAACTAGAACTAGGGGGCATAATCTTAGAATAAGGGGCTGCTCTTTCAAAACTGAGATGAGGAGAAACTTCTTCACTCAGAGGGTGGTAGGTCTGTGGAATTTGCTGCCCCAGGAAGCTGTGGAAGCTACATCATTAGATAAATTTAAAACAGAAATCGACAGTTTTCTAGAAGTAAAGGGAATTAGGGGTTATGGGGAGCGGGCAGGAAATTGGACATGAAGCTGAGTTCGGATCGGTCAATGCCCTGTGGGTGGCGGAGAGGGCCCAGGGGCTGTGTGGCCGGGTCCTGCTCCTACTTCTTGTGTTCTTTAGATTTGTGGTTGGGATCAGATCAGCCATGATCTTATTGAATGGCGGAGCAGGCTCGAGGGGCCGATTGGCCTACTCCTGCTCCAATTTCTTATGTTCTTATGAGCTATGAGGGGAAAAAAGTCTCAGGTTTGAGCCCTGGTCTGTGTTTTCTCAGTTATAATGGGGTGTACCAGTTGGCTTTGATGTTCCATGACAAGGGAAGGAGAAAGAATCCACTAGGGTTCCCATTGCTGCTGGATTTATGCAGCAATCTCTGCTGGAAATTGTGTGTCTGTGGACTTTGGTCAAAGCTTGCTCGCACTTGCTAGCTAACCTTACATGAAGATTGGCAACTTGATTGAAGTCCCAAAGGTCTATAAGAAGTATACCTCATCATGAGTCAACACCTTCAAGGGAAGGAAAGTTCAAATAAGGTGCAGAGAACTGCCAATTTATTCCTTGAAGATCACAATCACTCAATCTTCAATAGTGTAATTTCAAAATTGCTTTTAATGATCCTCTCATTAGTATCATTTTTCATTGGGGCAAATTGAAACTAGTTGAGAGTAAGCACAAGGTGTAATAAAGTCTTAGGGTTTGTATGATATCCAACAACAACTTCCGGCCTCAACATTGAGTTCAACAACTTTAGATCATAACCACTGCACCCATTTTCTCATAGCAGGTGCTGGTAATTGTTCTGCTATAACCATTTACACCTCCCCTGGACCCATCTTTTGCTTCTTAGTTGTCCCATTACCACCTCCATTTGTCTTGTACTTTTGTCATTTAATCACTCCTGCTCTCCACTCTATCACAGAACTTCCCCTTTGTTCTTTCCTCACCTCCTCTCTTTCCCCCTCCCCATTTCACCTAGCTCTGTACTTGCTTATAAACTGAAATTTAACTTCCAGTTCTGATGAAAGATCATCGACTTGAAACTTTAACTCTGCTTTTCTTTCCTTGAATACTGCCTGGCCTGCTGAGTGTTTCCAACATTTTCTGTACTTTTGCTTGTATTTACATACTGTCTTTAACATTAAAAAAACTCCCCAAAACACTTCATGGAGGCAGAAGGGGAAAAAAAATCCATCAAGCTAATCAAGATTCATTGTAATGGCTTCTAATGTTATCTGAACCTCTGGAGCAAGTTATACCCTCATTGGTCATTCCTATCCATCCAATATATCTATATATAGAAAATCAGCTATACTTGTCTGATTGGTGACCCTTCACCCACCTCTGGCTTTCAGTATCTGTCTCTCTTGTGCTCTCTATTGCAACCTTTCCTGTCTTTATTTTATCACTATTATTGCTACAATTATAAGTCTCAACTTTCCTCTCATTCCTCTGAAGCTCTAAATATGTCATCCTAAACATTCTTGCTGAGTCACTCTTTCATTCCAGGATCTCTCCACTCTAGAATTCAGTCTTCCCAGGCTTTTAAAAACCAACCTTGGTATCACCAACCACTACTTGATGTGTTTTCTTTTATTATTTACTTTTTGGAATGAGTGGTATCCTGCAACATGACCCTTTGCCTTTCACCTGGGTGCACTGCAAGGTGTTTTGAAAGCTCATGATGTTATAATAGTCTTTAACCTCATATGAGCTAAATTTGAAGCTTCCATTTTGAAATAACCACCTGTTAGATCTGCAATGTCATAAATTATTTTTTAAACAGAAAGACTCGCGTTTATAAAGCGCCTTTCAGGACGTCCCAAAGTGCTTTACAGCCAATGGAGTACTTTTTTGAAGTGTAGTCACTGTTGTAATGTAGGAAACCCCGCAGCCAATTTGCTCACAGCAAGCTCCCACAAATAGCAATGTGACAATGACCAGATAACTGTTTTTTAGTGATGTTGGTTGAGGGATAAATATTGGCCAGGACACTGGGGAGAACTCTCCTGCTCTTCTTCGAAATAGTGCCGTGGGATCTTTTATGTTCACCTGACACGGCAAACAGGGCCACAGTTTAGGACGTCAGTTTGTGATAAGTATGGATCCAAAATTCCTTCCTGTGCTGTGCAAAGTTGATTTTTTTTTTTCAGTCATGCAAAGCTGTGTTTATCTCCATGGCCTTTCACAATAGTGTCAGTGATGTGTTTGTTAATTGCCTCAGAACCCCAATGACTAAATATTGTTTCTGGCTGCCTGCTCGTCATAATCTCCCGATGAAAGCCTATCTGAATACAACCTTATGGCAAATGATTCAAGAGGGTACAATGACAGATTAGTTTTGCCTCCATAATAGGTCACTCAGCCAAATAATGATGTTATTATGGAATAGATTGAGTAGAAGGGTATTTGTGTACATTTGATACAGGGACGTCTACAGCGATGGAATGTGGCATCACAGGCTTATGTTTTGCTTATTTTGTAAATCATTGGCGAAATAATGGGACAAGCTTTAATACTTTTAGACCACTTGAGCATTGGGCTCAAGAAAAATAAAAAGCTTTAATTATTATATACACATTTCTGGCAAAATGGTTATATCCAATTTTTAACATACAATCCATGTCCATGTTTTGAGATTCACAGCCAGAAATTGGAATGAAGAAGAATTTTTTCAAAATTATCATCTGAACCCAATTAAAATAGGCATGAGTTATCTGGGTGGAAGGGGGTTTATCTGAAATATGATTCCCAATCAAATGTTGGACAGGCCAATGCATTCCATATTAAGCCAGGACAAACTCCTTGACACTATTTGATGTTAAGAGATGCAGTTTTTAAATAAATGGAGGTCATTGCACCCAATTAAAGTGGCTACCTTTTTACTTAGCTACACGTGACTAATATTCACATCTAGGTGGCAGAAATTGGTAAGCGTCGCGCTCGTTTTATGGGCGTGAAACAGGCGCAAAGCATATCGATTTAGCAGTGGGACTGGCTGCGCCCAATCTGTGCAGCTTTATTTAAAAGCTACATTTGATTGGGAATCATGTTTCAGATTAACCCTCTTTCACCCAGACAACTCATGCCCATTTTAATAATTGGGTTCAGATGATAATGTTGTTAAAAAAAAAAATTCTGCTTCCTTCCAATTCCAATAGCCATTCCACTACTAAATTTGTGGGGCCCTTTATTTTTTTTTTAGCCATCCCAGGCGGACGCCTAAAGCAGATGTTAATCCCCTTAAATATGTAAATTAGGGGCAAATCACCTATTGAAGGGCCCCTTTGTTGAAATTAGTCACTGACGAGTGGAGTAGATATTGCACCTACCCCGCTCAAGAATCCTTAGCAAACCCGGTGGGTACCAAACCTGAGTTTAATGTTTTTTAAAGTTCCTGTGAATCTGTGTGAACACATCTATCCTCCTTACTCTTCTCTTCGGTCGTGCTCTCTTGGGTGTCTCTCTCTCTCTCTCTCTCTCCATCTCTCCTGTTGCACATGTCGGAACAAGAGTAGGCCATTCAGCCCTTCGAGCCTGTTCCGCCATTCAATTAGATCGTGGCTGATCTGTATCTTAACTCCATCTACCCGTTTTGGTTCTGTATCCCTTAATAACCTTGCCGAACAAAAATCTATCTCTCAGCTTTGACATTTTTAATTGACCCACGGCCTCAACAGCTTTTTGGGGAGAGTGTTACAGATTTCCACTACCCTTTGTGTGAAGAAGTGCTTCCTAATATCACCTCTGAACAGCCTAGCTCTAATTTTAAGGTAATGCCCCTTTGTTCTGGACTCCCCCCACTAAAGGAAATAATTTCTCTCTCTCTAGCCTATCAACTGAATGAATCATCTTAAACACCTCAATTAGATCACCCCTAAATGTAGTAAAACTAATTGGAACCATTGCGAACATAATTGTAACAAACTGTAAGGCTGCCGTGTGGGGAACGGTATACCACAGAATTTAGTTAGCCAAGATTTTAGTTAATGTATTGGTTGAATCATGCTTAGCTGCTGTGGGTAGATTATAGTTATTGCGTAGTGTTTTGTTGCCTATTGGTTTGCTGTTCTTTTTTTCTCGTGGCCTGTTTCCCATTGCTCCATGCAGATATGAGTAGGAGGTGTGGTTGTGTCCTCAGAGAGAGGAATC
Organism: Heptranchias perlo; assembly: GCF_035084215.1. NCBI lineage: Eukaryota > Metazoa > Chordata > Chondrichthyes > Hexanchiformes > Hexanchidae > Heptranchias > Heptranchias perlo. The sequence goes on along the minus strand of NC_090340.1, from coordinate 57,153,776 downwards.
TGAGGAGGAATGTGATGGACTATGGATCAGGATCAAGACATTCTGAAAGAATTGAACTTGGCAGGATTAACATGGGGGGTGAGAAATGGTGAAAATTGCAGTACTCAGCTCACTGCCATTCCCAACAAAACCTGCTGAAAATAAATGTGTTGAAACTTTGGAACACAGTGCAATGTGGGTCAAAAGGCATAATGGCAGATTTCCATTTACTGACCACATGCAAACATTTGTACACATGGACGTTGACACCAGAATCTCTTGATCATGTTACAACCAAATAATGTGTTTCTGCCCATCTTTGCACAACCTGGAGGAGCCTTTAAAAGTAACACCAGGCAACTCCTCAATCAATGTCAAGTGTTCCTAGCTCTAGACAGTCAAAGGAAACATAAACTCATGCTTGCCTCATACGGCAGTCAAACTTATAAATCACTTGGGTCACAGTGTCTAAAATGGTAAGTGATACCGTACTTTGATATCCTTGTTTAATCTAAATGATATGTCTTACATAGAAAGTTTATCACAATGTCAACCAGTTGTCAGTTACAAAGCACAGCTCATCTGTGATGATGATGCAGAAGGGAAGTTTACATATTTCACCCCTCTCCCAAAGAAAGTACTTTACAGACAAATTCCATATTCTAGTCATTGCGCACTGCTCTGGAATTCTCTCCCTAAATCTCTTTGCCTCTCTACCTCTCTCTCCTCTTTTAAGACACTCCTTAAAATTTACCTCTTTCACCTGTCCTAACAGTGGCTTGGTGTCAATTTTTGTCTGATGACGTTTGTGAAGCGCCTTGGGATGTCTTACTACATTAAAGGTGCTATATAAATGCAAGTTGTTAGAGAATAAACAAAAGAGCAGAGGGTTACAAATTGTGCTTATAGTATCAAAAACATTTCAAATCCATACTACTAAACATTGGACAGTATATTCTCATTCCCTCCTCTGTCTTTCTCGTCTTAGATAGTCTCACTATAGCTTCAGACCCAGAAACGAACCCTGAGGGAGGAAGAGATGAGATAATGGGGCAGAAATTTCTCGGAGCGGCGAATCAACACTCCTCGCGCTCCATAAATTTATATTAACCCGCTAATTTACCGCGGTCTTTTCTTCGGCCGCTTCCTCTAATAGGAAGAGGAGAAAAGCGCAGCGTCAGTTCTGGCGAAGCTACGACCCTGGGAGAAGTGAGAGGATCAATCTCTCCTCTTGACCGATCAGATTGCAGCATTTTTGACACGCTGCGTTCACTGACTCTGCAGGCTTGAATTGTTAAACCAGGAAGTGAAAGGTACAACATTAAAATCAATTACAGACAGCAAAAAAAAGAGAGGGTAGGAAATAATTGAAGAGACAGAAGGGAAAAGTTTTAAACAAAAAATGTAACTTTTGAATTTTTAAAACTTTTTTTTAATGACCAAAAACTATTAAAATCAGGAGAACAGTGTCCACGACACCACACAACCCTGCCACGGTAACCTCTGCAAGACATGCCAGATCATCGACACAGATACCACCATCACACGAGAGGACACCACCCACCAGGTGCACGGTTCATACTCCTGTGACTCGGCCAACGTTGTCTACCTCATACGTTGCAGGAAAGGATGCCCCAGAGCATGGTACATTGGCGAGACCATGCAGACGCTGCGACAACGGATGAACGGACACCGCGCAACAATCGCCAAACAGGAGGGTTCTCTCCCTGTCGGGGAACACTTCAGCAGTCATGGACATTCAGCCACCGACCTTCGGGTAAGCGTACTCCAAGGCGGCCTTCGAGACACACGACAACGCAAAATCGTCGAGCAGAAATTAATAGCCAAGTTCCGCACCCACGAGGACGGCCTCAACCGGGATCTTGGGTTCATGTCACACTACACGTAACCCCACCAGCGAACAAATGTTATCTGTTTTTAATATAACGGGTCATTGACTGTCTTCCTTATCTCTCTCTCTCTTTTTTTTTGGGGGGGTTGTATTTTCAGTGGCCTTTTAGATGACACCTTTCTGTCTGCTCACTGTGATTGCCTTGGCAACGGACAGTAATCCCCAGGCTTTGTTCTGTGATCTTAAAATGCAAAGGATTCGAAATTGTCTTTTCCACACCGCATGAGGAAGGGGAAAGCCCCCGAAAGCTTGTGGGATTAAAAATAAAATTGTTGGACTATAACTTGGTGTTGTAAAATTGTTTACAATTATTAAAATAAGGAGTAATATGAGGCTTCACATTTTTAAAAGTTAATATTTAGTTGTTTGGCAGTCATTAAAACTGTTAAAACTTAGTTTAGACCTGTATTTTTAAGTGTACCTGTTTTGTGGTGTAGTTTGTTACTTTCCAGCTGGGCAGATAAGCAAGTTTATACTTTTTCAACGATTTCTCTGATTCCAGCGTGCGATGTCTCTTTAATTCGAAGCTGTCATATCGCCAGCGAACCACTAGGAGCAAGTTCTGGATTTCTGCGTTTCACTGCTCCTCCATTTCGCCACTATCAATGGAGAGCGCTGTTGTGCTCTCCATAATTTTGGGAGCGATTTCTGCCCCACTGTGCTGCAATGATATAGTATGAGCCTATGGTATGTATGGTTGCCAACCCTCCAGGAATGCCCTGGAGACTCCAGGAATTAAGGATTAATCTCCTGGACACTGCTGTGAACAACCCAGGAGATAAATCATAGTGGCATTACAGAAACTGTGTGCTTTCTTTATTTTCTTTGAACGCTTCTGTTTATTAGTTGGAACAATATTGGAGATTGGGGGAGGGGGAGAAAAGGCTGGTTGACTGGGTGGAGTGGTTGGAGGCAGGAGGTCATGTGACAAAACCTCCAGGAATACGTGCAACCAGAGTTGGCAACCCTACTGGTATGGCTGCGACATGATTGAGAGGTGTTGAGCATTTATCGACATTCCCTTACTTCAGTAATTGTCAATGTTTCATCTCTATTTTAAGTATAGACATTTATAAGCAGTCCTATAATCAATATCTGACAACATATCAATGTAGCAACTGCAGCTGCTGCTGGACTGGAGAAGTCACTCAATCAGTCTGCAAGGTGGAGTTTGTAAGCTAGCAGCGAACTGTTGCATGTAACGTTGTTCTCAACCATATTATTTTTCTTTATCATGGAATTGACAGCACTGAAGGAGGCCATTTGGTCCATTATACGTGTGCTGGTGCTATCTCTTTAACTGAAAAGCCATCCAGTTTAATGCATGAACCATACCCAACAAGGAGCTTTCAGGAGAACAGGGAACTGACAGAATTCAAGAGTGGGGAAAACATGACGTTGCTGCATGTTTCTTTAAAAGGTTTCTGCTCGAGTTTCTCCACATCCACAATGGCTTTGTCCATCTCTTCTGGGAGAGGCACTGAGCATAAGTGAAAGATCCTAAAATCAGAGGTTGAATCACTCCAGGTAACTCCCATGTACCTCCTGGTGGCCTGTTACGGATTAGTGTCAGTAAACGCCAATGACGATGATACTTTCCCTCCACTTTTTGTCACAAAATAATGCACAGCACAGGGGGAGACCAAAATGCAATGGGGAAAATGGGGACAGCACAGAACCACCCCCCCGTCACAATTTGAGTCTATCGTGCATCCTTAGTTCACATCAACACACTTTACCCTGTGATTTCGTAAAATGCAGCAACATCAAAAAATAAGGCCAATCTTTCAATAACTTACAGCTTGTTTCTTTCTGTTTGTAGTCACTGTACTAAATACTCGCACAGCAGTGAGGAAAGGAAGGGACATTGATTTATTGGGAGGCAGTGAGAAAGATTTGTTTCAATGGACATCACTTAATCTCACACATCTTCTTACCGATATCTGCCAAGTTCGACAGAAGAGTTTTGTATCAGGCACTTAGACTGAAACAACCACAGGTAGACTGATAGAGCAGGTGGTGGAGTGTAAGACTGGCATCTTGGAAGATTCAGATATGGATCCCTGTTTCAAATGACCTTGAACAGGCAGAATAATGTGGTAGATCAAGGCTAACCTTCTAGAATGAAAACCTCTTGCCAATGAATCATTGCCTTTTGGGGAGAAGAAATTATTGAGGGGAAAGCTTACCCCACCCCATTGTTGCGCCTCCTCCCTGAGAAGACCTAACAACACCCTTCTTGCCTCCCGATAGATGATCTCTATCCCACCCCCAGTCTCGAATATCTCTCTTTCACTCTTTTTTCTCTTCTATTTCTCTCTTTCTCTCCCCATCGTTCTCATGCCACCTTTCTCTCTCTCTCTCTCTCTCTCTTCCTCCATCACCCTTCACTCTCTCTCCTTCTCCCCATCACCCTTCTCTCTCTCCCCACTCCTCCCACCCTTCTATCCCTCTCTCCTCTCCCCCACCCTTCTCTCTCTCTCTCTCTCTCCTCCACCACTCTTCCCTCTTTCTCTCACCTCCCCCCCCCCCCCCCCACCCTTCTCTCTTTCCCTCTCCTCCTCCTCCCAACCCGAGAGAGGTTGGACATTTTTAAAGTATTCCACCACGATTGGACTTCAACTACAGGGTCTAATCATTGCTAAAGAAGCCCATGGAATCGAGGGATAAGTATGGACTTGGTTAGGAAGTTGGCTGAGCGAAAGACGACAGAGAGTAGGGATAATGGGTAGGTACTCACATTGGCAGGATGTGACTAGTGGAGTTCCGCAGGGATCTGTCTTGGGGCCTCAATTATTCACAATATTTATTAACGACTTAGATGAAGGCATAGAAAGTCTCATATCTAAGTTTGCCGATGACACAAAGATTGGTGGCATTGTAAGCAGTGTAGATGAAAACATAAAATTACAAAGCGATATTGATAGATTAGGTGAATGGGCAAAACTGTGGCAGATGGAATTCAATGTGGACAAATGTAAGGTCATCCACTTTGGATCAAAAAAGGATAGAACAAGGTACTTTCTAAATGGTAAAAAGTTAAAAACAGTGGATGTCCAAATGACCTAGGGGTTTAGGTACATAGATCATTGAAGTGTTATGAACAGGTGCAGAAAATAATCAAGAAGGCTAATGGAATGCTGGCCTTTAAATCTAGAGGACTGGAGTACAATGGGGCAGAGGTTATGCTGCAGCTATACAAAACCCTGGTTAGACCGCACCTGGAGTACTGTGAGCAATTCTGGGCACCGTTCCTTCGGAAGGACATATTGGCTTTGGAGGGAGTGCAGCGTAGGTTTACTAGAATGATACGCGGACTTCAAGGGTTAAGTTACGAGGAGAGATTACACAAATTGGGGTTGTATTCTCTGGAGCTTCAAAGGTTAAGGGGTGATCTGATCGAAGTTTATAAGATATTAAGGGGAACGGATAGGGTGGATAGAGAGAAACTATTTCTGCTGGTTGGGGATTCTAGGAGTAGGGGGCACAGTTTAAAAATTAGAGCCAGACCTTTTAAGAGCGAGATTAGAAAACATTTCTACACTCAAAGGGTGGTAGAAGTTTGGAACTCTCTTCCGCAAATGGCAATTGATACTAGCTCAATTGCTAAATTTAAATCTGAGATAGATAGCTTTTTGGAAACCAAAGGTATTAAGGGATATGGACCAAAGGCGGGTTTATGGATTTGGATCACACGTCAGCCATGATCTTATCAAATGGTGGAGCAGGCATGAGGGGCTGAATGGCTTACTCCTGTTCCTAAAATTAACTGGAACTTTGGTAAATTGCATTGATCTACTTCCACTGTATTCTGACTGGTGTCAAACCAATGGGAGTTTATGCTTTTTAAGTAATTGTATGGACCCCTCCCACCCCAAACTTGCAATCCCATTGCAGAGATGGCAAAATAATTAATAAGATCATTTAAAAAAAAAAGGTGTTTTATTTTCTATGGTAGCACATTAGTTAATACATTTACACAAAAACCTTTGTGCATGATTTTAACATATTCATTAGCCTATTCCATGAGGTGCTGTTTATATTAAGGTTGCCCACAAAGCATTTTTATACAAAAGCATCAACCAATGCGCTACCTGAGGAAATGAAACTCCTGAATATTATAAGAATTCACACTCAGTATATTCTATTGATAGATTCTATTCATAAGCTCAAACCTACAACCTTCTGATTCAGAGGTGGCTGTGTTACCGATTAGGCCAAGCTCACACATTGAAACAAAGGCCTCGATTTTAACTCCTCCACCCTCCGCCCTCGCCCAGCGAGAATGGTGCGTGGGAGGGGTTAAGGTTAGGCCGAGTGAACTTACCGGCCTGAGAATTTAACGATTTTTTTTTCCAAAATGAAAATATAACTAAAATGGTGGGAACAAAAGACTAAACTGAAACTAGAATTACATTTCTTACGAAGGCTATGGGGACCATTTTCTGAGTATGTTCTAGCATTGAGATAGTTTACCTGTCGCCTGGTCGATCCTGGAATACGGTAGGTATGATCTTCTAATGCCCGCAGGTGTCTAGTGAGCTATTTCACTGCTGCTGTGCCTTCAGAAAATTTTGGTTTTTAAGTAATTGCTAACAATACAAAACTAGTTGGGAAAGTAAGCTGTGAGGAGGACACAGAGTCTGCAAAGGCATATAGACAGGTTAAGTGAGTGGGCAAGAAGGTGGCAGATGGAGTATAATGTGGGGAAATGTGAGGTTATTCACTTTGGTAGGAAGAATAGAAAAACTGAATTTTTCTAAATGGTGGGAAACTATTAAATGTTGGTGTCCAAAGAGACTTGGGTGTCATGGTACAAGAAACACAAAAAGTTAGCATGCAGGCACAGCAGGCAATTAGGAAAGCAAATGGCATGTTGGCTTTTATTGTAAGGGGATTGGAGTACAAGAGTAAGGAAGTCTTACTACAATTGTACAGGGCTTTGGTGAGACCTCACCTGGAGTTCTGTGTTCAGTTTTGGTCTCCTTATCTAAGGAAGGATATATTTGCCTTAGAGGCGGTGCAACAAAGGTTCACTAGATTGATTTCTGAGATGAGAGGGTTGTCCTATGAGGAGAGATGGAGTAGAATGGGCCTATACTCTCTGGAGTTTAGAAGAATGAGAGGTGATCTCAATGAAACATACAAGATTCTGAGGTGACTTGACAGGGTAGATACTGAGAGGTTGTTTCCCCTGGCTGGAGAGACCAGAACTAGGGGGCATAGTCTCAGGACAAGGGGTCGGCCATTTAAGACTGAGATGAGGAGGAATTTTTTCACTCGGAGGTTTGTGAATCTTTGGAATTCTCTACTCCAAGGAGCTGTGGATGCTGATTCACTGAGTTTATTCAAGGCTGAGGTCGATAGATTCTTGGAGTTTAGGGGAATCAAGGGATATGGTGATCGAGCGGGAAAGTGGAGTTGAGGTTGAAGATCAGCCATGATCTGATTGTATGGCCGTTTGGAGAAGGCTCAAGTGGCCGGATGGCCTACTCCTGCTCCTATTTCTTATGTTCTTAAAACCGGACTAAAATTTGCTTGTGGGGAGATGAGATTAAAACAAAAAAAAAAATTAATTTAGGGCTAAATAAAGAATGGTTTAAATACTTTCTCCATTGCTATGCCATCCAGGGGCACTCATACCACACCCCTTAGATGTTGCTGTAACAAGAGACCTTTGAGCCTCAATGTTTTAAATAATGGGGCAGGTAAGATAATGGTCCCTATTCAATATTTAGTTGTGCAGGTAGGACGGGTACTTACTCAGCATTTGTCTGTAGAGTAAGATACAAGTGTGCAGAATAAGTCTGCAGTTACTAGCAGTGGGTTCACTGTATGGTAAGCAGATTGTCTTCCATTGTGCTGATCTTGCACAGGATGAGAAGGCAGGACATAGTGATAGCTGAAAAGAAAAGAAAGACTTGCATTTATATGGCGTCTTTCACGACCTCGGGATGTCCCAAAGTGCTTTACAACCAATGAAGTACTTTTAAAGTGTAGTCACTGTTGTAATGTAGGAAATGTGGGAGCCAATCTGCGCACAGCAAGGCTGCACAATCAGCAATGAGATAAATGACCAGATAATCTGTTAGTGATGTTGGCTGAGAGATAAATATTGGCCAGGACACCAGGGCGAACTCAACTGCTCTTCTTCGAAATAATGCCGTGGGATCTTTAACGTCTATCTCTGGGTGGACAGGGCCCCGGTTTAACGTCTCATCCGAAAGATGGCAACTCCGACAGTGCAGTGCACTGGACTGTCAGCCTGGACTTTGTGCTCAAGTCACTGGAGCTAAACACAGGAACAAGAGGTTCCCTCTCTCAAGCTGCAGGGGAGTTAAAATAGCAATTCTGTGTGTTATCTGTCTCTTTGTTTCTCAGTCTTGTCTCCCTGTTGCCTACTTGATGCACAATAGAAGCTGGTATTGAGAATGCACGTTAATAATTAAGGTGCCTATACCATTTTATTATATAACAATAAATTGCCTACAGAGAGCATATGCTCACGTTAAAAGGGAAAGTTGCTGTAGGGAGTAGTGCTTTTAACATAACCTACACACTACGCTTAAAGTTAAACAAACATTATTTCAGAAATCTTTTTATTCTGTTGCTGCAGGTCTCCATGGAGACCTGCTATTTTCAGTCTGAAAGTCAACAAGCCTCTCAAATGATGTCATTGGGTGACTGCTCCAAAGTCGTCAGCGATTTGAGACCTGACTGAAATCCAGCTCCCTTGAATGTTGTGTATCCAATAAAACCATAATATGAGGCAATTTTCATAATTTTTTTGGCAGCTGTGACTACAATGTAGAGCATCGCCAGACCCCCTTGGTTACCGTTGGTTCTCAGAAGGCGACTGAAGTCTAACTCACAGCTACCTCCAGTGCGAGTGCGAACGATGGGACATCTGGGCAGGGAAAGGGTTTCTGTGCCAATTAAAAAATAAACTCTTCAATTTCAACAAGGAAAAAAATTGTAAGGCTATGGGGAAAGAGCAGAGGGAGTGGGACTAATTGGATAGCTCTTTCAAAGAGTCGGCACAGGCACGATGGGCCGAATGGCCTCCTTCTGTGTGGTATCATTCTATGATCCAAGTCAATTTGAGGATACTGTGAGTGAGTGTTGAGCTCTATTACACATAAATATGTACCTTCTTGCTTAAACTTATTTGGGGATCATTGTTACAAAGGATCGTATGGAGAATAATGTTTAAGCTTTGTTTACTAACTCCAACTTGCAGACTCTTGGCCACCGCAGTCTGGATGTAACTGATTGCCTAATTGAAAAGAAGATCTTTTAAAGGAATGTCTCTAAATCACATATTCAAATAGATAGGAAACACTGACCCCTTCTTCAGTAAAGATACAGCTACAAATGCTCATTCTATATATTCTATACATATTTATACAATATCTCAAACAAGTAAGCTGTCCTTTTTATTTTTCATTTCTGTGTAGTGTATAAAACCATATCGTGCAATTACGTATGTGACGAGCAGAGAGAGAGTTGTATTGATAACTGATCTTGATCTTGGATGAGCCTATAGAGGAACAACAACAACAACAACAACAACAACAACAACAACATCATCATGCATTTATATAGCTCCTTCAACGTAGTAAAATGTCCCAAGGAGCACTTATCAAACAAAATTTGACAAGGGAGATTTTAGAGGTGTTCAAAATTATGAAGGGTGTTGATAGAGTAGGTAGGGAGAAACTGCTTCCACTGGCAGGAGGGTTGGTAACCAGAGGACACAAGTTTAAGATAATTGGAAAAAGAACCAGCGGGGTGATGAGAATTTATTTATTTGGTGAGTTGTGATGATCTGGAATGCGCTGCCTGAAACGGCGGTGGAAGCAGATTCAATAGCAGCTTCCAAAGGGAATTGGATATATACTTAAAAAGGAAAAATGTACAGGGCTATGGGGAAAGAGCAGGGGAGTGGGACTAATTGGATTGCTCTTTCAAAGAACCAGCACAGGCACGACGGGTGGAATGGCCTCCTCCTGTGCTGTGTGATTCTAACAAGTTAGAATGAGCTGACAAAGGAATAAACAGAGATAGTGATCTACTATCGAGAGTGATTACTGTTCAATGTTATTGAAACCCATTTCTCTGCACCCACAACACCATGACCGGGACAATATCAGTCAAATAGTACTAGTGTAGATTACTATATTTGAATTTAAATGGATTCAAGTCGATTGCAATACATGTACTTTAGCTAATTTTACAGTTCATAGTTTGATATTTTTAGCATATTATTTTTGATACAAATAAACTATGGATTGAAAATCATCACTGGCTGCCTGTATGGAAAGGTTATAATTGATCCCTTTAGATTAGCTGAGTCAATGAAACAGTGTGCCAAGTGATAACGTTCACTTTACGCAGGCAACAAACTTTTATAATACCTTTTAATGTAATAAAATGTCCCTGAGTGCTTTGGGAGATGAACAAATAAATCATAGAAAGGTTACAGCAAGGAAGGAGGGGCTATTTGGCCCATCAAGTCCGTGCCAGCTCTATGCAAGAGCAATCCGGCTAGTCCCAAGCCCCCGCCCTATCCCTGTAGGCCTGCACATTTTTTCCTTTCAAGTACTTATCCAGTTCCCTTTTGAAGACCATGATTGAATCTGCCTCCATCCACCACCCCCTCAGGCAGTGCATTCCAGATCCTACCCACTCGCTGTGTAAAAAAAAAAGCTTTTCTTCATGTCACCTTTGGTTCTTTTGCCAATCACCTTAAATCTATGTCCTCTGTCTCTTGACCCTTCCGCCAATGGGAATAGTTTCTCTCTATCTACTCTGTCTAGATACTTCATGATTTTAAATACCTCTATCAAATCTCCTCTCAATCCTCTCTGCTCCAAAGAGAACAACCCCAGCTTCTCCAGTCTATCCACGTAACTAAAGTCCCTCATCCCTGGAATCGTTGTAATAAAGCTCTTCTGGACCCTCTCTAAGGCCTTCGCATCTTTTCTATAGTGTGGTGCCCAGAACTGAACTAGTTGTGGTCGAACCAGTGTTTTATAAAGGTTCATCATAATTTCCTTGCTTTTATTCACTTTATTGCCTCTATTTATAAAGCCCAGGATTCTGTATGCTTTCTTAACCGCTTTCTCAACCTGGCCTGACACCTTCAAGGATTTGTGCACATGTACCCCCTCATCTCTCTGTTCTTGTACCCCTTTTAGAATTGTGCCCTTTAGTTTATATTGCCTCTCCTCGTTCTTCCTACCGAAAGCTATCACTTCGCATTTTTCTGCGTTAAATTTCATCTGCCACGTGTCCGCCCATTTCACCAGCCTGTCTATATCCTCTTGAAGCCTATCACTATCCACCTCACTGTTCACTACACTTCCAAGTTTTGTGTCATCTGCAAATTTTGAAATTGTGCCCTGTACATCAAGTCCAAGTCATTAATATATATCAAGAAAAGCAGTGGTTCCAGCACTGTTCCCTGGGAAACACAACTGTACACCTACCTCCAGTCCGAAAAGCAACCATTCACCACTACTCTATTTCCTGCCCCTTTATTCCATGGGCTTCAATCTTGATGACAGGCCTATTATGCGGCAAATGCCTTTTGAAAGTACATATACACCACATCAACCGCATTGCCCTCATCTACCCTCTCTGTTACCTCATCAAAAAACTCTATCAAGTTAGTTAAACATGATTTGCCTTTAACAAATCTGTGCTGGCTTTCCCTAATCAATCCACACTTGTCCAAGTGACTGCTAATTCTGTCCCAGATTATCGTTTCTAAAAGTTTCCCCACCACCAAGGTTAAACTGACTGGCCTGTAGTTGCTGGGTTTATCCTTACACCCTTTTTGGAACAATGGTATAACATTTGTAATTCTCCAGTCCTCTGGCACCACCCCTGTATCTAAGGATGTTTGGAAGATTATGGCCAGTACCTCCACAATTTCCACCCTTACTTCCCTCAGCAACCTAGGGAGCATCCCATCCAGACCGGGTGACTTATCTACTTTAAGTATAGCTAGCCTTTCTAGTACCTCCTCTTCAGCAATTTTTAGCCTATCCAGTATCTCAACTACATCTTCTTTTACTGAGACTATGGCAGCATCTTCTTCCTTGGTAAAGACAGATGCAAAGTGCTCATTTAGTACCTTGGCCATGCCCTCTGCCTCCATGAGTAGATCTCCTTTTTGGTCCCTGATTGGCCCCACCCCTCCTCTTACTACCCATTTACTGTTTACAGACCTATAGAAGACTTATAGAATAGGTAACCAGACACTGAGTAATGGTTGGGAATAGGGCTTGTGACTGAACGTAAGATTGAAGAGGTACATTTTAAGGAGAGTTATGACAGAGGGGAGTGAGAGAAGTACAAAGCAGAGGGGTTTAGACTGTGGGGTGGAACAGACAGCTTCTGAACAGGGTACTCAAAGAAGACCAGGATCTTAAGATAGGAAGGCACTTATAGGACATGGTGCCGAAGAATCTTCTCGAACAAAACTGCAACAAGTAGATGAGATCTAAAGTACATCTTACCTTGGCATGATAGAATTATAGACTGGTTACGGCACAGAAGGAGGCCATTCAGCCCATTGAGCCTGCACCGATAGTACATCAAGTGAATAGATATCAGTTTCACCATTCCTTACCTTTCTCTCTCTTATTGAATGAAAGACATGTATTGAAATAATGCTTTATCACCAAATCTCAAAATGCTTCACAAACCATGAATTAGTTTGTGAGGTGTCATAACTGTTCTTGTGGCAAATGCAACCAATAGCCATGAAATCAATGACCGGTTAATCTGTTGCTCATGGTGCTGATTGAGGGAGGGATTTCAATTTGGACTAGGGTTGCATAACCCTCCCGGAGTCGAAGATAAGCCTCCCGGGCAGTGCTGCGAGCAGCCCAGGAGAGATGCAGAAGTAGGTTGGCGCCATTGTGCAATGTGGTGACACTTTGAATGGCCTCTAACCTATATTGTTTTATTGTTGTTAAGCATGCCTCCATACTGGGCAGAGTCAACAGTTGTTGTGTTTTATTGTATTTTAATTTTAAGCGGTTGACTCCTCTTTTGGCAATTGGCTGAAAAAGACAGAAAAACTGAACGGTCCCTGCCCCTTTTTCAAAGAAAAGTTTTCATTGGTGCATCATGATTGGTTAGAATGGCTTGGCAATGGCAACAAGTTTATATTTTGATTGGCTCTTTTTCTCCCTCCATATGGAAGGTGGATTTCCACAGTCAGAGGTGGGAGTGAACAGGCCCCAGACCACCTGCTGGTACTTACTGTCCTTATTGTATATGTGAGCGCCTAGAAGTTGTATCTCTGAGAAGCTAGACAGGTTAAGTGAGTAGGCAAGAAGGTGACAGATGAAGTGTAAGTGAGGAAATGTGAGGTTATTCACTTTGGTAAGAGGAATAGAAAAACAGAATATTTTTTAAATGTTGAGAAACTATTAAAGGTTGGTGTTCAGAGAGATTTGGGTGTCCTTGTACATGAAATGCAGAACATTAACATGCAGGTACAGCAAGCAATTAGGGAGGCAAATGGCATGTTGGCCTTTATTGCAAGGGGGTTAGAGTACAAGAATTAGGAAGTCTTACTACAATTGTACAGGGCTTCGGTGAGACCTCACCTGGAGTACTGTGTACAGTTTTGGTCTCCTTAAATAAAGAAGGATATACTTGCCTTGGAGGCGGTGCAACAAAGGTTCACTAGATTAATTCCTGGGATGAGAGGGTTGTCTAATGTGGAGAAATTGAGTAGAATGGACATTTACTCTTTGGAGATTAGAAGAGTGAGAAGTGATCTCATTGAAACATAAGATTCTGAGAGGGCTTGACAGGGTAGATGTTGAGAGGCTTTTTCCCCTGGTTGGAGTATCTAGAACTCGGGGACATAGTCTGAGGATAAGGGGTCGGCCATTTAAGACTGAGATGAGGAAGAACCTCTTCACTCAGAGGGTTACGAATCTTTGGAATTCTCCATTCCAGAGGGTCGTGGATGCTCATTCGTTGAGTATATTCAAGGCTGAGATCGATAGACTTTTGGACTCTAAGGGAATAAAGGGATATGGGGATCTGGCGAGAAAGTGGAGTTGAGGTCGAAGATCAACCATGGTCTGATTGAATGGTGGAGCATGCTCGAGGGGCCGTATGGCCTACTGCTGCTTCGATAACTTATGTTCTTATGAATGTGAGGTTTGATTTATTATTGCATTTAAGGTTTGTATAAAGAGGGAAATGGACATGTATGGATACAACAGAAGCTGGAGACTCAGTATTTGTTTTAGTTTCAGGTGCTGGTCCTTAAAGGGCTGTTGTGCATGGTACTTCTCGCTCCATTGGTTTGCAATTATTCTCCTCCATAGCTCAAACTAAGGCACTGTCAGGCTGAAGCCTCCTGAGCATTCCCACTGCGTTAGCCTGCATGTGTTCTGAAAGATTTGTGCATCACGCAACAGTCCCAAAACCCTGGACCAAGAACAATGTCCAATTAAGCTGTCCACACCTGTTCAGTGAGCAGGACGGGCCGGGCAGTAACGGCCTGCTCAGTAAAATACCGCGTGTTCAACTGTTGTGTGTTCAATCGTTGCGTGCTCAACCCTCCAGGAATACGGCCAACCAGAGTTGACAAGCCTAGCTGGGACACTGGGAGAACTCCCTGTTTCGTGGGATCTATAACACCAACCTGAAATATAGGATGGGGCAAATAAGTCCTTGGTTTGATGTTGCTTTTCCACTATCATGGTTATTGCTCATTTTTAACTTTCTTTTCTTGTTCCATCTAATCTCCAAATACACTATTCTACAGATTCTTCTTGCATCCTGGTTGTGTTGAAATCAAGACTCACCGTATTGTCTCCAACTCTAACTCATTCTTTCCCAGGTCCCAAAGCAATGGAATTACTTGCCTCGCTAGATGTTCTTCTACAATCTACAATCATTGTTTCTTGATTTATCTTATCTTCTCTCCTTGTTTTCATGATTGGTTTTGCCCTGCAATGTATCCTTTGGCCAAGGTTTCGGTTTAAAAGTAGTTTTGAGGTAAATCAATTTTTAAAATTTCTGACCAAGCCTTGAGAAGAACAGAATGATTTGTGAAACATTTGAGTGGACAATTTTTGCTTATTGGCTAACCAGTCTCCTATGGGGTATCGGACAATTGTCTCCCTATATCCCCCTCTTTCTGTGTGTGGGTCTCCCTATCCCCCATCTCTCACTAACCCCTATTTCCCATTCTCTTGATGTCCTCCTATCCCCTCTTGTCTTCCTGCCACCCATCTCCTTTCCGTGCGTGCCCCCCCCCCCGTGTCATTGATGCCTCAACCAGCTGAAACGACAGGGTGGAGCCTGAGGCACAAAAGGATGAGAGGCCTGAGGAGGCTGAAATATTGGCACCTAAGGGGTTAAAATACGAGAACTGGAGGCATGGAAAAATACTGAAAAATGGCCACTCAGATAAAGTACAGGAGAGATACCAGTGGAGCATATTCCAGCACAATTCAGCAACTTCACAAGGAGAGCTTTGGCAGGGGAGGGTGTTGGAATAAAGCAGCATAAAAAGAAAAGGAAGAATTTGCTTTTATATAGCGCCTTTCGCATCCTCAGGACGCCCAAATTTTGTAACGAAGGAAACACAGCAGCCAATCTGCGCACAGCAAGATCCCACGTACAGTAATGAGATAAATGACCAGATAATCTGTTTTAACGACGTTGGTTGAGGGATAAATATTGGCCAGGATACCAGGGAGAACTCCCCTGCTCTTCTTCGAAATAGTGCCATGGGATCTTTTATGGCCAGCTGAGAGGGCAGATGGGACCGCGGTTTAACATCTCATCCGAAAGACGGCATCTCCGACAGTGCAGCGCTCCCTCAGTACTGCACTGGAGTTCTCAGCCCAGATTTAGTGTTTAATTCTTCGGACTGGGACTTGAACTCATATCCTTCTGACTCAGAGGCGAGAGTGCTACCCACTGATCCAAGGCTGACACCTTCAATTGTGGTAATTAAGCAGAAAGGAAGATGTCCTGTACATGAGATACATTCCTTTCCTTCTTTGATCTTTTACTGGAGTGATTAACTTCAATGGGATGAATAATGAGCTCAAACCCATTTTATTTTGGGAGATAGCGCTCAAGAAAATTTCACTTTAGGACGAATGGAATATCTTTAAGTAGATAAATGTAAGGAATCTTACAACACCAGGTTATAGTCCAACTGTTTTATTTGAAAATCACAAGCTTTCGGAGGCTTTCTCCTTCGTCAGGTCAACCCCAGTCCATCACCGGCATCTCCACATTTAAGTAGATACTACTGGGTATGCAGGACAACTGTGTACCAAGGATTAGTAAGGGCTGATTAAACCAATGTGACCCAGGATTAACAAGCGAATATAAGGTGAAATAAGTAAGAAAAACAAATCCGACAAAAACCTGTCGGGAAACCACAGGGAAGGAGTCCTCAAAAAAAATAAATAAAAGGGCAAAGAGGGAACTAGAAATGAGCATAGCTGTAGGAGCTAAACACAATGGTTAGAAATTCTTTCCGTATTAGAAGAGGAGAATTGAGATCCATTAGAATGAAAACAGAGTTGAGGCGGAACTTGTGCAGTTGCCTTTCTGTTTGTGACACTGAGGCAATCCAGCCCCATTGGGCAACTGAAGCTCCGCCTTCACTGCAAAGTCCACGTTTAAATAATATCAAGGTGAATGACCTCATTCGGCAAGATTGAACCTGAAAAAGACCATCAGCTGCCTGACATTGCACAAGAGTAATGAGCTGCCCAAAGTAGTCGGATGTTACTGAGGAGGTGGCAAGACAATGTTCACAACATCTCCTGAGAAAGAAGTCGAAACTGCAGATGAACTAAAAAATAAATGGTTACTTCCTGAAGGAGTTAGATTGGCGGCCGTGCCTTCAGCTGTCCAGGCCCTAAGCTCTGGAATTCCCTCTTTAAGATGCTTCTTAAAACCTACCTCTTTGGCAAAGCATTTGGTCACCAGTTCTAATATCTCCTCATGTGGCTCAGTGTCATTTTTTGTCTGATTACGCTCCTGTGAAGCACATGGGATGTTTTACTATGTTAAAGATGCTATGTAAATGCAAATTGTTGTATGGCCTGAATGGTGGTTGGAAGCAAAAAAAAGTATTAGCTGCTTCCTCTGAGCTGAAATACTACGTGACGTAGATCTAGGCTGAAAACTCATAAGATGATGATCTAGAGTTACTGAACGTTGTCAGCGATTTTCTCTGGCATTGTGCAAGCGGCCAGCCTGTCTGAATGATGCACTTTCTCAGGTGATGCTTCAAAATCTGCAACAGCGAAATGCCAAAGGCAAGGACTGCATATCTTGTTGTTCTCCTGTGATCTGTGTGGGGTTCTGATTTTTCTATTAAACCTAGGAACCATGTAGATTAGGTGACAACCTTGGCTCAGTGGGCAGCACTCTCGCCTCTGAGTCAGAAGGCTGTGGGTTCCAACCCCATTCCAGAGACTTGGGCACGTAATTCCTGCTGACACTTCAGTGCAGTACTGAGGGAGTGATTGGCGTTAGGTTTATGAGCAGAGACATTGGGGTAAATTTTAACCCCAAGAACAGGTGGGTTGGGGTCGGGTGGGAAAGTAAAAATTGAAAAAGGGTAAAATCCGACCCCAATTTGCCTTCAACCCATCCACTTCCGGTTTTAACGGAGGCGGATTGGGGGGTGGGCGACCAACCCGCTCTCAGGAGGCGGGTCAGTCGGTAAAATCTTTTAAGGAGGCTGCGGGCCTCCATTTCAACAGCACTTTTATTTTTAACTCCTGGGGGCCAGGATTCCCAGGCCTTCAGCTTCACGCCACGAGAGAGGAAGCAAGAAGCCCCAGAACAACAGGTAAGTGCCTTTATGGCACTGCTTGTGGGCCAGGAGGAGCAGGAGTGTTTTCTCCAGGCCCAACTAGCCTATCTGCCATTATTTCCCCGCCCCCGCCCCGCGATCTCGGTCCCCCCCCCGCCCCGCGATCTCAGCACCCCCCACCCCGGCGATGTCAGCCCCCCCGCGATCTCGGTCCCCCCCCGCCCCGCGATCTCAGCACCCCCCACCCCGGCGATGTCAGCCCCCCCGCGATCTCTGGCCCCCCCCCCCCCCCCCGCGATCTCTGGCCCCCCCCCCCCGCGATCTCTGGCCCCCCCCCCGCAATCTCTGGCCCCCCCCCCCCGCGATCTCTGGCCCCCCCCCGCGATCTCTGGCCCCCCCCCGCGATCTCTGGCCCCACCCCCCTGCGATCACTGCCCCCCCCCCCCCCCGCGATCACTGGCCACCCCCCCCCCCCCGCGATCTCTAGCACCCCCCTGCGCGATCTCTGGCGCCCCCCCCCGCGAACTCTGGCCCCCCCCCCCCCGCGATCTCTAGCGCCCCCCCGCGCGATCTCTGGCGCCCCCCCCCCGCGAACTCTGGCGCCCACCCCGCGATCTCTGGCCCCCCCCCCCGGCGATCTCTGGCCCCCCCCCCGCGATCTCTGGGACCCCCCCCTGCGATCTCTGGCCCCCCCCCCCGCGATCTCTGCCCCCCCCCCCCGCGATCACTGGCCCCCCCCCGCGATCACTGGCCCCCCCCCCGCGATCACTGGCCCCCCCCCCGCGATCACTGGCCCCCCCCCGCGATCACTGCCCCCCCCCCCCCACGATCTATGGCGCCCCCCCCGCGCGATCTCTGGCGCCCCCCCCCCCCCGCGCGATCTCTGGTGCCCCCCCCCCCGCGCGATCTCTGGTGCACCCCCCCCGCGCGATCTCTGGCGCCCCCCCCCCGCGCGATCTCTGGCGCCCCCCCCCCGCGCGATCTCTGGCGCCCCCCCCCCGCGCGATCTCTGGCGCCCCCCCCCCCGCGAACTCTGGCGCCCCCCCCCCCGCGATCTCTGGCGCCCCCCCCAGTGATCTCTGGCGCCCCCTCGCCCGCGATCTCTGGCGCCCCCCCCCGCGATCTCTGGCGCCCCTTCCCCCCCCCCCCCGCGATCTCTGGCGCCCCTTCCCCCCCCCCCCGCGATCTCTGGCGCCCCCCCCCAGTGATCTCTGGCGCCCCCTCGCCCGCGATCTCTGGCGCCCCCCCCCGCGATCTCTGGCGCCCCTTCCCCCCCCCCCCGCGATCTCTGGCGCCCCTTCCCCCCCCCCCCCCCGCGATCTCCGGCGCCCCTTCCCCCCCCCCGCGATCTCTGGCGCCCCTTCCCCCCCCCGTGATCTCTGGCGCCCCTTCCCCCCCCCCCCTGCGATCTCTGGCGCCCCTTCCCCCCCCCCCCCCCCCGCGATCTCTGGCGACCCCCCCCTCGCCCCCCCGCGATCTCCGGCCCCCTCCCCCCCCCCCCCCCCCCGCGATCACTGGCCCCCCCCCGCGATCACTGGCCCCCCCCCGCGATCACTGGCCCCCCCCCCGCGATCACTGGCCCCCCCCCCGCGATCACTGGCCCCCCCCCGCGATCACTGCCCCCCCCCCCCCCCACGATCACTGGCGCCCCCCCCGCGCGATCTCTGGCGCCCCCCCCCCCCCCACGATCTCTGGCGCCCCCCCCAGTGATCTCTGGCGCCCCCTCGCCCGCGATCTCTGGCGCCCCCCCCCGCGATCTCTGGCGCCCCTTCCCCCCCCCCCCGCGATCTCTGGCGCCCCTTCCCCCCCCCCCCGCGATCTCTGGCGCCCCCCCCCAGTGATCTCTGGCGCCCCCTCGCCCGCGATCTCTGGCGCCCCCCCCGCGATCTCTGGCGCCCCTTCCCCCCCCCCCCGCGATCTCTGGCGCCCCTTCCCCCCCCCCCCCGCGATCTCCGGCGCCCCTTCCCCCCCCCCGCGATCTCTGGCGCCCCATCCCCCCCCCGTGATCTCTGGCGCCCCTTCCCCCCCCCCCCCTGCGATCTCTGGCGCCCCTTCCCCCCCCCCCCCCCCCCGCGATCTCTGGCGACCCCCCCCTCGCCCCCCCGCGATCTCCGGCCCCCTCCCCCCCCCCCCCCCCCGCGATCACTGGCCCCCCCCCGCGATCACTGGCCCCCCCCCGCGATCACTGGCCCCCCCCCGCGATCACTGGCCCCCCCCCGCGATCACTGGCCCCCCCCCGCGATCACTGCCCCCCCCCCCCCACGATCTCTGGCGCCCCCCCCGCGCGATCTCTGGCGCCCCCCCCCCCCCGCGCGATCTCTGGTGCCCCCCCCCCCCCCCGCGCGATCTCTGGCGCCCCCCCCCCGCGCGATCTCTGGCGCCCCCCCCCGCGCGATCTCTGGCGCCCCCCCCCCCGCGATCTCTGGCGCCCCCCCCCCCGCGAACTCTGGCGCCCCCCCCCCGCGATCTCTGGCGCCCCCCCCAGTGATCTCTGGCGCCCCCTCGCCCGCGATCTCTGGCGCCCCCCCCCGCGATCTCTGGCGCCCCTTCCCCCCCCCCCCGCGATCTCTGGCGCCCCTTCCCCCCCCCCCCGCGATCTCTGGCGCCCCCCCCCAGTGATCTCTGGCGCCCCCTCGCCCGCGATCTCTGGCGCCCCCCCCGCGATCTCTGGCGCCCCTTCCCCCCCCCCCCGCGATCTCTGGCGCCCCTTCCCCCCCCCCCCCCCCGCGATCTCCGGCGCCCCTTCCCCCCCCCCGCGATCTCTGGCGCCCCTTCCCCCCCCCGTGATCTCTGGCGCCCCTTCCCCCCCCCCCCCTGCGATCTCTGGCGCCCCTTCCCCCCCCCCCCCCCGCGATCTCTGGCGACCCCCCCCTCGCCCCCCCGCGATCTCCGGCCCCCTCCACCCCCCCCCCCCAGCGATCCTACTCCACACACACCCCCACCCCACCGTGACCCGGCTCGATGCTAAAATTTACCCCATTGAATTAAAAGGGATTATCCATAAAACATTGCATGGTGTTGGTCAAAAATCTTCTGAAAGACCCTCTCCATTGAAACAAGAAATAGACTTGCTCTTCTATAGCAACTTATCGCATGTCTCAAATGTCTCCAGGTGCTTCACGTACAATGGATTTCCTTGAAGTGCAGTGATATTTGATGAACAGGTAAAAGCAGCAACATCTTACACACAGCACGATCCAATAATCAGCAATGACCAGTTAACCTGTTTTTGGTGGTGTTGGAAGGAAAACTGGCGATAACACTACAAAAACTCCCCACTCTTCATTGAATCATAGAAAGGTTACGGAATGGAAGGGGTGCCATTCGGCCCATCGAGTCCAAGCTGGCTCTATGCAAGAGCAATCCAGCTAGTCCCACCCCCCCCACCCTATCCCCGTAGCCCTGCAATTTTTTTTCATCTCGAGTGCTTATCCAGTTCCCTTTTGAAGGCCACGATTGAATCTGCCTCCACCACCCTCTCGGGCAGTGCATTCCAGATCCTAACCACTCACTGTGTAAAAAAATGTTTCCTCATGTCACCTTTGGTTCTTTTGCCAATCACCTTAAATCTATGTCCTCTGGTTCTTGACCCTTCTCCCAATTCGAACAATTTCTCTCTATCTACTCTGTCTCGATCCTTCATGATTTTGAATACCTCTATCAAATCTCCTCTCATCCTTCTCTGTTCCAAAGAGAACACCCCAACTTCTCCAGTCTATCCATGTAACTAAAGTCCCTCATCCCTGGAATCATTCTAGTAAATCTCTTCTGCACCCTCTCTAAGGCCTTCATATACTTCCTAAAGTGCAGTGCCCAGAATTGGACACAATACTCCAGTTGTGGCCGAATCAGTGTTTTATAAAGGTTCATCGTGACTTCCATACTTTTGTACTCTATGCCTCTATTTATAAAGCCCAGGATCCCGAATGCTTTTTTAACGGCTTTCTCAACCTGCCCTGCCACCTTCAAGGATTTCTGCACATATACCCCCAGATCTCTCTTGTTCCTTTACCCCTTTTAGAGTTGTGCCCTCTAGTTTATATTGCCTCTCCTTGTTTGTCCTACCGAAAGATATCACTTTGCATTTTTCTGCATTAAATTTCATCTGCCACCCGTCCACCCATGCCACCAGCCTGTCTATATCCTCTTGACGTCTATCACTATCCTCCTCACTGTTTACTACCCTTCCAAGTTTTATTTCATCTGCAAATGTTGAAATTGTGCCCTGTACACCCAAGTCGAAGTCATTAATATAGATCAAGAAAAGCAGTGGTCCCAGCACTGATCCCTGGGGAACACCACTGTACACCTCCCTTCAGTCCAAAAAACAACCGTTCACCACTACTCTCTGTTTCCTGTCCCTTAGCCAATTCAGTATGCATGTTGCTATTGCCCCCTTTATTCCATGGGCCGCAATTTTGATGATAAGCCTACCATGCGGCACTTTATCAAATGCCTTTTGAAAGTCCATATACACCACATCAACTGCATTGCCCTCAACTACCCTCTCTGTTACCTCAGCAAAAAACTCGATCAGGTTAGTTAAACATGATTTGCCTTTAACAAATCTATGCCAGCTTTCCCTAATCAATCCACACTCGCCCAAGTGACTGTTAATTCTGTCCTGGATTATCATTTCTAAAAGTTTCCTCACCACTGAGGTTAAACTGACTGGCCTATAGTTGCTGGGTTTATCCTTACATCCTTTTTTGAACAAGATTGTAACATTTGCAGTTCCCCAGTCCTCTGGCACCATCACTTCTTCGAATAGGGTAGAAGTAGAGAAGATGTTTCCACTTGCTGGGAAGACCACAACCAGGGGCCGTAAATATAAGATGGTCACTAATAAATCCAATGGGGAATTCAGGAGAAACTTCTTTACCCAGAGAGTGGTTAGAATGTGGAATGCACTATCACAAGGAGTAGTTGAAGCGATTAGCATGGATGCATTTAAGGGGAAACTAGATGAACACACGAGGGAGAAAGCAATAGAAAGATATGTTGATAGGGTTAGATGAAGTAAGGAGGGAGGAGACTCGTGTGGAGCATAAACACTGGCGTAGACCTTTTGGGCCGAATGGCCTGTTTCTGTGCTGTACGTTCTACATAATTCCAGGTAAATTCTATGTAGTTTCAATGATCTTTTTCTTTCTATTTTTAATGCAGACCTTTAACATCAATCTGAACCACTAGAATAGGCAGACGTGACCTTGGTTCACCATCTCCACTGAAGGAAAGTCACTCCAACAATGTGTGACTCTTCAGTGCAACACTGGAGCCTACATTTAAGGGCTGGAATGGTATTTGACCCTCTGATCCAGAGGAGAGAGAGCCACTAACAAGGACCACGTTGACTGAATTGATGAATTAAAAGTTTAACCCTCCCACCACACCCCCCCCAAAAAAAAAGAATCCAAGTCTGACTTTAGTTTTTAATTGAAAGGCGTTTCCCTGAACAATTTTGGACGAGGTATTTTTGTTTTATTTACAACCTTAACTGGCTCATTGTCTCCCTTGCCTCTTCCCCCACAGGCACACTCGGTGCATTTGTCCCTTTACTACAAGCTACCAGGAAAACGTGGTGGAAAATTGATTTATTTTGTTTGCAAATGCTTAGTGATGCTGTTATCAATCCTGTTGCTAACAACTCAGTGTTGGCAGGATAGCTCCTTGTCAGAAAGGATTTAAAATGATTTGTGCATGTTGATGTAAGGTTTCTGGAACATAAATTATAAGGTAACAGATGGAATCTGTCACCCTACTGTCATGGGCAGGGGTGAAATTAATATTCCTTTAAAGAAAAAGAATCTTTTAAAAACATTAAGCTTAACATATTTTAATATAAATTACAGGACATTATGACTTTTCATGACTCTGAATTATTGCCTCATTAGGAAGCTATGGACAGTCTCTGTTCCTGAAGCAACCTGTTCTTAAAAACTGTGGTGCCATGTCACTATGTTAGTTGCTAGGGAACGTTCCTGCTGTAGTATGAAACAAAAGAACTAGGCCCAAAAATGCCCATTCCTTTTCAATTGATCTCAGCACCATCTAGGGTTACCAATCCTCCAGGATTGACCTGGAGTCTCCAGGAAATAAAAAATCAAGCCCACGGACGCTACTGCGAGCAACCCCAGAGAAAAATCATAGGGGCATTACGAAACATTGCATTTTTTTTTTAACATTTTCTTTCAACACTTTTGTTTGAGTTATAAAAATATTGGAGTCAGAGAAAAAAGGCTGTTTGACTGGGCGGGGCGGTTAGAGGCAGGAGATCATGCGATGAAACCTCCAAGAATACTTCAAACCAGAGTTGGTAACCCTATCTGACACACCTTCTCACTAAATCCCTCCTCTCTTTGAGTAACCATTTACACTGTCTAGCCAAATAGGCTTCCCTCGTAATTTATTTCATAAGCTTCTTACCCTTTTGAAATTCCACTTGTCTATATCTTACTTATGACCAATGACTCATTTTAAACTTGTGTCGCCTTTTTATTAAAACACTTTGGCAAAAGGAACAATTTTCCTGGATCAAATTTGCCTATTACAAATCTTGTGTATGTGCGCACTTCTCATGCAACTTGCTATGGTATCGATTTTGACCATGCTTTTATGTCAACATTTAATATTGACACCGTTATAAACATTTAAAATGGGAATCCTGTATGTAAACATTTGCCTGTAACAATGTAATTGCACAATCTGGTGGTGCTGCAGAGCAAGTTTCTGAATTATGTCTCGCAGCTCCATTGCCATCGCGCGCGCACGTGTGTGTCTGTATTAGGAACATAGGAACAGGAGTAGGCCATTCAGCCCCTCGTGCCTGCTCCGCCATTTGATAAGATCATGGCTGTTCTGCGATCTAACTCCATATACCCGCCTTTGGCCCATATCCCTTAATACCTTTGATTGCCAAAAAGCTATCTATCTCAGATTTAAATTTAGCAATTGAGCTAGTATCAATTGCCGTTTGCTGAAGAGAGTTCCAAACTTCTACCACCCTTTGTGTGTAGAAATGTTTTCTAATCTCACTCCTGAAAGGTCTGGCTCTAATTTTTAGACTGTGTCCCCTACTCCTAGAATCCCCAACCAGTGGAAATAGTTTCTCTCTATCCACCCTATCCGTTCCCCTCAATATCTTATAAACTTTGATCAGATCACCCCTTAACCTTCTAAACTCTAGAGAATACAACACCAATTTGTGTAATCTCTCCTTGTAACTTAACCCTTGAAGTCTGCGTATCATTCTAGTAAACCTACGCTGCACTCCCTCCAAGGCCAATATGTCCTTCCGAAGATGCGGTGCCCAGAACTGCTCACAGTACTCCAGGTGTGGTCTAACCAGGGTTTTGTATAGCTGCAGCATAACTTCTGCCCCCTTGTACTCTAGTCCTCCAGATATAAAGGCCAGCATTCCATTAGCCTTATTGATTATTTTCTGCACCTGTTCATGACACTTCAATGATCTATGTACCTGAACCCCTAGGTCCTTTTGGACATCCACTGTTTTTAACTTTTTATCATTTAGAAAGTACCCTGTTCTATCCTTTTTTGGTCCAAAGTGGATGACCTCACATTTGTCTACATTGAATTCCATTTGCCACAGTTTTGCCCATTCACCTAATCTATCAATATCGCTTTGTAATTTTATGTTTTCATCTACACTGCTTACAATGCCACCAATCTTTGTGTCATCGGCAAACTTAGATATGAGACTTTCTATGCCTTCATCTAAGTCGTTAATAAATATTGTGAATAATTGAGGCCCCAAGACAGATCCCTGCGGGACTCCACTAGTCACATCCTGCCAATGTGAGTACTTACCCATTATCCTTACTCTCTGTCGCCTTTCGCTCAGCCAACTTCCTAACCAAGTCCGTACTTTTCCCTCGATTCCATGGGCTTCTATCTTAACTAACAGTCTCTTACGTCGGACCTTATCAAATGCCTTCTGGAAGTCCATATAAATAACATCCATTGACATTCCCCTGTCCACTACTTTAGTCACCTCTTCCAAAAATTCAATCAGGTTTGTCAGGCACGCCCTACCTTTCACAAATCCATGCTGGCTCTCTCTGATCAACTGAAAATTCTCGAAGTGTTCAGTCACCCTATCCTTAATTATAGACTCCAGCATTTTCCCCACAACAGATGTTAGGCTAACTGGTCTAAAATTCCATGGTTTCCCTCTCTCTCCTTTCTTAAAAAGCGGAGTGACATGTGCAATTTTCCAATCCAGAGGGATAGTTCCTGAATCTAGAGAACTTTGAAAGATTATAGTTAAGGCTGAAAGATTATAGTTAGATTATATATATATATATACTCATATTCATCTATTAGCAGTTCACAAGTAATTTATATGGAGATTTAAAAAACTTGTTACATCACCTAAAAGTCTGCTCAAATCATTTGTATTCTTAATTAAGATTTGGTAATAAATCTGTTACACCAGAAGCAACAGACACTGATACCACTGTGCAGCTGATCACAATTTTGCACTGTCGTGGATCAATGAACCATTTACCTCTACGTGATGTGTATAATATTAATGACTATAAGGGGCCCTGTACTCAGGGGCTGACTATAAGGGGCCCATTTCCGCTCGAAGGTGCCAAAAACACATTGACAGATATCAATGCCGAAAATGCACATACACTCCAATCCTAGCCGCCTTAGATTATAGAAGGTTGTGGGTCCAAGTCCTACTCCAGAGACTTGAGCACAAAATCAAGGCGGACACACTGAGGGATTGCTGTACTCTCAGAGGTGCTGTCTTATTGATGAGATGCTAAACCGAGACTCTGTCTGCCCTCTCAGGTGGATGTAAAAGATCCCATGGCACTATTTGAGGAGTTCTCCCCGGTGTCCTGGCCAATATTTATCCCTCAACCAACATCATTTTAAAAAAAAACGATTATCAGGTCATTTATTTCACTGCTGTTTGTGGGATCTTGCTGTGCTCAAATCGGCTGCCACGTTTCCTACATTACAACAGTGACTGCATTTCAAATGTACTCGATTGGCTGTAAAGGCGTGAAAGGCGCTGTATAAATGCAAATCTTTCTTTTTAATAGTTGGTTCATCACAGTGTGGAGTGTTGTTTGAATGATGATCAAGTAAATAAACTTGTAATGAAACACGCAAGGCTGAGCCAATGAGCAAGCAAACAGCAACTTACTTCGAGGTTATTGAGCGTATTTAAAAATGAAAGTGCATTTTAGGATATGATAGGACGATAGCTGCAAATAAGAATCATATATAAACCGAATGTCTGCTTATTTATTGCTTTATTGCTTTCTTTATATCCCTTTGTTGTTTTTTTTTAATATAGATTTCTCAGTCTGCTGGATTTCCACTTTTCTTTGCATTTGCAAAGGCTTTCTTTGATGCTGTCTCTTGCCTCGTTAAATGATTGTGATTGCTTAACTATACAAGGGGAACTTATGCCTTTTATGTGGTATGTACTGGTTCTGTATTGTATCAAAAACATCTTTCAATACTTCCCACTGATTTGGCGGTTTACTCATTAACAGTTCAGCCCAGTTTACTGTGGTCAATTTATGTCTTATCCCAGCACAGAATGGAGACCGACTGGTCTGTAAGGTCCAGTATCACATTCTACATATGATTTTCTGCTGAGTCATCAGGGGAGCTGTCTTAAAAGAACCACTTAATGGGACAGTCACAAAGTATTTTCTAGCACAAATAAAAAGAAAAGAATGCCACAAAAACTGGAAATCCGAATCAAAAACAGAACCATTTATGCCTCACTATGATGTTCCTTTATATTCTCTAAGAGTTCCCTGTTGTGGTGTTAAGCAGTTTGCGGACCATCCAACCCCTCTCTTAACTTCCTCTCATTGATCGGATTACCTGTGATGCTTTTTTCTCCCCAACGCCACCAAAATGCTTGCTTACTTTTCAGTTATGCCCGAAAACATTAACCTGTCTCCTCCCTCTATACAGAAGGCTTGCCACCACCTTCTCAAGGGCAACTAAGGATGGGCAATAAATGCCAGCCTTGCCAATGCCACCCACATCCCATATGAAAAAGTGATGGACCTGTTGTGTATTTCCAACATTCTCCTTGCATTCATTCAGTGAATATTGAAAAGAGGTTTTGTTAAAATTGTGAATGCTGATGGCATGATGAGGGTACTGAGCGTGTGAGTGTGATGAACATGAGTTGACATACAAGGCTTATGCTGAGTCATCCCTGCATTTATGATTCTATCTCTACTGATATTCCTGTTTTTAAAAGGGGACTTGGTTGGGTGACTTTCTTTTTAAAATAAGGACAGATGTCCTATTAAACCTGCCCAGTGCTGTGGCCACGCTGCCGGGTGCTCTGGTCACGCTGGAGGGCGCTCTGGTCAAGCTGCACCCTCAGTACAATGCTGAGACACAAAAGCCCTTTAGTAGTGCAAAGAAAAGCCAACGGGTTGGACCCAAGTACCAGAGGAATGAGTTATGAGAAAAGACTAGAGAAGCTTTGGCTTTTTAGCCTTGAAAGGAGATGATTCAGAGGGGACCTCCGAGAGCTCTATAAAATATTTAACAAGACATAGAAAGTAAATCTGGAACAGTACTTGTAGTTAAACTGTAATGGTAGGAAAAAGAGGCATTGCTTCCTCTGACAAAAAAAGGTCAAGTATAAAACCTGCTTACAATTGGGCTAGAGAGGGCAATATTTGCAACTGACTGTGTCCATGCGTGTGTGCGCGCGCTCACTCACACTGGTCAAGAACGGGATTGGGTTCAGCTGTATTGCCCAAATGGTTGAATATCCAACTGACACATCGGCTCATAGATGAAAAGCAGCCACTTGAGCAGATTATTGGAGAGGGCTGGCACCCACGGGACCATGACCTGCAAATGGCTTTGTTCTTTTTTTACCATGTGATGTGGTTTAATTTGTATCAACTGTACTGTGAATCAGGAAGCTCAGATTATGAGAAGCAGTTTCAAGCTCATTTATTTCAGTCTCAGTCAATCTTTCGTCCCCTCTACAAACTTCACGGTTATTTGAGTTTTGGCCAAAAGACAGAAGTGGAACCTATAATTTCTCATCTAAAAGCCATGATTCATCTTACGGATCTACCCCATACACTGAAGTGTGCAGGGTACAGACAATTTAATCAAAGCACGTAGCCTGCTATCTAATATCGTTTCAGGCTTTTGTGAACGGACACTAGTGTTTGTAACCCAGATACCTTGCTCTAATAAATAATTCAGTGGAACTCTGTCCAACTTCTGTTTAATACACAGAATCCCTTATCTAGTTCCTGGCACTAATTCATTTTCTTATCATTGCAGCTAAAAGTTTTAAGGTTTCTCACTTGCCTGATAGGCAGTCCATGATGGTTAATGGTTACCATTATGAATGTTAATCCACTGCCTCCTGCCCAACTAGTATGCAGACGGTGATGTCATCTTTGAAACGAGTGATGTTTTGAATTACTTGCTATTCAGAACGCACCAGGCAAGAAGCAGTAATTCCCTCCTATCCTGTACTATTTGCCTCTCATGCATGTTTCAATGTCAACCCTTGTAAACAATGGGTAAAAACGGACTCTTACCTCATATCTAATTGCGTTCAGCTCACATATATCTCAGTAAGCTGTGAACTGGGTAGGTTGCATGAACACTGTAGCAGAGCGAATTCTATGATTGGAACCTGGTCTCGTTCATAGCGATTGGGAAGAAATTCGCTCCTAATATACATTCAAACGTATTTGTCTTTTGAGACTCATGAATTGAATTGCCAATACCCTTGATATTCTGAATGTGTGTCCCTGCTTGCAACATTTTAAACCAGTATTGGATGCATACCAATACAGGCCTCGGCCGGTTGAGTCAGGTTGCCATGGAGTGAAGCCAATGACTGTGCTATATCTGTCACTTTGGACTGGGTAACATTCATATTTTTGAGAAATTATCGTGAGCAGCAACAAGTTACCAACGTAAATATTTTTACAAATCCGAAAAGACGACATTGGATGCAATAAAGCAATTCCTTCATCCTAGATTAAACCTCACCAACCTGTTTGTTCACCATATTGTCAGCCGTGGTTAAGTGGGTGCCACTCTTGCCTCTGAGTCTGAAGGTTGTGGGTTCAAATCCCACTCCAGAGACTTGAGAACAAAAATTTAGGCTGACACTCCCAGTTGCCATTACTGCGGGAGTGCTGCACTATCGGAGGTGCTGTCTTTTGGCTGAGACATTAAACCGAGGCCCCGTCTGCCCTCTCAGGTGGATGTAAAAGATCCCATGGCACTATTTTGAAGGGTGTCCTGCCAAATATTTATCCCTCAACCAACTTAACTTAAAAAAAATATTATCCGGTCATTATCACATTACTGTTTGTGGGACCTTGCTGTGCGCATATTGGCTACCGTGTTTCCTGCATTACAACAGTGACTACATTTTGAAAGTATTTCATTGGCTGTAACGCATTTTGGGACGCCCTGAGGTCGTGAAAGGTGCTATATAAATGTCTTTCTTTCTTATATGCCTCAATTCTTTCTCCAAAATTTCTTCTTTTACTCCTTAATTCTACCCACTTCAATGGCCTTTATTGTAACTTATTCTCCAACTCTATTAACCTATATCCCCTGCCGGTGGCATAAAGCCTCACCTGGGGTGAGCTTGCTGTATTTCACGGCAAAGAAAAATGGCAGACAAGATAATACGTTACTTATGGTAATGGGGTCCCATGCCGAATTCCACGTTCTTCAGGCATGCCATTGGCTTGGTCTGCTTAAGTTGGATTCTTAAAGCTAGGTTTCACTTTGGAAACGTTGACAGTAAACATGGCTCTTTTTTCTTTCAAAGCACTGATGCCTAATTGTGTGTTGCTCCCTGCAATAGTTTCTGTTGCTCTGCAGCATACCATTTTTTCATGTTAACACTTTTTAAAAAAAAAGACTTTCACTCCATGAAAATTGCTTCCTGCTGTAATTGAAGTCAAACCAGATAAAGTGCTAGGATGGGAATTCCTTTAGGGTTTCCTGTAACACTCCATGATTTAGATCAGTTCACGAGGGGGCAGAACATGCAGGTGTGCCAACACCTGAGGTGTTACGTGCACACCCGTCAGTATCTCAGGCACTACATGTCTAGATCCTACCTGTGCATGTCTGGGGGGGACTTGTCTCCGCTAGGGAGGCCACCAATGAGCAATGTCATCTGCTTCAGCCTGACCTGCAGCACACTTTTATGTTGTAGCTCTGTTGTAGCTGTAAAGACTACCACATCATTAAGCTTATAAACTACATCAGTCAATGGGCAGTCCATACAAGGTAACAGACACTGAAGTGCAAACGCTGAGATGGAAATTCCACAACCACTAAATCATAATGTACCAAATGTGCCAACTACACTTGGTGCCAGAGAATTACCATCCTTGTCCTCCCCTTCCCCCTACCCCCCCACCCCCCCCCCCAACGTTAGGTGGTACATTGTATACTGCTTGAACACTAGTTACTAAAATGCAGTGCAATAATTGGCTAAGTATTTGTATTAATAGGAATATAAGATCCAAGTCCCTAACAATTCAGAAGGTCTTAATTTCAGTTTGAAGTTCAGAGAGGCCTTCAGCAATGGTAGTGAGAAAAGAGCCTTCTGAGACAGCTAGAGAACTCTACAATACCCCCTTCATTGTAAAGGGGTTCTCACTGAAACATATAAAATTCTGACAGGGCTAGACAGACTGGATGCAGGGAGGATGTTTCTTCTGGCTGGGGGGTCCAGAACGAGGGGTCACAGTCTCAGGATATGGGGTAGGACATTTAGGACTGAGATGAGGAGAAATTTCTTCACTCAGAGGGTGGTGAACCTGTGGAATTCTCTACCACAGAAGGCTGTGGAGACCAAGTCACTGAATATATTTAAGAAGGAGCTAGATAGATTTCTAGACACAAAAGGTATCAAGGGGTATGGGGAGAGAGCGGGAATATGGTATTGAGATAGAGGATCAGCCATGATCATAATAAATGGCGGAGCAGGCTCAAAGGGCCGAATGGCCTACTCCTGCTCCTATTTTCTATATTTCTATGTTTCTATGTACCAGACTGTCAGGATCTTTTGAGACACAACTGGCCATACCTTTCCCCTATCTGCTAGGGAATATGGGAAAGAATTCATAAGATCACGTACAGATGCGGAAGGTCATTTGGCCCATCTTAATTCACTCACCCAGAAAAAACCTACACTGCCGACAAAACATTTGGTGTCGCTTTTGAAATGGCGACGCACAGTCACAAAAAAAGGACACACTGGCAAACATCCTGTTGTAGATTCTATTATTTTAAATGGGGCAAGTGAACGCAAATATCAATTGGGCTTAAAATTTACCTCATAACTGAATACTCAAATCTTTGCCTGAACTGACTTTATTGATATTTTTGATGCTGAGTTTGTCTGTCTTCCCAAATTATTTTAATAATTACCATGACTCTTATTTAAGAGCTAGTCAGTGAATGTCACCATCTCTCTTTCAATGTATAGCATTGCCTAGGACTAATGTATCCATGTCCAGGAATGCTGCACATGGTCTTGGCATAAATAAACCTTACTGGCAGAGGAAAGTGCAGACTAAAGGGGAGCAGAGATGAGAATGTTAGTTAATTATCAAACTATTTGCATTTCTGGTTAAAAATGAAATAGTGCTGAGGAAAACCCTTGGAAATGACCAGGATTGCTTTGGTTTTCGAAGAGAAAATCCCACACATCTCCTTCTTGGGTTTTGTGCCCTGACATTGCTCTAGCCGTTACTTTCCACCTGCATGCTAAATCTTTTGGAGCAAGGGAAGAGAGGAGACAAAATAAGGAGTGTTTCTGCCACTTCTCAGTGTCACAGTCCACACTTATTGTCTATCTCTGTAACCTCCTCTAGCCCTCCAACCCTCCGAGATCTCTTGCGTATCCCCGATTTTAATCGCTCCACCATTGGCAGCCCTGCCTTCGGCTGCCTAGGCCCTAATCTTTAATCCTCTCTGCCTCTCCACAATAACTCCTAGTGGTGTCAAATTTTGTTTAATAACGCTCCTGTGAAGCACATTGGGACATTTTACTACATTAAAGGCCCTATATAAATGCAAGTTGTTGTTATTGTTCAGACTGTCCCTTCAGCATTGATAGTCTTTTTAATTCTTTCATGTGCACAAAGCCAAGACTGTCTCCTTATGCTTCCAGTAGAGGCTCTTGAGTTTGGAGAGAAAGCTATTACTGCAGTAATGTTTCTCACAAGTTATCAAACTTTCCCAGACTTCATACTGCATTACCACTTGTATGCATGCACCTCTTTCTCCCCCGCTCCTACCCTCATGGCATGACATTTTCATGGTAATGGGTGAGAGGATGAACCTACACAGGAAAGCAAGAAGCTACGGGATGTGTGAAACTTGGAGATGCTATTTATGAAGCCATGGAACAAGGAGTGATAATTCAGACCATCAAGCCAACTTCTTCCATGGACCATGTACAGTTTGCCCTATCCTGGACTCAACTCCACTTATTTAGTCTCCTAAGGGACAATTTTCCATAAATACTCCATAATCTCCAAACATCCCCTATTCAAATTTTACCAGATGCTATCTACAGACAATACCCTTCCCAACTACTTGTTCCTAGCAGTGCAGGGACCATTGTGCCTTACTTGATTGTCTCTGTTTACATTTAGCCTTGTACTCTTCAATCCCATGGCCAACCAGATGTTTATAGAGAGGCTGAATCCAGAACAGTACTTTTGCATATGCTGGGACAGCAGGACAAGAGGCTAGGGGTTCAGAGGGTGAGGAACAGATACCAGAGGGTGAGTAATAGTTGGAATGGTTGCAAGGAGATGGACACATTTAAGAATCAGCTAGACATTGTAACGGGGAGTTGGTAGCACTGGTATCCTGGAAGGATGAAATCAAACGGGCTGCTGCTTTCTGAACCCCATTAACTTCTTTTGCTGTTCCATGTATCCCCTGTTCTGAGAGTTAAAGCAAACTTCCAAATTTCTTGTCTTAGTTGAAGCTTGTTCATTTTGAACTTTGTGTGACTTTGCAGAGAATGTCGAGCAACATGAACCGCCATCTAAAAGATCCCACCGTAACTCTGCCAAATATGCACCCTATTTATGGAACCCCTGTGATAAAAATGTTAAATTATAGGATGTTCCAGGAATCAGTATGATATGTTGCCACAAGAGCAATTTTTCGACAAGAGCACTTTTGGCACCCTGCTGACATATTTTGCAATAGGATATCTGCTGAGAAAAGACATCTTCTGCTCCAGAAACACCCTCTGACACCATCTGCATGGCATCAGCTTAACAATTTGACAGTATTATTTTTTTTAAAAAGCATCGTGTGCAAGGTTTGAGACACAGAGGTCAAAAATGACAGAATACCCCACTATCCTTGCCAGTGGTTCCATAGAAAAATATGCAGTGTATCCTCATTGCGTGGGAGTGAGACTACGGGCATGCTCCTTTGGACAATTTGTTTTGATCATTTTCAACAGGGTTACGAGCTTATTATCGAGGGCCGGGAAAGGTCATGACCCCCACCCCAATCATTTTGAGGTCAGCCAACGCGGCTTTGGAGGACCACCTCCAATTCACTCTCAGGAACCTCTGTCTTCAGCCTCCAGGTTCAGCCTGCAGGTCTGTGCCGTTTCCAACTCGGCCTTTGGACTAGGTGTGTCGATGTTCTCCAGTTCCCAACTTGGTCCCCTTCCTGCTAAGTTGGTCAAATCTCAACTTTGACTCCCCCCTGCCCTCCCCTCCCTCCCCCCCCCCCAGTTGGCCAGACCTAGATCTGCCAGTGTTGATGGCCAGTCGCTCTCTCTCATTGCTGACGAGTTATCTCTGGAGTCATAGAGACACAAGGAGCAGCTGGTCCTGAGAGCCACACTACACAATAGAGGAAATAAATGCCCTACACTTGACTTGAATATTGTGCTGATCATTTGTTTGCTGATTACTGACTTGACTGATTGCTTTCTCCCTCCCTTCCAGCTGGTTACAATATATAGGAGTCTAGCGTAAGATGACAATGGATAGTATTTGAAGAATTGAGTACAAAAGTGTAGGACAAAGTGGTTTGGTCATGCTTACTTGGCAGACGTGGTTTGCCCTGTTAAGAAATGGTGTGGCTTTGGCATTCCTTAGACGACAACTAGAATTAGTACCTGGCACATCAATCTTCCTTACTATATTACTGGTATTGCTAATCCCTCATCAGCATTTTCTCCTTCTCACGCTGACGGGGCTTTGCTATCCTGGTCATCCAGGTGCAGGAGAAGTTATGGAGCATGCAGACGATGCCAATTGTTCTGGAGACCCAGGGAGAGAGAAGAGCTGCCCAGTGAGGCTGTCCCAATCAGTCCAGACAATGTGAAGCACTGCTTCAAGACCCCGATGGCATATCTGATCATTCTGGTTGTAGCATGAGCCTCGTTGCGCCTGCGCTCTGCCTCTCTCTCTGGGGCTAGGCCACACAGGAGTCACGAGCCACAGATACAAGGTTAAAGGTAAGAGAGTTAGAGCAGAGGGCACGAGAAACTTCTTCCCCGGGGAGAGTCGTGAGGCTGCAGAATTCTTCCAGGGTTGGTGTTTGAGGCAGAAACTGTATCAACATTAGATTGGATAGATGGATGAAGGAAAAGGGATCTGGGAAAAGGGTGAGTGAATGTGATTGGAACTATTTGCTGGTGTGGAGGCTAAATACTGACGTGGACCGATTAGACCGAATTTCCGTGTTGCAGAGGGGGAAAAAAATTGGATAAGGGCCGTTTTTGGGTGTAGGTAGTGCGATGCGCTATTATTCCCGCCCAATGGCCCCTGCGCAGGCAGGACCCGAGTTTCGGCCGGCCTGATTACTAACCTGCAACCAGCGTTCCATTCTTGGCCTTGCACGTGGAATCAATGCAATTCACACTTTCCGCCAGCAGGAGGAGCCCAATCTCTTAAAGGGAGGATGTTTTTTAGAAATCTCTTAAAGGTAGCTGGTACCAGTTGTTTGCTGAAAATAACAGTCTGCTGTCTGCACGGAGTCTGAACAGAGATCAGGCATTGCACACGTAAAACACAGGTGCAGGTCCTATCCCTATGTTTACATACTGATGAGTTATGTTAAAACATTGAATAAAGGTTGCGCACCACTAAATCCCACATCCTCCAATCTGCCCGCCAGACCTCACCAATCTGCCGATCTAAGTTGGTACCAGGCCTGCGAGAGTGCATGCACCAAGGTTCTCTGCTGATGCACTAAAGACCTTGATGCAAGAGGTGGACAGAAGGAGGGACATCCTATATCCGCAGGGGCGGGGGGGCAAGAGGTCCTCCAAATATATATCCAAAAAGGCAGTGGGAGGCAGCGGGGGACGAAGTCAATGCCAGGCGCAAAGCATCATGAACATGGATGCAGTGCAGGAAGAAGTTCAATGCTTTGACATGAGTGGTCAAGGTGAGTGAGGTCAACTGTCAAGTGGCGTCTCCAACCAATCACACCACACACTGCACCCCTCATCACCCACATACCAACAAACTCTTTCCATCAGTACTCAACTCTTCCAACCGGATGCTTCCTTTCACCCTTACACATTACCACTGTTTCAAGCCGTCCATCCACAACTCACAGGCCACGCACATTAGCAGCTATTCAACCATGACAGGCACATCACCCAGATACACGTCCTGCTTTCTTGCAGGGTAAGGTGGCGCATATCGGGAGGCAGCAAGTGGCAGTAGCATTTAGCCCCTCGAGCCTGTTCCACCATTCAATGAGATCATGGTGGACCTGTGACCTAACTCCATATACCTGCCTTAGCTCCATATCCCTTAATACCCTTGGTTCACAGAAATCTATCAATGTCAGATTTAACATTCACAAGTGAGCTAGCATCAACTGCTGTCTGCAGAAGAGCGTTTCCAACATCTCCCACCCTTTGCGTGTAGAAGCATTTCCTAACTTCGCTCCTGCACCTCCTGGCTCTAAATGTTAGGCTATGTCCCCACGTCCTAGTATTCAAGTCTAGGAGACCTCCAAAAACAGTTACAAATATCTCGGCAGCCAGAAGCAATAATCCAGCTACTAACCTGTAAATCCTGCATGGTCCCTTTAAATAGCACTGGTGGGGGGTCCTCCAGGCACTCTAAGACACGTTCAGATGGCCGGGGTTAAGACTGTGCGTTGAGTTGAGCGCTAGGTCCCAAAATGGTGTCTATCACTTTAAATCAGCGTTGCACACTGATTGTGTCCATTTTCTCCCTAATTCACATGATTCCAGCATTCATTATCTGCACCTCTGCTAACTCCTATACCAACATGGCATCCGGCACACGTCTCGCTGGAAACACGCGTGTGCATCCAAGACATCATCTTGGATGTCAGAGAGGGGTGTAGCGCTGAAACAACGGGCACTGTACGGCCCAATTTAGTGCCCTACGTATTTCTATGAGCCATGACTGCATAGGGTAATGTGGTAACATCCTTCCACGCTTCCTCCTCAGATAATCCATATACAGCATGGATAAATGCAGAGCAAAGTTCCTTCTACGCTGCTCAGCAAGGCCATTTAAACCCAGTTTCAGAAGAGCACTCCCATTGAAGCAGTGTGATATGTCCTGCACCATCCGTTCCCGTGGTTGATGAGTGATATTGTCAACTTAATGCCACTTTGAGTTGAAGTGTGGATAGATTTATCCTGTTGTTCCATGACGACCAGGAACCAGGTGGCGGCCGTTCCAAACTCATTTTACATAGGACCCCTTGCTGTCTGCGGAGAAAGAAGACTTTCATCCCAACAGTCTAGGCTGGATTGGAACCCAGAAATGTATTTAAAAAAACAACATTCCAACTGAGTACTCTGCCTAGACCCAAATTTATTCCTGGCACTAGATTGCATTTTGTGTGTAACTAGAAATGACTAGTCTCAGAATTATAGGCACTAAAACAACAAATGTGATTAAAGTAAGACATCATGTGTCTCCTGTTGCAGTGCACACGCAAACGATTTTAGAGACATGTAATTTACAAAGCTATTAGCATTATTACATGAAGCAGGGCCTGTGGCTTATTGGTTTAGTGCCAAAGAAGAGACTCGAGGCATATAGAAAGTGAAGGTTAAACACTGCGATTATTGCATTGGACTAGAGTGTTACTGTGAGTCATTAGGGAGGAATAGCTCAAAATGCCTTTTTGAACTGTTGCTGTGTTGTAATTGGTTTATTTATTTAATAGTAAAATTTCAAGGAGACATTCAATTCCACCCGAATGAATACAGAAGAGTGACTCATCCCGGTAATGAATAGATTTTTTTTTTTAAAAAGCTAGTTCTATTTTTCGTAATCTCTTCTGATAATCTGCCGAAGATGCAAGTTTTGCCTTCAGTGTCTAACAGTTAACCCACGAATAGCACACAAACAGCTATAACTATTTTGTTAAAGAATGTTTGGTGCCAGATCAGGGATTCTATGTAAACCACAAACAGAAATAACCAATTTGGCAGTCTTTATGCCCCAGTCAGTTCATAGAATCATTGAAGGCCATTTGGCCCATTATGCCTGTGCCGGCTCTTTGAAAGAACTATCCGATTAGTCTCATTCCCCTGCTCTTTCCCCGTAGCCCTGTAATTTTTCCCCTTTCAAGTATATATCCCATTTCCTTTTGAAAGTTACTATTGAATTTCCTTTCACCACCCTTTCAGGCAGTGCATTCCAGATCATAACAACACGCTGCATAAAAATATTTCTCCTCATGTCCCCCCTGGTTCTTTTGCCAATTATCTTAAATCTGTGTCCTTCAGTTACTGACCTTCCTTCCAGTGGAAATAGTTTCTCCCTATCTACTCTGTCAAAACCCCTCAAAATTTTGAACACCTCTATTAAATCTCCCCTTAACCTTGTCTGCTCTAGGGATAAAAATCCCAGCCTCTCTGGTCACTCCACATAACTGAAGTCTCTCATCCCCGGTACCATACTAGTAAATCACCTCTGCACCCACTCCAAGGCCTTGACATCCTTCCTAAAGTGTGGTGCCCAGAATAGGACTCAATATTCCAGCTGAGGCCTAACCAGTGATTTATAACAGTTTAGCATAAAGATTTTGGCAAGTACATTTTAAGTAAAAATGTTGGGAAACAATAGACCAAACTCAGTGAGGGCATTTGACAGTATGTGAAAACATCTGGCTTCATTGCAATGTTGGCCATTTTTTAAAGTTATTTTCTCTGGCTGATCATTGACCTCCTCTGACTTTTAGCCCCACAGCTGATTATTTTGTTTCTTTCCCTCAGTATCCCATTAGTTGGTTGTTTTCCCATGGCTGTCATTCTATCTCTGTCTGATTGATGCCTCCCTAGTTTAGTTATTACTTTTGGTGACATTTTTCTAATTAATAATAACTCTTGTTTATTATATTACCTTGGCAGGATAGTTGGAGTGTTACTCCACTTCAAATAAATGCTACTTTTTTTTGTTATTTGTTCTGCCTTGTCAGGTCATCCGTGTTTGAATCACAATTACAGTGAATCCACTGCCAACTAAATCCACTGTCAATTAAAAAGCACATCTTTTTTTAAAAAGTTTTGCAAAACAAGGGCAGGACAAAAATCATAAAGTGCATCGAATGTAATGAGAGCATGGCAAGGAGGAGAAAGTGCAAGGCAGGGAGAGAGGCAAAAGTTAGAGGTTGTGAGAGAAATGGGGGCGTTTAACAGGGAGAAAAGCAATGGGGGGAAAATAGAGAATAAATGTGTTGAAAAGAGAAGGGGAAGAAAAACTAAAACAAGAATCAGAGATAATTTCAGTTCTTTGTTCAGCGCAGAGAGGCCTCAGTTTCAGGTTTAATCCCCTTTCATTATATTCGAAGTTCAGTGTTCAAAAGCGGTGTTGAAAAGATATATAGTAATGACGGTGAGATTCTGCACACTGTAACAGAGAGTGGAGGTCACACTGCCAACCTCCAGTGCCCGAGCATATAGCTGGCCAATCTAATTGCTAGTAAAATTTGCTCTATTTAAAGTCAGGGCAGGAATCTATATTTGGATGTTGTATTTGGATCAGGAAATCTACACAATGAGAAGCACACTGGAATTCCTGCTTGGATGAGTTTTTCTGGAGTTCGCCATAAAAGAGACTTTAGTGTCTCGGAGTTCGATCGATCGTCTGTCTTTTCATTTATTTTCCAGTTCTCTGCTCTCCTTTTTTGGAAAGCACTGATTGTTTCTGGACTCGATTGTACACCCTAATAGCCTATTATTGTTTCATAAAAACTTTCATTAAAAATGTAGTTAGTATATATTGTATAAATTAACAAACTGTAAAGGCAGTAAAGCATGAAAACCGTGCGAGCTGCATTAATCGTGTCGAGAATCTTCTGGTCTGTTTGGTTCCATACCATGCAAGGCAGTGCATTTGTCCATCAAGCTATCAGAGAACTTTGGGAAGAATTTTAACCCACCCTGCCAGGCGGGAACAGGGATGGGCACGCAGTTAAAATGCCCTGTTACTGTTCGATTTCCGCCTGTCGCTATCTTAACTGGGCCCTTTTTTTTTAGGTGGCCGAGGTGCTGGCTTGAGTCAATAATTTATGCTAATTGGGGTCCTACGATGTCATTAGGACCCCCAATGGCATGTTAACGGCCGAATGAACGGAGCGCCTGCAACATCTGGTGAGAAAGAAGAAGAGGCCCTCCAAAGTAAGGAGCAGGAGTGTTCCTCCCGGTCCCACAAGGAAAATCTGGGCCCTGCTGCCCAGACTTACCTTGGTGCCAGTAGGAGGTCTCCGGGCCCATCGATTTTGACCTGCTCAAAACCAGCCAGCTGCCTCTTTTCTGCCCATTTCGGGGGCCGGCTGGATGTAAATGAGGCCCGGGAGATAAAATAGCCCGGGCCTCAGTCTGACGACGTTAGGTGGGTTTGACCTTTGGCCCCACAACCCGCTTGAAATCCACCCCCAGTTAAAATACCCCCCATTTCTGATAGGTTCATTCAGCAGTCCTGGACATCTCTTTATCCTAAATATAACACAGTGGGTGTCAAAATGAATTAGTTTATATAGTACAGCATGCCTTAGCTTTACTTCTTTGATGTACATAAAATAACTAATTTCCCACAATTTTTAACAGGAGAGGAACATGTTTCATAAATGTCACTTGCAATCACTAGCAATCTATTTATGTGTGACTTAAGGCTCATTCAAAGTGTCATTAATAACATGAAAGCTAATACATTAACTAAGATGCCAGCTTATGCCACATGTATAATTTATTTAATTTGTTATAAAGAAAATGATCCAGTTTTATTAAATTACTCCCATGACTTATATCATTGCCTGACTGACTGCGTGGTTTGGTAACTTTCTCCAGGGCTCTGCCTTATCGCTACATTTCAACCAGTGTGTACAAGAGCTCAGGAAGACTTGTCCAGTTGCTTTTCCTTTCCTGTCCCCAATGAGGTGCCTGGCCTCAGCTTGGTGCATTTCCTTCCTCTAGTCTCTAACTTTCCCCCCTCTCTTAATCCCTCTCCATTTTCACACTCCTTCTCCCCCAGTGTTCTCCATTTCTGTTTTTCCTTTCTTCTCGTCCATTTCCTCTTCCCTTCTCTGGTGAGAAACTATTAAATGTTGGAGTACAGAGGGATTTGGGTGTCCTTGTACATGAAACACAGAAAGTTAACATGCAGGTACAGCAAGCAATTAGGAAGGCAAATGGTACGTTGGCCTTTATTGCAAGAGGGCTGGAGTACAAGAGTAAGGAAGTCTTGCTGCAATTGTACAGGGCTTTGGTGAGACCTCACCTGGAGTACTGTGTGCAGTTTTGGTCTCCTTATCTAAGGAAGGATACTTGCCTTAGAGGCGGTGCAACAAAGGTTCACTAGATTGATTCCTGGGATAAGAGGGTTGTCCTATGAAGAGAGGTTGAGTAGAAAGGGACTGTACTCTCTGGAGTTTAGAAGAATGAGAGATGATCTAATTGAGACATATAAGATTTTGAGAGCGCTTGACAGGGTAAATGCTGAGAGGATGTTTCCAACGGCTGAAGAGTCTAGAATTAGGGGACATAGTCTCAGGATAACGGGTCGGACATTTAGGACTGAGACGAGGAGGAATTTCTTCACTCAGAAGGTTGTGAATATTTGGAATTCTCTACACCAGAGGGCTGGGGATGCTGAGTCGTTGAGTATATTCAAGACTGAGAAAGATAGATTTTTGGACTCTAAGGGAATCAAAGGATATGGGGATCGGGCGGAAAAGTGGAGTTGAGGTCGAAGATCAGCCATGATCTCATTGAATGGTGGAGCAGCCTCGAGGGGCCGTATGGCCTACTCCTGCTCCTATTTCTTATGTTCTTATGTTTTCTCTTGCACCTTTCTTCTTTCTTTACTATATCAATATTACAATAGTCATTGCTCCTCTTAACTTTCCTCTCTTGTTCTTCCTTAGCTTTAAATACACCATCCGACATGTTCTTCCCTTCCCCTGCATCTTCACTGTATTGAAATAAAAACTCTTCACACTGTCTCCTACTCTCTCATTCTTTCCTAGGACCTCAAAACTGTAGAACTTCTTATCTCCCTTAGTTCCTCCTACAGTTTGCAGACTTTTAAAGCTGAAGCTTGGCATTGCACTACTTCTTGGCTTATCATTCCTTCTTTCTTGTTCTTTTCAACCTCAGTTTTAAAAAAAAGCTACATAGACAGCCCATACACTGATGAAAATAATATACTATACAAATACAACTTACATAATACACTAAAGAAAGACTTGCATTTATATCGCATCTTTCAAGACCTCAAGACGTCCCAAAGCACTTCACAGCCAATGAAATACTTTTGAAATGTATTCACTGTTGTAATGTAGTAAACGTGCAGCCAAAATTGCACACAGCAAGATCCCACAAACATGGTGATAATGGCCAGATAATCTGTTTTGGAGATGTTAGTAGAGGGATAAATGTTGGCCAGGACACAGGGAGAACTCCCCTGCTGTTCTTCGAAATAATGGCATGGGATCCTTTGCGTCCACCTGAGGGGGTAGACGGGGCCTCGGTTTAACATCTCATCTCAAAGATAGTACTCCCTTAACACCTGTCTGAAGTGTCAGCCTAGATTTTGTGCTCAAGTCTCCGGAGTGGGACTTGAACCCACAACATTCTGACTCAGAGGCGAGAGTGCCATCACTGAGCCAAGGCTGACAGCTGACAGGGTAATCCTTGGTACAGCCCCTGGTCTTTACCGAGTTAGCTGAACTTAGCCAAGATGGCAATTGTTTCGGCTCGCCTTGGTTAGAGAAGGGAAAGATCAGACAAGGGTTCCTAGTCCTGATTGCTGTCTGTTCAACCCTGACAGGAAATGCGGGGTCAGGTGAAGACAGAATCTAGTTTAGCAGGGATGGCCCACTTTTCCCCTCATAATCAAATAACACCTTCAGGAAATGACAAGGGAAAAGGGAAGAAAATGAGGTAAACAATTTTCTTTGTAAAACATACATACAGCTCCAATAGCTATCGAATGACTGAGAAGGAGATGCACAGTCGGAACAGGCAGCTGCGTAAATAGCACTTGCTCGATGGGCAAAGGTAATTTAAATAAAAGACATTTGCTCTAATGTAAACTGCTAATACTTCAGCATAAGTAAAAGGATTAATAAGCTCTGGATATAAATGGCCTCTCTTGTAGCCACTGATTAAACACTTTTCAACTTGGAGATTTGGACTTTG
Organism: Heptranchias perlo; assembly: GCF_035084215.1. Taxonomy (NCBI): domain Eukaryota; kingdom Metazoa; phylum Chordata; class Chondrichthyes; order Hexanchiformes; family Hexanchidae; genus Heptranchias; species Heptranchias perlo. Next base: position 57,110,336 of record NC_090340.1, on the reverse strand, counting down.
CCTTTGTAGTAATGACGGGAAAGCAGCAGCATTTCTCTGGTTGCCAGGCACCGCCACATGTATCAGCAGGGACTAATTAGATGGTGTACACTGTCACCACCCCTCCCGCAGGCAGCATTGTTAATATGCACATTCATTTAACAATAAACGAGGCGGTATCTATACAACTGGCACTTTGTTTAGTATCCAGTATGTGGCCTGTTCGCACATCCTCATTAAGCAGCTCCAGTATCCAAACCCGTGGTTGTGCTGTGCTAATAGTCTGAGATCGTAGGACAATTTGCACCCAGCAATACTTAAGTTGGGGTGTATGGGGTGAGCACCTCTACATGACAAACAACTGCACCCAGAAGGGTGGTTTTACCAGCAGTTGGTCCCGATGATTCACCCAGCTCTCCGAAGTGCCACACACCACGTCCTTGCTTCGGTTGGCGTGATAAACCCTATTGAGAGTAGCCAAGGGGTGATGGCCAAACACTCGGCGAATTCCAGACCTCCGAAACTGAATGAATTATGGAGGATGAGAAAGACAATTTACGCCGATCTGATCATCACCCAGATAAACAGGGGCCGCACTCACCATTACCAAGGAAGCGTTGGACATACAATGTCAAGAGGGACTGGTCACAGAAAGGGATACAGATGAATGAAGCGGCCAAGCTAGTTCAGAACCGCCAACCGTGGAGCGAATCCATTCGGCCCCATCGTCGCTGCTGAGCTGACGGTCAGGAATTTAGTCATCGTAGTAGCAATACTTATGTTACAGTGCGGTCTGCCCCTGGCTGCTAGTTGTACGCTGGGTGTTTCATACCTGCTCTCGTCCTCTGGACGATTCATACTTTGACACTTGTGCAGATCTCCACTCTGGGCTGGTAAATTTTGAACATCTCAGGATCGTCCACATTCTCAAAACAATTTAAAAAGAAACATTTCTTCGGCTTAGATCAGACTCCCTTTTGAACACTTCTTAAATCTGGTTCTCACACCAACTGGAGTTATAATTCATGCAATATCTTTTTCTTTTTTTTCTAATTTACCCCCTCTCTCCCAAAATGTTGGCGCTTATGCTGGCAACCCTCCACTGCCCCGTACGCACCATCATCTGGTTCTTAAGGTAATTGGCAAAAGAACCAGAGGCAACATGAGGAAAAATGATTTTACGCTGTGAGTTGTAATGATCTGGAATGCACTGCCTGAAAGGGTGGTGGAAGCAGATTCAATAGTAACTTTCAAAAGGGAGTTGGATAAATACTTGAAGGGGAACAATTTGCAGGGGTATGGGGAAAGAGCAGGGTAGTGGGACTAATTGGATAGCTCTTTCAAAGAGTCGGCACAGGCACGATGGACCGAATGCCCTCCTCCTGTGCTGAATCATTCTACAATTCTATGAAACATGTGGACCTTTCCGGAGCTGGACACTGGCTTATCTTTCTCGCCTTTACCTAGCCCGAGCATGCTGTAATGTCCCAAATAGGCTAACTCACCACAGACCTAGGAATTCCAAATGCGGGACCTTTTTCAGATGTATGGCATGGGATCACATCACATCGTGCAGTTAGCTATTCAACCATTGAAGGGCCTCCTTTTCTTGAGAAGAGTAACAGGCAAATCTGTGGAATGCTCCACAACTTATATTGAAACCCATCACTACCGAGTCTTTGATTTACTTTTGTCCATGTGATAGGATGGGTATCCAAGAGCAAGAACTTTACATGGGCTTCCCAGTTGGACTAACACCAGTTGAAATAGCTTCTCTAGGTAGATGAGGTATAAAATAATCTTCCTTCCTATTCTTTCTGGGGCAGTTCTTTGCAATAATAGTGCTTTGCCCCAGAGCAAAGTTCCTCTTTAAAGAATGATTCACACCAGTGTTAGTTCATTTTTTATGCCTTTCTGCTTTTTCAATGAGAACTAATGATATCCATGGGGAGAACTGACTTGCAGTTGTTGCTAAGCTCAATAGTGCGAGAGAGATGAATTGTCAAGTAGCACTGAAAGATTGCTGAAAGACCCTGGGCTAACGGCTCAGATCTCCACTGTTGTAAATTCTGCCTTTGATACTTCATTTATGTTATAAAAAGCTGTCTCCGGGAGGAGTTCTGCCATATAAACAAGGCAGCGTTAATGCTACCAGAGGCAGGAACCACGACATGTTGAGTTGGCTTGGTTACATGCCTCTGCGGGAAAAGTCTCGCTGCTGATGTCAAACCTAAATAACACTGCCATGTGTGCTGCCATCAAGATCTCCATTTTGTTCTCATCAGATGTCTAAGAGCTCAGCCCAGCTCAGCCCACCCATATGCACGGTTTCCACATTGTTCATCTGTATGGAGCTTCTTTTGGCACTGGGGAAAGTCTACAGCCAGAATCATAAATCTTGTCTATGCCCAGTTACTCCAACATTGCTAATGAGGCTCTGAATCCATGTAAATGCAGCAAATTGGGAACAACTACCAAATTATGAAAAAGCTTCCAATGGAGATATATGTCTCAGCTTCAATAATACTTAAAGATAATTCCATCAGCGCTCAATATTTTGAGCAAAGATATTCAAGAAACACAAGACAAAAAATGTTATATTAATAATTGCTCATAAGTCTCTCTCTTTGCCTAAGCTCTGGAATTCCAGCCCTAAACCTCTTCATCTCATCTCCTCCTTTAAGATGTTCCTTAAAACCTACCTCTTTGCCCAAGCTTTTGGTCACCTGTCCTAATGACTCCTTCTTTGGCTCGGTGTCGATTTTTGTCTGATTACTCTCCTGTGAAGTGCCTTGGGACGTTTTACTACAATAAGGGGGCTATATAAATGCAAGTTGTTGTTGTTGTTTTTAAAGTGATGCTGACAGTCTGCCAATTTCAGCAAAGTAAGTGCATGGAATCGGTCTCCCACATATATATTCAGCATCTTGATATCTGCATGTAGTGTAGTCAGGAAACTGGAGCTGAGCGGAATGCCAAGAGTCAGCTGCAGACCAGTTTGGAAATGATATGCCAGGAGATCGATTGGTGCAAAGCGACTGCCAACTTTTAGAGAGCAAGGGAATGAAAATGGTGTACATTGCGTTCAATAATGCAATCCGATCTGTATCAGAGCCCATCGCATTCGTTAAGGCTAGCGGCCGCTCTCCTGAGACAGGGGCAATTCTTTAGCTGAAGATAAAATTGTGTCTCCTTTAGTGAGCCATGAAAAAAGACAAATGGAACTTTGTGGTGGTTCTGGGGGCTGGTGTAGGGCTCCCTTCTCCATCAGGTGCTGGGCAGGATCAGGCCCAATAAATCTAGCGGAAATTCTCGAGACCAATGATAAAACAGGTTTCTACCGCCACTGGGGCAAGGTGTGTTGGGGTACCTAGTGCCTCAGTGTACCCTGTGGTAGGAATAAAGTTGGCTTCACTTTTACACTGCAAATGCACATTTAGAGGAAGATGTGAAATGGATCCACATTGATTGAATCACAAAGGGACTTGCTGGCATGAATACTGAGAAGTCTTCCGTCCTGAACCAGGAGAATAGAACTAATTGCAAGCTTCAGAAATCGCGAGCTAAATGTAACTTCGGGAGCAACTATTTCACGTTCAGAGTTGTTAATTATGGAGTGCACCGCCACCTGGTGCAGCAGTACAAACCCAACTGAAAAAGAAATGGGACAGATTCCTGAGGGAGAAGGTGGTTCAGGTTTCCTGTTAAGGCAGGAGAAAGAGAGAAATGGTCTCAGGAGGTCTTGAACATGGACCTAAACAAGAAGACAATCCAGAAATGTTGAATGATCTTTTATCGTTCAAATTGCATTCTTATCCTCCATAAAATGGAATTTGATATTGAGGTGGTCACTTGCAGCTCAATTGATGTGTGTACAGGAAGAAAGGCTAATCTATTCTGCTTTCTCCAAAAGCATCAGAGATAAATCTTAATCCACTGGGCACCATCTGAATACTTGATGAGACTTGCATCCCTTCCCTCTCCCCTTGCTGTGTTTTCCGCACAGCTATTTAAAATAGGACCCGTTCTCCCCTCCACAACATTCTGGTTCTTTCCATAGTGCTTGGAGGGCATCCATCTTTCACATGAGACGTTAAACCGAGGCCCCGTCTTCCCACTCAGGTGGACGTGAAAGATCCCACGGCTCTATTTTGAAGAAGAGCTAGGGAGTTCTCCCCTATGTCCTGGCCAATATTTGTCCCTCAACCAACAGCTAAAACAGATCATCTGATCATTTACCTCATGGCTGTTTGTGGGACCTTGCTGGGTGCAAAATTGGCTGCCGCGTTTCCTACATTGCAACAGTGACTGCACTTCAAAAGTATTTAATTGAATGTTAAGTGCTTTGGGACGTCCTGAGGTCATGAAAGGCGCTAAATAAATGCAAGTCTTTCTTTCTTTCTTTTATGCATCTTTAATCAACCTTAAGCTTTCTCTTATTGAAGAGTATTACTCTTCAGGGACTGGGTAATGTAATGCTTACAGCACTTGCTTTTCATCATGGGTTCCGGCTTCAATCCAGTCACAATTGATGGAATGTAGTCTTTTCTGGCCGCAAGGGTCCTACATGAAATTAACGTAGTCAATCTCAATCTATTTCCTAATATGTTTGAGCCTAATGGCAATCTACTTATCTGAGATTGGGATTAAAGGCAGGATAGAATCATAGACTCATACAGCACAGAAGGAGGCCATTTGGCCCATCATGTCTATGCCGGCTATTGGAAAGAGCTACCAATTAGTCCCACTCCCCTCCTGATGAAAGGTCATCGACCTGAAACGTTAACTCAGTTTCTTTCTCTACAGATGCTGCCTGACTTGCTGAGTATTTCCAGCATTTTCTGTTTTTGGTCCCACTCCCCGGCTCTTTCCCCATAGCCCTGCAAATTTTTCCTTCTTTAAGTAGAGATCCAATTCCCTTTTGAAAGTTACTATTGAATCTGCTTCCACCACCCTTTCAGGCAGTGCATTCCAGATCGTAACAATGCGCTGCGTAAAAAAATTTCTCCTCATCTCGGATTCAAGAGACTCCGAATAAATGCATATTAAGTCCAAGGAAATTCCAATTTAAATGTAGACTTTCAATGTGTTTCCCAGTCATTCATACTGACTAAAACTTCTAAATCAAGCAGAACATATGAATATTAACGTTTCCCTGTTATTCATTTTGTTATTCACAGCATGCTAAATTTCTTAAATCATTGTTAAATATCACATAGAGGCAGCAGTGCCTTTTACAAATCCAATCACATGTCCTCCCAATAGCTTTGCTGGTAATGCCACTTCTCATTATGGAACTGAGCATAAATAATAATAATAACAAGAGCAACAAGCATTTATACAGTGCTTTTAATGTGGAAAAGCATCCCGAGGCGCTTCAAAGAGGGGTAATCAAATATTAGGAAGGGCCGAGGTGCTTCCCTGGTTTGTGCTAAGCTAGCTGATCTGAACTGCAACTACTCTTGGCAATTCAGGCCCAGGAGTGGAAGATCAGCCAGGGCTGTTTCCTGATCAGTGATCCCTGCTGGGATATGCATGTGTATGGATTGGGCTAGGTAGTAATGGCCCCCATGGCCAAATAGTCTGAGCTCAAACATGAAGAATGGCCACCAGGACCTGTGCATCAGCGAGCAGGCTGTGGTTCCAGGAGAGGAAGGAGGGAAGGGAGAAAATTGGTGAATAAAAGAAGAGGGGAAATAATTAAATCTCCTGATGGCTCAGTTAGTAAATGCACTGCCCAGTGTGAAACTAAGCCATACCAGGTGGTGGTAGAGAGGGAAATTATCCTCAGGGATTTTTGCTTCTGAATACTGTCTAGTGAGTGCTGCAGGAAAGTGCATGTGTGGATGCAGGCTTGACCTCAGATGTAAAACTTCTCCCACCCCCTATTATTGAACAGCCTGTTGAGAATCACATTTGGGCTCATACATGAAAACTGGCCCCTTACGAGAGGTACTGGAGACCTGATCATGGAATCAATCATATAATCATACAGCACAAAAAGAGGCCCTTTAGCCCATCGTGCCTCTTTGAAAGAGCTATCCAATTAGCCCCACTCCCCCGCTCTTGCCCCATAACCCTGCAAATTTTTCCTTTTCAAGAATATATCCAATTCCCTTTTGAAAGTGGCTATGGAACTGAAACCCAGTAAGCGTCAGGCATTTCAGAGAGAAGTGGGGGTGGTGTGGGGGAGTTCTAAGCAGTTGCTCAATGTCTTTGATTTAACAGAATTGTCAAATGGCTGATTAAGTGGGCTGTGAAACAAGTTGCTTATTTTCATAATTTTGTCCCAAGCACAAAAATATCTTGGCAAACTAGTTCATGTATTTATCTGGGTTAAACCTCAACATGCCAGAGTTCAACGCTAAGGTCGCTGAAGCATTGGGCCGCAGAACCAGAAGCAGGTAAAAGTCACAACTCAGCAGTAAAAAGACTGCAGTTCATTAACAAATGAGAAACCATGAGTACACTCACTTGCTTCATGCTCACAGGCATTTTTAGATGCACTTGATAAAATGCCAGCACCAGAAGCTTCCAGTTTGCATGGGGCATGGTACAGGTAAGCATGGGCTAGTGTCAGAATGTAGCCCATTCCATCAGTCACTGTCCTGCTCCCAATTCAGGCCGACACTTCAGTGCAGTTCTGAGGGAATCTTTCAGATGAAATGTTAAACTGAGGCCCCATCTGCCCCCTCAGGTGGATGTAAAAGATCCCACGGCACCATTCGAAGAACAGGGGAATTTTCCCCGGTGTCCTGGCCAACATTTATCCTCGACCAACATCACTAAAATAGATGATCTGCTCATTATCTCATTGCTGTTTGTGGGGCCTTGATGTTCAAAATTGGCTGCTGCGTTTCCTACATTACAACATTGACTATAGTTCAAAAGTACTTAATTGGCCGTAAAGTGCTTTGGGACATCCTGAGGTCATGAAAGGTGCTATATAAATGCAAGTCGTTCTTTCTTCATTTTCATTTCACTGGCCTCTGTTTGGCCATGTGTAAATTTCAAGCTCTGCTATTACAGGACCCTCGCTGTAGAGTTTGTGTCCCGAATAATACCTTGTGTGAACTCAATGAGAGAATTTTATTTCTATACATTCAAAGAATCACTATTGTTCCAGACTTTTTTTTTTACAGGAATGTTACTTATATTCCAGCCAGCTCATTACATTTTATGTATTTATATATATTTATCCACAGTAAATCCAAACTTTTACAAATGTGAAACATCTGTCCCATTATTGCTAGGAACATTCTGCCAAACATTTGCTTTCAATAAAATATGAAAAGACACCGAACTGGAAATGCTGAATTTTCAAGATTACATTAATGGATGTGGAATTGTGAAAGACCCATAAATTGGAATCGACCAGTGACAGCTGCAGGGGACCCCCCCCCCACCCCCCCCCACCCCCCCCCCCCCACCCATGGTGGAAGAGAGCCTACTGCCAGTCAGTGCGTCTCCCATGAAAACTCAGTGACATTGGGTTCTAAGGTGGAATGTGCGATATCTTCCTACTTCAGTAGGCTTTGGGACTGGCCAGAGAGTTTCATGAGGCAGTGCTTCACTGATCTCATTGGCACCATCAGGTCTGCTGTCATATCAATCAGTTGGTATGTGTGAGGCCGTAGCCAGTAGTGGGGGCATGGTTTGAAAGGGCACAGAACATGGTGCTGTCTGTCAGGACGGCAGCACATCCAAAACCAACTACCAGTCCCCTCCAAAGCCTGCACACGTGCCACAAATCACTCAGGGCCAGACAGCTCCAACAATTGCAGATGTGGCTAGGGTTAGATGAAATAGAGTGGGAGGAGGCTTGTGTGGAGCATAAAGCAGTTGGGCCGAATTATCTGCTGCTGTGTAATTCTGTGTAATTGGCAGAGCCCACAGTTGGTCCATCTCAGGATCTAGCTGTCAGGGGCGGGGGGCAAGGACCACCTCAATCCCGAGAGATTCTATGGACACATAGCAACCTTGCCATTGAGACAGCACTTAAACAAAACACAAGAACAGGTTTAAGAGAATGGATGCCATACACTGTCACCCAGAGGAAGCACCATGAAAGCAAACAATAGGCGTTCACACACATCATATGTCGGGTTTTTGAAAAGTTGGTTTCACTTTGTGTAGAGAGTGTTCTTCCTAAGCTTTTGCATCATGTTTGAGCATTTTATGGGAATGGGAGCTGACTGGGAGAGCTAAGGCACTGTAAATGAAGGCATGTTAATAGAGGGCATGGGAAGATGGAGACAGGATTGATAACGGAGTGGGAACATTTCCAAGTTAGGAGAAGCTCACCTTTATGAGAGCCTGCTGAATGGCTCTTGCAATTACATAGAACTATATAGGATTTACAGCACTGAAACAGGCCATTTGGCCCAACTGGTCTGTGCCGGTGTTTCTGCTCCACATGAGCCTCCTCTCACCCCTCTTCATCTAACCCTATCAGCATATCCTTCTCAGCAGTTTACTCTAGATTACAACACTTATTTTATGTCACCTTGGTTCTCAAAATAATAAAATATCTTCGGTAACTATCCCAATAACACTGAACTTGGGCCAGTGCCTGTAACACAGAAGCTTAAACATGAGACCGCATGGGCTGCAGTACAGTAGAACAGGGAGAACCAGTGAGCAGAGATTCCCTTCATGTTTATAACTCCGCTGCCCTTTGATCCTAGAAGATGAAAGGCTGATTGGCAGATAGATACAATACACAATTGAACGAAACTATCAAATGAAAGTGCTGGATTCCTGGACCTGTTAACAGATGCTTGATCCATGTCCATGCATTGCTTTCATTGATTGTTTCCAAGTCAAAGTCTGCTCCGCAGATCTATGGGACGGCCTCCAAGCAATTGAAATCGGATTCTCTTCTGCAGCCTCAACAGGCTCCTCCTGCTCTTGTCGGTGGCCCTCTTGGGTGAGCTCAGCTCTGCAGCAGCCTCTTTGATGCCTATTTGCAGAGTGACGTTGCACAGCATGCCAAGTTCTGGTTCAATGAGGAGTGTAGAAGAGCATGCCAGGAGCAGCACCAGGCGTACCTAAAAATGAGGTGCCAACCTGGTGAAGCTACAACTCAGGACTACATGCATGCTAAATAGCGGAACCAACATGCTATAGACAGTGCGAAGTGATTCCACAACCAACGGATCAGATCAAAGCTCTGCAGTCCTGCCACATCCAGTCGTGAATGGTGGTGGACAATTAAACAACTAACGGGAGGAGGAGGCTCTGTAAACATCCCCATCCTCAATGATGGCGGAGTCTAGCACGTGAGTGCAAAAGAAAAGGCTGAAGCGTTTGCAACCATCTTCAGCCAGAAGTGCCGAGTGGATGGTCCATCTCGGCCTCCTCCCGATATCCCCATCATCACAGAAGCCAGTCTTCAGCCAATTCGATTCACTCCACGTGATATCAAGAAACGGCTGAGCGCACTGGATACAGCAAAGGCTATGGGCCCCGACAACACCCCGGCTGTAGTGCTGAAGACTTGTGCTCCAGAACTAGCCGCGCCTCTAGCCAAGCTGTTCCAGTACAGCTACAACACTGGTATCTACCCGACAATGTGGAAAATTGCCCAGGTATGTCCTGCCCACAAAAAGCAGGACAAATCCAATCCGGCCAATTACCGCCCCATCAGCCTACTCTCAATCATCAGCAAAGTGATGGAAGGTGTCGTCGACAGTGCTATCAAGCGGCACTTACTCACCAATAACCTGCTTACCCATTCTCAGTTTGGGTTCCGCCAGGACCACTCGGCTCCAGACCTCACTACAGCCTTGGTCCAAACATGGACAAAAGAGCTGAATTCCAGAGGTGAGGTGAGAGTGACTGCCATTGACATCAAGGCAGCATTTGACCGAGTGTGGCACCAAGGAGCCCTAGTAAAATTGAAGTCAATGGGAATCAGGGGGAAAACTCTCCAGTGGCTGGAGTCATACCTAGCACAAAGGAAGATGGTAGTGGTTGTTGGAGGCCAATCATCTCCACCCCAGGACATTGCTGCAGGAGTTCCTCAGGGCAGTGTCCTAAGCCCAACCATCTTCAGCTGCTTCGTTAATGACCTTCCTTCCATCATAAGGTCAGAAATGAGGATGTTCGCTGATGATTGCACAGTGTTCAGTTCCATTCGCAACCCCTCAGATAATGAGGCAGTCCGTGCCCGCATGCAGCAAGACCTGGACAACATCTAGGCTTGGGCTGATAAGTGGCAAGTAACATTCGCGCCAAATAAGTGCCAGGCAATGACCATCTCCAACAAGGGAGAGTCTAACCACCTCCCCTGGAATTTCAACAGCATTACCATCATCGAATCCCCCACCATCAACATCCTGGGGGTCACCATTAACCAGAAACTTAACTGGACCAGCCACATAAATACTGTGGCAATAAGAGCAGGTCAGAGGCTGGGTATTCTGTGGCGAGTGACTCACCTCCTGACTCCCCAAAGCCTTTCCACCATTTACAAGGCACAAATCAGGAGTGTGATGGAATACTCTCCACTTGCCTGGATGAGTGCAGCTCCAATAACACTCAAGAAGCTCAACACCATCCAGGACAAAGCAGCCCGCTTGATTGGCACCCCATCCACCACCCTAAACATTCACTCCCTTCACCACCGGCACACCGTGGCTGCAGTGTGTACCATCCACAGGATGCACTGCAGCAACTCTCCAAGGCTTCTTCGACAGCACCTCCCAAACCTGCGACCTCTACCACCCAGAAGGACAAGGGCAGCAGGCACATGGGAACAACACCACCTGCACGTTCCCCTCCAAGTCACACACCATCCCGACTTGGAAATATATCGCCGTTCCTTCATCGTCGCTGGGTCAAAATCCTGGAACTCCTTTCCTAACAGCACTGTGGGAGAACCGTCACCACACGGACTGCAGCGGTTCAAGAAGGCGTCTCACCACCACCTTCTCAAGGGCAATTAGGGATGGGCAATAAATGCTGGCCTCGCCAGCGACGCCCACATCCCATGAACAAATTTTTTAAAAAGTTGTCATGATCCTTGATATTTTAGCTGGGCTGTATTGTGACATGTCCAAGACACTTGAAGTACTGTTTCAATATGCCAGTGGTTCTCGCTTTGATTACAGTGGTGGAAGTGTACACCTCATTACACCTGTTCTCAGCCGGTGTCCTCGACCGTTGCTGAGGTATTATGAGACAGGGCTCTGGAGTGGAAGCTTTGATTGGCCAGGAGCCACCCTGCCACCAGATCCAATACTGGTTGCATGGTGCATTTTCTTAAAATCAAAGCACTGTGACCTGCTGACTGGGAAGCAAGAATTCAATTGCATTATCCAGCGCTGATGGTCACACACAAGCTGATCATTCATTGAGTGGAACCCTCTCCAGTTCAGCTAGATGTTATCATTGTGTGAGGAAGGTGTAAAGCCACACAGGTGGAATCTTTAACCCCCTGGACCTGCAGGAATCCTCCCACTCTGTAGAATTGCACAGTGTTCTCGTACCGATGCCAGCTGTCCAGTGGAATGAGGTAAACTCACTTGTTTGAGCAAAAACAAGGCATCAATGCCTTGCTTTTCCACCTATGGATGGCTGATTGGCTTATGCTGCTGATGTCCCCAGTGGCAGCCTGGAACGATCCCAAAGCTCAAAAGTGGTTGTAACTTTGACAGCAACCCAACTGTGTCCTGCCTGTGGAAGAATTATAGAGAATTACGTAGAAAGTACAGCACAGAAACAGTTTGTTTTGGTGTTTATCCTAGAGACTCCTACAATACAACAGTGACTACACTTCAAAAGTACCTCATTGGCTGTAAAGCGCTTTAGGACATCCTGAGGTCGTGAAAGGCATTATAGAAATGCACGTACTTTCTTTTCTTCCTTTAGATGAGCTCTTTTCCTAATCCCAAGTGCCTTATCTGTTCCATTATCCCTTTATTCCCCTTTTCTTTGACCACCTATTCAACCTAACATGTTGACATGGTCTCTGCTTCAATCACTAATTCTCGTGGTGCATTCCACAGCCTCATAACCTTCTGTGTGACAAAGTTTCTCTTGTTAGTCGTTCTAAAGCTCTTACAATTAATCTGATATCTATGTTCCCTTGTTGCAGACCCTTCAATCACCGGAAACAGTCTGTTTCAATCTACTCCTTCATAATTTTAAACACCTCTGCCTACCTTTGAGAAACTGCTCTTAACTCCTTATTCTCCATTTCTTCCCTTCTACCAAGTTTGTAATCCAATTTGCTACTCTTCACCTAAGTTGGTATCCCTTAATCTTCTACATTAGTCTTCAGTATGGGAGCTTGTCAAAGGCTTTTTGAAAATCCTTGTTTTTTTTTATATGTTCATGGAATGTGGGCATCGCTGGCAAAGCCAGCATTTATTGCCCTTCAGAAGGTGGTGGTGGGCCACCTTCTTGAACCGAGTAAGATTTTACAACTGAATGACTTGCTAGGCCATTACGAATCAACCACATTGCTGTGGGTCTGGAGTCACATATAGGCTAGACCGGGTAAGGACGGCAGGTTTCCTTCCCTAAAGGGCATTAGTGAATCAGATGGGTTTTTACTACAATCTGGAAGTTTCATGGCCACCATTACTGATAATATTTTTTTTATTCCAGATTTTTATTTAATTAATTGAATTTAAATTCTCCAGCTGCTGTGGCAGGATTTGAACTCATAACTCTGAGATTATTAGTTCAGTTACATAACCACTATGCTACCGTACCCATGTACATCATATTTACTGCATGTCCATACCCAGCATATCTATCACCTCCTCAAAGAACTCTATTAAGTTTGTCAAGCACGATCTTCCTTTCAGAAATCCATGCTGGCTGTTTCTAATTATTTTCTCTTCATCTAGATATTTAATAATTTCATCTTTAGTTTGATTCCAAAATTTTCCCTTCCACAGATGTTAAACAAATTGGCCTGTAATTACCCAGGTTAGCTCTGTCTCCCTTTTTGATAATGGGTATTACATTGGCCACTCTTCAGTTCTCTGGCACACATCCACTCTCACTAGAACCCTGAAATATAATTTCTAGGGTCTTCGCTATTTCTTTGCCCCAATTCCCTCAGGATCTTTGGATGTAACCCATCAGGTCTTAGCACTTTTTTCTCCTTTGGCTTAACTAATTACTTTTATTTATTATGATATCTCTCATCTTGCTTTTAATCAATTATGGATTTAGCTCCTCCCCAATATCCTTCTCTTTTGTAAATACAAGCAAAGTACTTGTTAAGTATCCCCACCAATTTCTGCGTATCCTCTACTAACTCATTATCCTCTCCTCTCAGGGGTTCCACCTGACATTTAACAACCCTCTTTTCACTGATATATTTGTAAAATACTTTACTGCCCCATTCCAGACACTTGAGCACAAAATCTCGGCTGACACTTCAATGCAGTACCGAGGGAAAGCTGCACTGCCGGAGGTGGCATCTTTCGGATGAGACGTTAAACCAAGGTGGCCCTTTCAGGTGGATGTAAAAGATCCTGTGGCACTATTCCAAAAAGCATGGGAGTTCTCCCTGGTGTCCTGGGCAATATGTATTGCTCAACCAACATCACTGAAACTGATTATCTGGTCATTATCTCATTGCTGTTTCTGGGACCTTGCTGTGCACAAATTGACTGCCACGTTTCCTACATTATAACAGTGATTACATTTCAACAGTACTTCATTGGCTGTAAAGCACTTTGGGACGTCCTGAGGTCATGAAAGGCGCTTTTTAAGTGCAAGTTCTTTCTATTCTTTTTAATATTTTTTTAATATTCTCTGCCCATACATCCTCCTTGCCTTCCTTATCCCTTTCTTAACCACTTTCCATATTTTCACACGTTCTCTCTTATTTTTATCCTACCTATAGACCCATACGCCCTCTTCTTCAATCTTAGTTAGTCTCTAGCCTCTTTATTTAGCCAAGGCATTCTGAAACTTGAAATAGTCTCCTTTTTTTAATGGTATATATTTATTCTGCAACTTTGCAATCTCCTTTGGAAAACATCCCATTGTTGATCTACTGTCTCATGTGCCAATTTCTCTTTCCACCTCACCTCAGCTAGTTTGGCTGCAGGTGACCTGCCGAATTGTGTACGACACAACACTGTCAAGGCCGACCTTCTGAAGTGACGCCTCGGCACGCTCTGGCTCCCTGGAAAAACAGCCGCACAGAATGTGCGGGTGAGTGGGTGTGGTTAGCCAATATGGTATTGTGTCTTGTCTTTAAATATCATTTGGGTTCAGCAACTCTCGAATCAGACACACATACACACCTATACATATATTAATCAATTTAATCTTTATTTAGGACAGGCTCCAAGTATTCCAGTAAAATGCAAACATTGACTGTAGCCATTTGAGAGCATACCACTCTGGGGAAACCTTAACTGACAGGATATCCTGGGAGCACGGGCAGCTGAAGACTCCTTTTTTCTGTGGAGGATTCATCAAAGCTCATCACCTGGACACAGACCCTATTCCTATACATCCTTTCCTATCATCGCTACGTGACAGCACTGGCCCCAACTCCCTTTTGTTTCCCAGACTTTGCATGACCTTTATTACATTTGGCTTGTACTCCCTTGAGTTTCGAAGGTTGAGGGGTGATCTAACCGAGGTCTTTAAAATGTGAAAAGGATTCGTTAGAGTAGATGCAGGGAAACTATTTCCTGTGGTGGGGGATCAAGAACGAGGGCACCGTTGAGCCCTCAGGAGAGCTCACCAGACGTAGTTTACTCTTTGAAAATAAAGAACCTAATCTGACACAAGTAACAAGCTTAAGATACTATTTATATACCATCGGTACAATTATAGATAGCTAATAATAAATTATATAGTATTAATACACAGTCCATAGGAATCCTGGGCATTCTGACTGGCTGGCCAGCAGGCACTAATTCCAGCTGGAGTCCCACACGCTAAGAACATGTTTAGTAACAGGAACATTCTAGGATTTAAAATAAAAGCTGGCACCAAATGCATTCTGATGTAACTATCTGCTAATAGTCAGAACGTGAAGGTTACATTGCAGAATGGGTGAAATTGAGCCCACTGGGATTTTTTTAACCAGCGGTAGCAAACCCGAGATAAAGTTGCCAGATTGCCTTCCCAGTGGGCGGTCTTAATGAATTTGGCAAATTTCCACTTGGGTTGCCACTGGTTGCACCGGAACTACTGAGAGGAGAGGATAATGAGTTAGTAGAGATAGCACTTACGCCTCTGAGTCAGAAGGTTGTGGGTTCAAATCCCACTTCAGAGACTTGAGCACAAAACCTAGGCTGACCCTCCCAGTGCAGTACTGAGGGAGTGCTGCACTGTTGGCGGTGCTGTCTTTTAGATGAGACATTAAACCGAGGTCCCTCATAAAAGATCCCATGGCATATTTTGAAGAAGCGCAAGAGAGTTCTCACCGGTGTCCCGGCCAATCAACAGGATTAAAAAACAGATTATCTGGTCATTATCACATTGCTGTTTGTGGGATCTAGCTGTGTGTAAATTGGCTGCCGCATTTCCTACATTACAACAGTGACACTTCAAAAGCACATAATTGGCTGTAAAGCGCTTTGGGACGTCCCAAGGTCATGGAAGGCACTATATAAATGCAAGTACTTTCTTGATTTATTAAATATATTATTAATTTATAATATATATTAATTAATATATAAAAATATATTATTAATTTATTTGTAATTAGTTAGTCCCCAGGGTTGTGACTAATCCAGCTGCAGTACAACTTTCCTCAAACCTACACACTTGTGGGTTTTTTGGCAACAAATTTACAATGCAATGGACAACATGTGCCGTCCTTGTAAAACCTTAACAAGACTTTAAAATCAGAGGCATT
Source organism: Heptranchias perlo (assembly GCF_035084215.1). Lineage (NCBI taxonomy): Eukaryota > Metazoa > Chordata > Chondrichthyes > Hexanchiformes > Hexanchidae > Heptranchias > Heptranchias perlo. The sequence continues at coordinate 57,094,510 of NC_090340.1, read as the reverse complement.
ATTAGTTACAACTTAAATGTGGTACTGCATACTCTTAAAAGGGCTGTGTGTTAACGCAAACTGATGGCTATATTACAGAGACACATGGGTTGTGAACACCATTACAAGACCGAATGCACTCCATCATTAACTGGTTTAATTTATGAGTTTTGGATGAAGAAGGCCCTTCAGTCCATTTGACCTCACTCTTCACAAATGTCACGCTATCGTCTTTCCATTACAGCATCCAACAGTCTCTTAACTGAGTACCGTGTCCTGCCCTCAACCACCAGTTTCAGTAAATCTAATATTGCTTCTAAATGCAGTGGTGAAAACCCTGCCAGAAGGCAAGATAAAAAAAAATCACCCAAATATAGACTAATCCAAATCCAATATTTAGTCTTTGCTTCAATGCCTGCAGGTCAGTGCAAAAATTGAATATATTTAAAAGTGCATTCATTAACTCTTCCCAGTTACCTATTGCAGCACTATTCAAAGACAAACGGGGAGTTCTCTTTGTGTCCTCATCAACGCCACCAAAAAAAACAGATTTATTGATAGTTTACCTCATAGATGGCTATGCGATCTTGCCGTGTGCAAATTGGCTGCCGCATTGGCCTATATAACAGTGACTACACTTCAGTAATTTTTCTGAAGCACTTGGAGACATTTCTGAGAGACGTGATATGGCGTTATATAAATGCAAGTCTTTCTGTCAGTCTATAACCATTGGATTTCTAGTTGTTCCAAATCCATGTTATATTTTGTCCCTGTTGATCACAGTTTAAATTACTTATGTCAAACTTTTTCAATTTTGGCAAATGGCAGATCAGTTATTAAAAATTTCCTGACTAGGTATCTTCAGGTTATTTTTTAGTATCAGATATACGTTAATTTTGACAGACTGCTCCACTGATGATGAGGCTGAGCCTCAATCATACCGTTTGCATTATGCCTTTAGCTTGTTGACATCATCCAATGAGCGATTCACATAACAAGAGGAGAGTTTAGTGTTCAGGCTTTTCCCAATACCTTTTTCCCATGTGAACATCTTGACAGTTTCCTAATAAACTGAAAACCTGCATCTATTACCCTGCCACCCTAAGTTAGTGTAGCCAGGGTCTAATCAATGAGCCTTGCTCAGAGTAAATTGCTTACTGGACAACATGTAGCATGTTCACTATCTCTTCTGTCAATTTGGACAAAGGAAACTATTAACTATCAGGCCTCTTTTTCAGGCTAAACTACTGCTTGGGTTTACTTAGAAATACATTTATACACAGAAGCAGAAATTAAGGCAAATGGCCATACAACAAATGAGCAATGGCAGGGCAGACACTTTTCATGGGCCTGCAACAGCACCTTAAGTGGAGGGGGCAACAGAGCAACTTACCTCAGTGTTGGACAGAGCAAGGAATTCAAGGAAACCTCAAGATTTAAAGCTCCCTAAAGTATCATGGAAAAATGAATGCTAGACATGCTTCTAGCTTTCCCTAACTGGTCCCTTTAAGTCGCGCTCAAACTAGCCATTTCCCACCCTGTGCCACCCATGACTTGTGGACAAGTTTAAGAAGCAGTCGTGGCAGTGCTGACTCACTTGAAAATGCGTTGGGGTCTTAAAGGGCCCTCATTTTAAATATGTGCATTAGGCTCTTGCCTGTTTCTGGCGGGCACGCTGGTCACCTAAATTGAGGCCCACTCGGAAATCGCAACGGGCGGGCTTCGAGTAGCAAGTCGCTGCTTTTATTTACATCCAGTTTTCGACCAACTACCACCCTGCTCATACTGAGAAACAGCAGTGGGAAGACAAAATCAACCCCAGTGAGTTTTACACCGAAAATCTTGCATGAATGACAAAAATAGTTCATACAACATGTGAAAAATATTCCACTGGATATTTCTCAAAAATAGAATACCCTCAGAGATTCCTTGGGCCTTACGATAAAATGGACTCTGCCCCCACCCCCGCCTCATGGTACTGAAAAATTGAGATGGAGAAGGAATAGTATTCTGTAAAATCTGACACAGCCTGAATAACATTCAATCTTTACACTGGACGCCAAAGGAACCTTCCTCCACAGAGCTAATTAAAGGCTTGTCGTCATCCCACCAAGCGAATGGGGCATGGGAACAATCGTGATATCTTACACAGGCCCACAAGGACAGTGGGCATACCCTCTGATTACATCATTGTCACCTGCCCTAATATCTCCTTCTTTTCCTCAGTGTCAAATTTTTGTCTGATTACACCCCTGTGAAGCACCTTGAGATGTTTAACTGTTATATAAATTGTTGTTGTTGTTGTTTGTTTGTTGTTGTTGTTGTTGTGTCCTGTCAGCTGCTTCCATGCTCAGATGTCCTTACACTGGGGCCTTTACAGTCCTATGTTCTGGAAAAAAATTGTATTGATGATTTATGGAGTTATTTTTTTCCCAGATACACTCCAGTCTACAGAATGACTGGTAAACATATTCATCTCCAACAAGGCTTAAATTAGTAATTGCATCAAATCTGCAGAAAATTCACAGACTTACAAGACTGTGCTACAGAACAGAGAACTAAGTCATGTTTTACAATGTGACTGATAGTCAGATAACTCACTCCAATTTCACTGAAACAGATGATCTGATCATTATCACATTGCTGTTTGTGGGACCTTGCTGTGCGTAAATTGTCTGTCGCTTTTCCCTACATTACAACAGTGACGATACTTCAAAAGTACACCATTGGCTTTGGGTTGTCCTGAGGTTGTGAAAGGCGCTGCTTTATAAATGCAAGTCTTTCTTTTTTCTTTCTTTCTTTGCTCTGGCGGTATTAGGGACGATCCAGTGTTTCTAGCACAGGGCCTTTCCTTGAGTTGATTTATTTTCTTTGCCAATGTTGGGCCTCCAATGGTTCTTTCAACTTGTTTCCGTCTCCATAATTGTGGTCTCCTAGCCCACGCCCATAATCATCTACCTGGAGCATTTTCTCTAGCAATTGTTAGAACACAGGAATGTAGAGTTTTTATAACATAAGGTGGGGGGGGGGGGTGGGAGGGAGGCATAAATCATTGCTGAGTTCCCTTGATCAATCAATGCTTGAGAGGCAGTCCCAAGAAAACTGACTGTCTTTTTCTGGATGCTGTATAGGTTAGAGTACAAATGGATCGGAAGGGAAGTTTGGGCTGTGACAGAACCAATAGCTCTTTATTCTTTACTGAAAATGGTTATTTGAAATTACTTTTTACATTATTTTAAAGGTCACGTTAACCAATTTATCATAAATGGGTTAGCGCCTCCATTAAAATAGTGGACAAACATGTTGTGTGTTCATATGTGACCGTAGTGATACATTTTGGCAGGAAGAATGAGGAGAGACCATATAAACCAAAAGATACAATTCTAAATGGGATGCAGGAAGAGAGACCTGGGGTACATGTGCACAAATCTTTGAAGGCAGCAGGACAGGTTGACAAAGTGGTTAAAAAAGCATGCGGGATCCTGGACTTTATAAATAGAGGCATAGAGTACTAAAGCAAGGAAGTTATGTTGAACCTTTATAAAACACTGGTTTGGCCACAGCTGGAGTATTGTGTCCAATTCTGGACACCATTCTTTAGGAAGGATGTAAAGACCTTAAAGAGGGTGCAGGAAAGATTTACTAGAATGGTTCCAGGGATGAGGGACTTCAGTTACGTGGATAGACTGGAGAAGCTGGGGTTGTTCTCCTTAGAGCAGAGAAGGTTAAGGGGAGATTTGAAAGAAGTGTTCAAAATCATGAAAAATTTAGATAAAGTAAATAAAAAGAAACTGTTCCCATTGGTGAAAGAGTCAAGAACCAAAGGACACAGATTTAAGGTGATTGGCAAAAGAACCAAAGGTGACATGAGGAAAAACTTTTTTACGCAGCGAGTGGTTATGATCTGGAATGTGCTGCCTGAAAGGGTGGTGGAAGCAGATTCAATCGCGGCTTTCAAAAAGGAATTGGATAAATACTTGAAGGGAAAAATTTTGCAGGGCTATGGGGAAAGAGCGGGAGAATGGGACTAACTGGATTGCTCTTACTAAGAGCCGGCACAGGCTCAATGGGCCAAATGGCCTCCTTCTATGCAGTAACCATCCTATGATTCTATGATTCTAGTACAGAGTCATCTAAGACTTATACCTTGTGCAGTGAGAAGCATTGCAATGAAACAGGTTTATTTTTTTTTACTGATAACAGTTTTTGTCCATAGAACCATAGAAGTTTACAGCTAGAAGAAGGCCATTTGGCCCATTGTAACTGTGCTGGATCTTTGCTATAATGATCCAAAAATAATCCCACTATGCTGCTCTCTCCACATAGCCTTGTATCTTATTACGGTCAGTGATGTGAATGATATCACTGTCATGGATGGTATCACTTACATTGCCTCAATACAAAAGCCACAATGTAAGCAATGCCCTTTTAAATCTTCACAACGATAGCAGTGCCCTTTTAAATCTTCACAACGATAGCAGTGCCCTTTTAAACCTTCACAATGTAAGCAATGCCCTTTTAAATCTTCACAATGTAAGCAATGCCCTTTTAAATCTTCACAACGATAGCAGTGCCCTTTTATATCTTCACAACAATAGCAGTGCCCTTTTAAACCTTCACAATGATGGCAATGCCCTTTTAAATCTTCACAATGTAAGCAATGCCCTTTTAAACCTTCACAACGATAGCAGTGCCCTTTTAAATCGTCACAATGATGGCAGTGCCCTTTGAAATCTTTGCAATGATGGCAGTGTCCTTTTAAATCGTCACAATGATGGCAGTGCCCTTTGAAATCTTTGCAATGATGGCAGTGTCCTTTTAAATCGTCACAATGATGGCAGTGCCCTTTTAAATCTTTGCAATGATGACAGTGTCCTTTTAAATCTTCACAATGATGGCAGTGGCCTTTTAAATCTTTGCAAAAAAAAGTGTTTCTACTCACTTCTTCCCATTTGAGGTTGTTTCTCCCACATGGTCTCTGGAAGGCACCAAATATCTCCCCGTCACATTGATTGATGGGAGTGAGTAACAGCCTACTCAAGCAAACTCTGCATTACTATGTGGCCCCAGTTATAAGTGTGGATTTTAAATTGAGTAAGAGCCAGATGGAAAGAAAATTAAGGGATTTTTGATATATTGCCAAAAAAGGGCACTTACTTTGAAAACATCCAAAAAAGAAATAAAGTGAATTTCACCATCACTGACCCTTCATTTAAAAATCACAAATATCATTAACTTTTGAATCCTTTTGTATATTTTTATTTATCTCTGTTGACTTCCTCTTGATTGCTTTCTTGCCTCCAATTCTGAAGGCAATGACTTGTGCTTGGGCTTGTTTTGCACAGGCCCAAGCAGCCCTCGGGCAAGTAGTCTCAAATGGGCATTCTTTGTGTTTCAGCCTCGACAGTGAACGTTGGCAGGCTATTCAACCTTAGAAGACATCAGAAGCCAAGGCTTTGTTTTCACTTAACGCTCCCACAAATGCACTTTCCGGCAGGATAGTGATCAAGAAGGGGGTGAGGGGAGAACCCTGGCCCATTTCCCCCCCAGCCCAGGGTATACGCTATTTCTGTTAGAATGTAAAATTCAGACAAAATGGTGGGGAGAAGGTGGGAATTAAGGGCTTTTATGTTTACCTCTTTTTTTTGTTCCGGTCCGCGAAAGTGACCTGGGTGCATTGCATCTCCTCCATTCTAATTTGTCCCGAGCTATGGGCCCGATATTAGGAGGGAGGCGGGTTGTCGACTGGGCGCGTGGGTAACCCGCCCAATAAAATCGGTGGGTTCTGCACGCGATCATAAGTAAATTGAAGCCACTTACCTTGGCTTCCGGGTTTCGCGCTGGAAAGCTGCGCAGTGGGCGGACTGCGCACCCGCATCATAGGCTGTCAGCTGGATTAACCCTATTTAAAGGGGCAGTCCTCCACTGACTGATGCTGCAGAAAGGAGCCAAAATTACAGCATGGAGCAGCCCAGGGGGAAGGCTGCTTCCAGGTTTAATGATGCCTCACTCCAGGTCCTACTGGACGGGGTGAGGAGGAGGGGGAGGACAGAGATCTTCTCCCCGGTGGACGGGAGGAAGTGGCCTGCCTCTGCCACCACGAAGACTTGGCTCGAGGTGGCAGAGGAGGTTACCTGCACCACCAACATATCACGCACCTGCATACAGTACAGGAGGCACTTCAATGAGCTAAGTAGGTCAGCCGAAGTGAGTACACTTACTCATTCCCCTACACTCCATCTGCCACATCACCGCCCCCACCCCACATCTCCTTCTGCACTGCCAACACTACTCTGTCACATCACCCCTCACACCCACTCAAACCTCATCCTCATCTTACCAGCACTTACTCACCTCGCCAGTACTCATCCCACCACTACCACTCAACCCAATCCTCATACAATCTCATGGCTCTGTCTCATATTCACCCTCTCACGGTCAGCCTCACCCCACCTGCCACTACCTGTGCTGCAGCTACAGGGCATGCATCACGTATGTGTAGTAGGAAGCATAAGGCAAACATGTCGTGAGCATGAAGGGGATGCACAAGGGTGTTTGAGGGTTTGTCATGGTTTTTACTTATATTTGATTTCTGATCAACTCATATTACATATTATATTGTCACTACTACTGCCACATCTTGGCCATTCTTGACTGGCTTGTGCAATAATGCCCTTTCATGAGGTTCTCCATGAACACCCTTGATGCCACCCATTGGGTCACCCTACAGTGGGTGTATGTGTAGTTATACGACTACTTTGTGCAGGTGCCTGTTGCGCAGCACTGTGTTGTGTCGCTCCACGTGGCAGAGGCGGACGGCATGCCTGGCGAGGCTGGTGATATTACTTGTCCTCCAATGGAGTGATGCATGCAGCAATGGAAACCCCCCCCCGCCCCCCCATCCTGACGGAGTGTGAGTGTGAGGGGGTCCACAAAGTAGGTAAATATGTTTGGACAGCAGAGTTAAGGGTATGATTTAATAATTTGGAGTGTGGAGACTACAGTGTGGCAGGCAAAACTTTGTCTGAGGTGACAGAGTGCTCTGCTGCAATGAATGAGGGTTTACCCCGCACCTGTTAAATGGACCTTTGCAGCTGCCACTGGCTGCTGGCTGCAATACATCTGTTTAAACAGGGAGTGTTTCCCCCAGCATGGGAAACACGCTCTGGGTAGTCCAAAGTCCAAATCCTCCTAAAATATCCAACTAATGAGGTCTGTAAACGACCTCATGTACCCAGATAATGATCTTAAGTGGGATCCCGCCGGCTTTGATTGCCGGTGGGAGTCCCGCATGCGGGGGCTGCGCGTGCACCGATTCGCATCATTGGGGAACCCAGAAGTGAGCAGTTTGGAGCCGGGCTCCGGGAATCCCCAATTTTAGGAGCACTCCCCCACCAGCAACCGCTCGGCCATCTGAAAATGGACCCCTATAGGCTGTGTAATACGGAGACTCGACAGCAGATCCACAGGACTGGCTTCCTACATTTAGTTTGCACAACGAAAGGCATTTACCCCTGCAGTAGATTCGTACATCCATATTTTCTTGAGTCTATGATGGTGTCAGTTATCTGCTGGTCAAGTAATTAATACTTTGGAGTGCAGCAGACAGCAAGATTACTGAAAGTCTGCACTAAACTGCACTGCTCTAATATAAAGGTACCTTAACTGAGCATAACAATGTGAGGGAGTTCATAGATTCATAGAATGATATAGCACAGATGGAGGCCATTCGGCCCATCGTGCCTGTGTCTGCTCTTCAAAACAGCTATCCAATTAGTCCCACTCCCCCTGCTCTTTCCCCGTAACCCTGCAAATTTTTCCTTTTCAAGTATATATCCAATTTCCTTTTAAAAGTTATTATTGAATCTGCTTCCTCTACCCTTTCAGGCAGTGCATTCCAGATCATAACAACTGCTGCGTAAAAAAAAATTCTCCTCATCTCCCCTCTGTCTTTTTTACCAATTATTTTAAATCTGTGTCCTCTGGTTACTGACCCTCCTGCCAGTGGGAAACAGCTTCTCCCGATCTACTCTATCAAAACCCCTTATCACTTTGAGCGCATAACTTATAAATTAAGAGTTATCTTATAAATAGAAATACAGAATATTTCTTTTAATTCAAAGTTGCTCGTTTCAAATTATCTGCTCATTTGAATTGAAATCATGCAAAATTGCCTCCAGTGCTGTTTTATTTAAATTGCTCAATACTTCTAATTTTTTGAGCCAAAAAAAACAACTCTGAATTAACAGCAGTAGACTGCACAGTCATTAACCAGGGGGGGTGCCTGCTTTAACTGTATGTGTGCACCATTCCTCTCACACCATTAAGCTCTGTGACTCCTTCCAGGCAGCACCACATGACCTGCAACACCCATTGTTTAACCAAAAAAAAATTAAGATAGGATGTTCGCATAAATAATTAATGCCTTGTACCTGACCTGTAGCTGATAATCAGATTCTTTAAAGGGACACCACCCTGAATTTTTTTTAAAATGTTTACCCAATCGTGTCAGTGTCTGCACTTTCCAGCAGCAATCCAAGACGAGTCCCTCTACACAGCTCTCTCCACATATCCCTGAATCTTGTCACGCTCAGTGATGTCTGTTCACTAACACGCATAATCCAATGAGCGTCATTTTACTACATGTCTGGTTTTGAAAACGGTATCTGTTTGGTGCTACATGGGATCAGCAGACCTGAGTTATAGTGCTGGCTCCGTAACACTCTTTGTTCAGGGAAAATTGAGCTCTGCATGCCCGCACATGTGTTAAGCTGTTCTTACTAACTGCTAGTTAAATTTTAATGTTAGCAGAGAACTGACTGTTCCATCTAATAAGATTAAAAATAAAGTTTAAACAGTTCCAATAACTTCGTAAGTGGAACTTTTCAAACTTTGCTTCATAACCTGGTTGCAGTTATATTGCACTGAGTATGAAGCTGATGTAGTGCAAGATTACATCTTGTATTGCTTGCCTAAGTTCAATTTGGGAGACTTCACACCTGAATTACATGCACAGTTTGTGTCAATGCAATGTTGAAACTCCCAAAAGGTGGCCCAGCTTCAATTCGGTTAGGGGACTGATGCCAGCAATCACTTTTTTTTCACAAAAAGTAATTTAATATTTAGAATTTAGAATTCTGGGTAGGGTGGAAGGCAAAACGTTAGACTCATTCATGAGTCAGTTGGATGTTACGATGGGGACACTATTGGTATTTTTCTTTCTGAAAGGATGAGATAAAAGAAATAACTTTTAATGCATTTATATAGTGCCTTTCATGACCTCAGGACACCCCGAAGCGCTTTGCAGTCAATGGAGTACTTTTGAAGTGCAGTCACTGTTGTAATGTAGGAAATGCCACAGTTAATTTGCATACAGCAAGCTCCCACAATCAGCAATGTGATAATGACCAGATAATCTGTTTTAGTGATGTTAGTTGAGGGATAAATGTTGGCCAGGACACTGGAGAACTCCCCTGCTTTCTTCGAAATAGTGCCATAAGATCTTTTACGTCCACCTGAGAGGGCAGATGGGGCCTTTGCTTAACGTCTTATCTGAAAGATGCCACCTCCGACAGTGCAGCACTCCCTCAGTACCGCACAGGAGTGTCAGTCTAGATTTTGTACTCAGGTCTCTGGTGTGGGACTTGAACCCACAATCTCCTGACTCAGGGGAGAGTGCTATCACTGAGCCACGGCTGACACCTTTATATTATATTGAATATTATCTCAGCACTCCAATGATGTTTAACAAATTACAGTTTCACGTCATTGCGACATAGTTTTCACATCACATTGATGCAACTAAAGTTGTAATGTACAAGGCGATGAATTGCCTATTTGTTAGTGTGATGGGGTAATTGGAGGGGGGAGGGGGGCGAGAGGAACATATCCCTCCAATTTCTTTTTGCCATGGGATTTATCCCCTCTCTTCCCACCCTCGCTCCAAATTCTGGGATTTCCTCCGATGTTCCCTCTCCCCAACTTTTTATACATGTGCCTCTGAACAGTATACCAAATCCCATCAGTTAGTACAACATCGCCTGAATGAGCTTGCCTCACAACCAGCCGTGGTATAACAGCAATTGGTGTGAAGACATCTTTTTAAAGTTTGTTAAAAAAAAACCACAGGAGATTACAGTGTACAGTGTTAACAGAGCAGCAAACTTATCATTGGCTTATAAAATGTAAACTGGCATCCTGAGTCTCTAAAACCCATACACCATAAAGTGACTGAGAGTGAATCACTCCCAAGTCTGCTTTGGATTTGGAGTGATGATTTATAGGAACATAGGAATATCGGAACAGGAGTAGGCCATTCAGCCCCTCGTGTCTGCTCCGCCATTTCATAAGATCGTTCCTGATCTGTGATCTAGCTCCACATACCTGCCTTTGGCCCATATCCCTTAATACCTTTGGTTGCCAAAAAGCTATCTATCTCAGATTTAAATTTAGCAATTGAGCTAGTATCAATTGCCGTTTGCGGAAGTGTTCCAAACTTCTACCACCCTTTGTGTGTAGAAATGTTTTCTAATCTCACTCCTGAAAGGTCTGGCTCTAATTTTTAGGCTGTGCCCCCTACTCTTAGAATCCCCAACCAGCGGAAATAGTTTCTCTCTATCCACCCTATCTGTTCCCCTTAATATCTTATAAACTTCGATCAGATTACCCCTTAACCTTCTAAACTCTAGAGAATACAACCCCTATTTGTGTAATCTCTCCTCGTAACTTAACCCTTGAAGTCCGGGTATCATTCTAGTAAACCTACGCTGCACTCCCTCCTTATGTCCTTCCGAAGTTGCGGTGCCCAGAACTGCTCTCAGTACTCCAGGTGCCGTCTAACCAGGGTTTTGTATAGCTGCAGTATAACTTCTGCCCCCTTGTACTCCAGTCCTCCAGATATAAAGGCCAGCATTCCATTAGCCTTCTTGATTATTTTCTGCACCTGTTCATGACACTTCAATGATCTATGTACCTGAACCCCTAAGTCCCTTTAGACATCCACTGTTGTTAACTTTTTACCATTTATCCAGGCTTTTACAAATTTTACTGCCTGTTGTCAAAATCAGTTTTAATTTTTTTGACATTCTGGCATCAGGATGTCATGATATTTCTGACAACTGACCAATGAAACACTTAAATTAAAACAAGATTGTTTGTTTGCCATTATTCCAAATTGTGAATTGGCTTGACAGTGAGTTAGTAACATTTTTATATCAGATGTACAAGGGGAGATGTCGTCTATACTTTTGACCTGACATGCAGACCACTTGACTTACACTGTGGGTCTGGGGTCTGCAGTTCAGGTGTGATATCCCCCCCCCCCCAGATGTTATAGTGCAATCCATAGTAAGATTGCTTGTGTAAAATCCCTAGTTACACACTAAATTTAGTAGTGCAGTGATCACTGCCACACTGAGGGTGAATTTACCCACCGACCTTCGTGTGGCAGTACAAACACTGTGCAGTCAACAATATAACTCGGTTTATGTTGTCTGACACTGCTCTACAACAGTCAGACTGTTCTAATCTCTGTCAGACAAGTCGCTGCAGTATAAATGGACCATAAAACTCTAAACTATAGAGCAATTTGCAATGAATTTTAATGCCGATTAATCTGCTGCACTGGCTGGAGTATATTTGTTTAAATAATGTTTCTTTATAAACAAGCCCAAACATAACATTTATTGGCAAACTAGTTCAGCAGGACTGGACACATGTCATATATGTGTATATAGAGGCATAGAGAACAAAAGCAAGGAAGTTATGTTAAATCTTTATAAAACACTGGTTAGGCCTCAGCTGGAGTGTTGTGTTCAATTCTGGGCACCACACTTTAGGAAGGATGTCAAGGCCTTAGGCAGGGTGCAAAGGAGATTCACTAGAATGGTGCCAGGGATGAGGGACTTCAGTTATGTGGAGAGACTGGAGAAGCTGGGGTTGTTCTCCTTAGAGCAGAGAAGGTCAAGAGGAGATTTGATAGAAGTGTTCAAAAATCATAAACAGTTTTGATAGAGTAAATAAGGAGAAGCTGTTTCCACTGGCAGAAGGGTCGGTAACCAGAGGGCACAGATTTAAGGTGATTGGCAAAAGAACCAGAGGAAACATTTTTTTTAATGTAGAGTTGTTATGATCTGGAATGCGCTGCCTGAAAGGGTGGTGGAGGTAGATTCAATAGTAACTTTCAAAAGGGAATTGGATAAATACTTGAAAAGGAAAAACAATACAGGGCAATGGGGAAAGAGCAGGGGACTGGGACTAATTGGATAGCTCTTTCAAAGAGCCAACACAGGCACGATGGGCCGAATGGCCTCCTTCTGTGCTCTTATGTAGTATGATACTACTATATATATTTTGCTTGGGAAAGACCTGGTGCGAATGCGGTTCCTCCTATTCCAAGTTGACCGTTTCTATATCAGGACTGAATCCATTTGATTCAGGCGGCTCCGTTGGGAATATTTCCAAACTATTAAAAACAGGAGACCTGAATTTGGGAGCGGGGAGAAAAAAAACAAAACTGCCCAATGATTTTTATGTTATTTTCATATAAATTGCAACATAGTTTTGCAACAAATCGTGTGATTAAAAAACAAGATGGGGAGAGGAGGGGGGGGCGATGTTATTAACATTCCTCGCTGGTCTAATACCCTTTCCTGCGATTTCTCGATTGCTAGGTGACGTCGAAAAGACGTACTTTTGCAGGCTCGTTCAATCCTGCCGATTGATTGCTTTAATTTCTGTGTGTGGTTTTTTTTCTCTCACATGGCTCGAGTTTGAATGCACGGAAGCTCCTCATTGAAAGTTTGTTAAGACTGTACATGCGTCAGCCAGTGTTTACACCTCCAACTCCATTCTGCAGAGTTGACGTTTAAAAGTGTGTGTGTGTGTGTGAGAGAGACAGAGAGAGGGATTGGAGCTTTTTCCTCTTCTCTTAAGTCCCATTCGCGAGTTACCTTGGCTACCAGAGTGATGAGAAGCCAAGAAATGGAGCGATTCAGCAGAATCTGCAATTGAGAGGGAGAGAGAGAGAGAGAGAGGGGGGGAAAAAAGAGATACATTGCAAATAAATAGCCCTGGATTCCTCCTGCTACTGAAATTGACACTCAATGCACTGAAACTAACAAGGACTTGGTTAAATGCAACAAGGCAAGCGATGGAGAAGTACGAGACCCTGGCGTACGACACAGCCCTGAGCACCTTCGTGGCCGTGCTGCTGTACGTCTTGCTGAAGGTGAGCTTTGACGGCTACCGGCAGTGGAGAGCCCGGGCGCGGGTGCTGATTGTGGGCTCGGGCCCCGTGGGGCTGACGGCCGCTCTGATCGCCGCCCGCTCCGGCAAAGTCCACCGCCTGGTGCTGGTGGAAGCGCGCTACCGCACGGCGCTGCTGGCCAGACCTCAGCAGATCGCCCTGGACCCTCGCAGCGTCCGCTTCCTGCTGGGGCTCGGGGTGGACTTCGACAACATGGAAGGCTGCTGGCACAACGAGCACTTCTTCACCAGGGTCGGGGTCTTCCAGGAGTACCTGCTCAGCCTCCTGGAGAAAAAGAAGCAGAAGATGGACATCCGGATTCACCTAGGGACCAAAGTAAGTGGGCGAAAGAGGTTGGGGTCTGCACCCAGTCATCTGAGCTGGTGCAGCCCACACGGGAGGTTGTGTCAGTCTGGGCTCTCTGGGACTTTTTTTTTTTGGGTGGGGGGGTCTGTCAGTGGGATGCCTGTAGATCGATAAGGTCTTATCCGATTGGCATCAGTTTTCTGTATTTGTTGACTCGCTGTCACTCTCTGTTGCTGGATGTTCCTGCAATGAAAGCACTTTTTTTCCCCCTTGCACAGTTTTTCAGAAGTTAGACAGGTGGCCTTTTCAAAATCCATCAATATTCGCCAAGGGGACCCGAGAGAGCCTTCATATTTACAAGGGGAGGGGGGGTCCCCAGGAGTGTGCTGATCGGGGGTGTCCCATACAGAAACGTTTGAAAATAATGAACCTCGAAGTCTTTCGTTGACTTGTCATTTTTTTTAAAAATCTAGAATATTTACCTTCATTTTAATACCAAGTATCCATGTAATATGACACAATTTACATTGTTTGGTTTCTCTCTCGATTTTATTCCTTTTTTCTCTCTCTGCTAGCAATTTTTAAAAGTTATATTTCAACGCATTGAAAGCGGTCAATCATTGCCATTCTCACGCCTTGTGTCTATAAAATTAACCGTTTGTTTCAGGAGACAGATTTAACTGTTAAAGATCACAAACCCATAAAGTTAACACAAGCAGACTTGCCTTATTCAGTAACTACTGACCTAGATACCGGTTTAACTAAAATCTATTGCAATACTGGGAATTGGTGTGGGATCAGTAAATATGGGAGGAGTGAATTTTAAGTGCGTTTTATCTGCAGACTCCTTTGGTACCAAGTCTGATACCGAATAATTGTAACGGGGAAGAGGGGGGCGGGGGATTGAGAGGATGTGTTTTCCCTTCATTTTTTTTGACATGGGTTATAACTCTTTCCTCTTCCCCCTTCCCCTTCCCCTAATCCCTAACTTGCCCTTGATCTCCGTTGACATTATGCAAGGTTCTGCTGCTAGTAAATATTATGTCCCGGTATTTAAAGCTGAATTTTCACTATTTACAACTCTTGGTTATTAAAGAGTTAAATTCAAGCTTCTCAGTGCTGAAAGCCCATTTAAAATGTGCAGTATTTCTCCTATTATAAGAGCACATTAAAGCACTGCTTATTTACACTAGAATGACAGTATTTCCTGCACATTCATCTCCGTGAGCTATTAGAGCTCGGCCTATATGCTTGCTAGATCATTACACCGAGGTTTACATTTGTCAGTGAGTTGCTTATTGTTGTGCATGTATTATTGTTTAGATCATTCCTGTACTATCTGGTGGAGCAATTAATTTAAGCTCATAACCAATTAATCCTCTGCAGTAGAGAAAGGATGAGCAGGGGAAGGGTACAAATGCTAGAAATCTGAAATAAAAATATTAGGCCAGAATTTGCTGGGAAAATAATGGTGAGTTTAATGCGCACCCCGTTATTAGTGTGTAAATAACCCAGCAATTTGTGGCAAGGAAGAGAGACCCCGTGAGTTAAGAATTGCTACAAATTGCTGGGTGATTTGCGCTGCTCTGCCGTTAACCTCGCAAAAACGACAGCTCACCCTCAACCCGCGAGTTTCAAGAAACTGCTGCATTTGTGCAGTAAATAAGCATGAAACTCACTGCAGAAATTTAGAGCTGGTACTTAAGGAAATAAAGACCCTTTTAATGAGTAGATTTATGTTCCTGAAATGCCACTCAACCTCTCCGGCCCAGAGAGGGAACAACTGAAATTGTGGAGTCTCATTCTTGTGGATAATAAATTGTTCCTAAGGTTTTTAAAATTTTAATTTTTTTCTTACTTTTCCTTTCTGTCTCTTCGCCCCCCCCCTCTCTCTCTCTCCTAATCCAATCTTTATTTTTCTTTCTGTATCTAATTTGACTCCAATTCACCCTATTTCCTTCTGTCATTCCTCTGATTCTTTCTCTATCCTTAAATCTCATTGGTTTAAGGAGATAGACTGTTGGTCCCATTGTTCACCAAGGTCCCAGATGCCTTGTTGCCCTGTTATCAGCTCGCACTTCCAGCAATTTGTGCTGCAAAATATTTTCGAGCTGAAGGGTGAGGAAAAAAATCTAACAAACGGGGCTTGCTCCAGCAAAACCTGGGCCATTGGAAATGCACAGCGGGTCAGGTTAATTTTTCAGGTGAGAGTTCTGATGAAGAATTCCCACCCACAGTATTAGCTGGTCTTTTCTCTTTATAGATCCGGCTCTGAACTTCCAATATTTTCCATTTTCATAATCCTCTGTGGGCCGGCCCTGTAAAACTAAAGCATGCAGTTTACGGAGATTGAACCTCAATTTATGGCCATTGTGATTTATTGGCACTTTTATGCAGCCAGCGTTGCACAAGTTTATTTTCTAACCAGCCCCACAATGTATTCTCCATGTAGCACTGAGTAACCATCCAGACTCACTGCAAGAAGGAAAGAAATTGCATTTATGTGGTGCCTTTCATATTCTTGAGATGTCCCAAAGTGCTTCACATTCGATGAATTACTTTTGAAATGTAGTTACAGTTGTTATGTAGGAAAATGCAGCAGCTAATTTGTGTTCAGCAAGATCCCACAAACAGTAAATGGGATAAAAGATAAGTTAATTTGTTGGTTTTAGTTGAGAGGGGAATGTTGGTCAGGACACTGGAAGATCTCCCCTGCTCTTCAAATTTACATCTGTCTGATCAGATGGACAGGACTTTGGTTTAACATCTTATCCTAAATGCAGTTCCTCCAACAATGTGGCACTCCCTCAGTACTACACTGAAACGTCAGCCTAGATTTTGTGTTCAAGTGTCCGGAATGTGACTTGAACGCACAACCTTCAGACTGCCAGGTGAATATGTTACCATTGAGCCAAGGCTGACATTTGATACGTACAACAACAACTTGCATTTATATAGTGCCTTTAACATAATAAAACATTCCAAGGTGTTTCACAGGAGCTTTATCAAACAATAGTTTGACACTGAGCCATATTAGGACAGGTGACCAAAAGCTTGGTCAAAGAGGTAGGTTTTAAGGAGTGTCTTAAAGGAGGAGAGGGAGGTGGAGAGGTTGAGGGTGGGAACTCCAGAGCTTAGAGCACAGGCAGCTAAAGGCCTGGTCACCAATAGTGGAGTGATTAAAATTGGGGATGAGTAAGAGGCCAGAATTGAAGAATGCAGAGATCTTGGAGTGTCGTGCTGCTCGAAGAGGTTACAGAGATAGGGAGGTAGGAGGCCATGGAGGGATTTGAAAACAAGGATAAGAATTTTAAAATCGAGGTGTTGCCGGACCGGGAGCCAATGTAGGTCAGTTCCTGGTCCGGCAACTGACTGGACTGGTCAGTTGCCGGGTAAACGGGACCTGGTGCGAGTTAGGATAAGGGCAGCAGAGTTTTGGATGAGCTCAAGTTTATGAAGGGTGGAAGATGGGAGGCTGACCAGGAGAGCATTGGAATATTCAAGTCTAGAGGTAATAAAGGCATGGATGAGGGTTTCAGCAGCAGATAAGCTGAGGCGGGGGTGGAGATGGACAACATCCATTCCCCTGAACTGAAGATATGCTATCCTGCACGCACTTTCTCCTCCCTGTATCCTCACTATTTAGATGTTAAAAGTCGCCTGTCAGATGAGACGTTGAACGAAGGCCATGTCTGCATTCTCGAGTGGACGTAAAAGATCCCATAGCGCTATTTGAAGAAGAGCAAGGGAGGGGTTTCCTGGTGTCCTGGTTAACATTTATCCCTCAACCAATATCACTTCTTAAAAAAAAAACCAAACTATTATCTGGTCATTTATCTCATTACCATTTTTCGGTCCTTGCTGTGCACAAATTGGTTGCTGCATTTTCCTACATGGCAATAGTGACTACACTTTGTTAAAAAAAAACTTCATTGTCTGTGAAGTGCTTTGCTGCATCCTGTGACCTCCTTTAATTCATTTCTTTCCAGGATTCCAAAAGTCTCTTAGCCTTCGCTTCCTCTTAAAATCTACAGGGTTCTTAAAATTCCACGCTGGCATTATTTAACCACTACTTGATTCACCTTATCTTTCCTTGATGGTGTTCAGTTTCTCTATAATTTAAACAAAGTTCCCTATACTAAAATAAAATACTTGGAACACTTTTTTTTATATAAGCATTAATGGTGGGCTGTGATGTATTATTGAGCTGTGACAAGTGTGTTTGTCTTAGGAATGGAACTGGTTAATGCTAGCTCTCTCCAACAAGGATTAGTAAGATTGAATTATTTATCTACTAATGCATTGCTCAGGGTCCCGAGTTGAACAAGTCATTAATACGTCAGGCAACAGTTTTATGTACTGTGATGGAGCAAATAACCAGTTTGGGTTTGCACAATGTCAATATGTCTGTTGAAGCTTTCTAAAGGGTTTAGTTTAATCAGCAGTGAATCTTCCATACACTTCAACATATTTTCCTGGCACCATAATTTTAACATCAACATATTTGCTATCTCTTGTGCAGTACAGAAACGGGCCATTCGGCCCAACTGGTCTATGCTGGCGTTTATGCTCCACACAAGCCTTCTCCCACCTCTCGTCATCTAATCCGATCAGCATACCCTTCTATTCCTTTCCCCCTCTTGTGCTTATCTAACTTCCCCTTAAATGCATCTGTTATTTGCCTCAACCAGTCCATGTGGTAGCATGTTCCACATTCTTACCACTCTTTGGGTGAAGAAGTTTCTCCTGAATTCCCTATTGGATTTATTAGTGACTGTCTTATATTTATGACCCCTAGTTTTGGATTCTCCCACAAGTAGAAATATTTTCTCGACGTTTACCCTATCAAACCCTTTCGTTATCTCAATGACCTTTATCAGGTCATCCCTCAGCCTTCTCTTTTCTAGAGAAAAGAGTCTCAGCCCGTTGAGCCTTTCCTGATAAGTATGTCCTCTCAGTTCTGGTATCATCCTTGTGAATCTTTTTTGCACCTTCTCCAATGCCTCTGTATCCTTTTTTATAATATGGAGACCAGAACTGTGCAAGTATGGTTTAACCAAGATTCTATGCAAGTTTAACATAACTTCTCTGCTTTTCAATTCTATCCCTCTAGAAATGAACCCCAGTACTTGGTTTGCTATTTTTATAGTCTTATTAACCTGCATCACTACGTTTAGTGATTTGTACATCTGTATCCCTAGATTCAATGCTCCTCTACCCCATTTAGACTCTTGTTATCCAAGCAACATATGGCCTTCTTATTCTTCCTACCAAAATTCATCTCCTCACACTTATCTATATTGAAATTCATTTGCCAATTACACGCCCATTCTGCAAGTTTATTAATATCTTCTTGTATTTTATCGCATTCTTTCTTTATATTAATTACACCCCCCAATTTGGTGTCGTCTGCAAATTTTGAAATTGTATTTCCAATTCCCAAGTCCAAATTGTTAATGTAAATTGTGAACAACAATGGTCCCAGCACCGATCCCTGTGGAACACCACTTCCCACCTTTTGCCAGTCTGAGTAATTACTGTTAACTCCTACTCTCTGTTCTCTATTTTGTAGCCAGCTTGCTATCCATTCTGCTACCTGTCCCCTGACTTCACATGCTTTGACATTAGTCATGAGTCTACTATGCAGTACTTTATTGAAGGCCTTTTGAAAATCCAAATATATTACATCTACTGTATTACTCATCTACCTCTTTCTGTTACTTCAAAGAATTCAATAAGATTGGTCAAGCATGACCTTCCCTTTTGAAATCTCTGCTGACTTTTTTTTATTATCTCTTTGGTTTCTAGATGTTTTTCTATTACATCTTTGAGTAAGGATCCCATTATCTTTCCTACCACTGATATTAAGCTAACTGGTCTATAGTTGCCTGGACTTGTTCTAGCTCCCTCTTTAAATATAGGAATCACATTAGTTGTCTGCCAGTACTCTGGCACTATTCCCTTTTCTAATGAATTTTTATATATATGTAATAGTGCCTCTGCTATCTCTTCCCTAACTTCTTTTAATATGCGCAAATGCAATCCATCCGGACCAGACGGTTTATCCTCTCTAAGTTTGATTAGTTTATCAATTATCTCCCCCCTTTCTATCTTAAATGTCTTTATATCTTTTTTGATCTCTTCTTCTAATGTCATGTCCACCTTGTTAGTAATATTGAGGCAAAGTAACTATTCAATATTTCTGCCATTTTGCTGTCATTACATGTGAGTTTATCTTGTGATCCCTTAGTGGCCCTATCCCTATCCTGATTTTTCTTTTGTTATTTGTTTTCGTTGAATACTTTACTATTTTTATATTCCTTAATAATTTTATTTCGTAGTTTCTCTTTAAAAAGAGTCAAGATATTTCAGGAGGAAAAAGATAGATCATCTCAAAATATTGATCTGTCAGATGCAACAGTAGTTGTGTGGTCATCTAATGATGTCTTCTAACTTTATAAAGCTGCCAACTCACTGGACTTCTAGAATTGGGGCTGACAAGACTGGAGGTGGGTAGGGGCTGGGTTTAGGGACTGCAAACTGAATGGGTCCTACAAAATTGGGAGCCTGTAGCTCTCCCCAAGCCTGCCCCACCTGCTTGCCTCTCCTTCTCCCTTGAAGGAAGGGAGTCATGCTGGTTCCATTGGTGTTCGCAGTTCTCTGGTGCCTTGTCCAAGTAGGATCCATGGTACGAATTGAACTTCTCCCATAATGGGTAGTGCAGATGGTGAGAAACCATAGTAAATTCCAATCCAGACTGATGGGAGTAACATTTCCTCTACTTGTTGTCTGTTAGGGTTCTATGTGAAAATGAGTTTCAACTCAACAACAGCGACTTGCATTTATATAGTGCCTTTAACGTAGAAAAGCACCCCAAGGTGCTTCACTGAGAACTCAACCCAGTTCCTGGTGGTTGTGAGCCCAAACTGGTCCAAATTCAGCTCAAAAGCTGAACCTCGCAGTGAGAGGTCAAGAGGATTGCGACTGCAGGAAATGGAGGGTGGGAAATTTCATTGATGCAGCATGGGTGGTCTTCTGAGATCAGGGTCAAGGCACATTGTTGGAAGGGCTTGTGCCATACCTGACCTGGGCGTACTTGGTGCTGCAACTGGGTGTCCAAATTGGTGAAAATGTGTTTCATTCCTCAACACTGATATTCATCCAAAAAATTTGGCGCACCCTCAGGAACTCACGATCAGAGCATCATAAACTCCTATGTAGCATTTAACAATGAAGTTTTAAAAATTTATGCCACTTGTGTAGTATTTCAGTAAAATTGCCGGCTCCCCCGTGAATTTTCGCTAGAGTCTGATAGAGAATGTGCTCTTCACTGTACAGACAAGCCCTCCTAAGCAATTGTATTTTTTTTCAAGCAAAAACCTGTGCTTGTGACCCAGCTTTTCCATTGTGAAGAGGTTGCCTTTCTTCCTGTTGCTATTTTTACCCAAAATGTAGGTCCTGAGAGGTCCATCCATTACTGCACTGATTTATTTGTTTGAAGGTCAGGGTAAACCTGTTATTCCTTTGTGAACAATTATTTCTGTGCTGCATCAGGAAAAACACAATGTGATATTTTCAGCTTCTTTTCTCTCTTCCATTTTCTTCCTCCCCCCTCATCCTTTCTGAAGGCAATCACTCCTTGCTGGTAAATGGTCCCACAGGCTCCAATTGCCTGCTGGCACCTTATTGAAGTAACAATTGCCCATGTGTGAGCTTTGACTGCAAATGTTACCAGGCTATTTAACTGTGTTGGGGAAAGGGGTAGACATCTTTACCAAGCCTGGTCCTCTCTTCATCTGATTATCACACCTGCATACTTCCAACGGGGAATTGTTGTCAGCCATGACTCAGTGGGTAGCATTCTCACCTTGCAGTCAGAAGGCCATAGCTTAAAGACCCACTCCAGAGATTTGAGCACATAATCTAGGCTGACACTTCAGTGCAGTGCTGCGGGAGTGCTGCACTGTCAGACGCCGTCTTTTGAATGAGACGTTGAACCAAGGCATCATCTGCCCCCTCCGGTGGACCTAAAAGATCCCACAGCACTATTTGAAGAAGAGCATGGCAGTTCTCCCTGGTGTCCTAGCCAATATTTATCCCTCAACCAATGCCATTAAAACAGATTATCTGGTTATTATCATATTGCTGTTTGTGGGATCTTGCTGTGCGCAAATTGGCTGCTGCGTTTCCTACATTACAAAAGTGACGACGCTTCAAAAGTACATCATTGGCTGTTAAGGGCTTTGGAATGTCCTGAGGTTGTGAAAGGTGATATATAATTGCATGTTTTTTTCTCTTTTATAGAAATCAAGAGCAGAAATTTTTAGTTTTTTAGTAAATTCTGCATTGCAGTAGACAACAAATAAATCACAGATACAAAGATGCCACATTTTAGAACTTCACCACATATAAGTTGAATATGGGGACCTGGGTGGAGTAAGGATTAGACTCTCGCCTTTAACCATGGGGATCTGGATTCAAGTCCCAGTCAGAGTCATGGGATGATGAGCCTTCTCTGTTTGTTGCCTGCAAGGGTCCTAGGTGAAATGTGGTCCGTTTTAATCCAGTTCCGAGTTCGATGGGCCGAAAGCACAGAATTGTCCATTATTTTGCACTAATTTGAAATTTCATTCAGATAAGTCTAAGGATTGTTGGTGTGGGAAATGGGGGGAGGGGGATGGGGGAGCATGTAGTAAGGCATAGTCTTCCGATACTGGAGCTGAGGCATGTTGGGGCAGAGTAGAGGGACCTCTACTCGCATCTGGCTGTGCTATAACAGGGAGTGCTTGACGCTGCTATTGGGCACATGAAATAGGAAGTATTCTATTCCCAGCACTGAGATCACTTGCCTTCATGCACACGCACACCGGTAAGCCAATAGCACTGTATAAAGAAATTAGTCCTGCATTAATTCCTTCCAACCCAATCCTGCTGCAGATGTTCTAGTAATCTTTCTTCAGTGTGGTATTTCAGGATATACCTGCACTAATCTCGGCACTGTGTCACTCCAATGTATGAGCACTGATCTCTCTACAATAGAAGGCTACCGAGTCCATCTACAGTGATTAGTCTATAACAACTTTATGGAACTTCTGAGAGGTTGTTGTATAGGCTGGTGACCTCCTAATAAGGTTCAAGTCTTATCCATTGATCCTTGGTTGAGTCTGATATTAACTGGTGAATTTGTCTTTCTAGATGTGGTCATTAAGACAGGATTCAATTAAATTGTCTTTAAATGTCTATGTTGACCTTTTTTGTCACAAATTGTGGAGTTTATGCTGTTTTATATATAAAAATAAACAAGTAGTCTAAAGAAGAGTTAAAAGGGGTCTGTACTTTCTTTACTTCAAAGAGAAGCTAGTTGGCTTTCTTCCTCTAGTGAAATGAGATCAGATAAGCTAACTTTGAAGTGTTAAATGGAATGATGAATTGTGGTGTGCGCTCAGTTCAGCTATCTGGTAGCAGAATGTCGTGTGAGACTGTGCTTCCTGTGCTACTAATATGTTCTTATACGTTACAGTTCATATCAGAAAGGAATGTGAGTCCTAATTGTTGTCACGTGTTAAAATAGCTGGCTGCTGTGCGTGAAAACCACATGCATGAGTTCTGATTCTACCAGAACTGTGTTTCCCTTGTGTCATTGAACACTATCATTACGGAATTCCTGAGTTTCTACATCAATAACATTACTTTCTTCTTCATAGCAATTAAGGGGGATAACAATCAGGAGCTTTCTGTAGTTATTAGCTCGGAAACTTGTTCAGGCTCAAAGAGATCCATGAGCTTTTTGCCTTGTGGACTTCTTATGAAGCTTTCTCCATAAGGCAAGGTACTGTTTTGTTCCGAGAGGTTTTTCTAATCACTGGAGAAGGCCTGGTGAGAGCAATAATGGGACTGTCTGCGTTTGTGCTTGTATTTTAAGATATGTAATGGGAGATTTTCCATTTTAGTGTTCGTAGCGCACAGTGGGAGCACATATTGGGAAATTCCACACCCCCAGCATTCCATTTCCTATTCAGTAATTTTATTGGATAGAAAGTCACGGTCCAGGGTTGTACAGATTCCCAATATGCACTCCTATAATGTGTCAGGAGCGTTGAAATGGGAAATCTCCCCTGTAATTGCCTTGTATTTTATAGTTTATGCCGAATATCTTTTGCTTCTATGTTATGTAAGTGTAAATACATTGAATTAATTGTTTTAGCCTGTACAAATCTGGTTTAGGAGTATGATATCCAATAGACTGAAGACACAGTGGAAATCTTACATGAATCCCAATATGCAGTACAAAGAAGGTTCACTCGGTTAATCCCGGGGATGAGGGGGTGGACATATGAGGAGAGGTTGAGTAGATTGGGACTCTACTCATTGGAGTTCAGAAGAATGAGAGGCGATCTTATTGAAACATATAAGATTGTGAAGGGGCTTGATCGGGTGGATGCGGTAAGGATGTTCCCAAGGATGGGTGAAACTAGAACTAGGGGGCATAATCTGAGAATAAGGGGCAGCTCTTTCAAAACTGAGATGAGGAGAAACTTCTTCACTCAGAGGGTAGTAGGTCTGTGGAATTTGCTGCCCCAGGAAGCTGTGGAAGCTACATCATTAAATAAATTTAAAACAGAAATAGACAGTTTCCTAGAAGTAAAGGGTATTAGGGGTTACGGGGAGCGGGCAGGAAATTGGACATGAATTTAGATTTGAGGTTAGGATCAGATCAGCCATGATCTTATTGAATGGCGGAGCAGGCTCGAGGGGCCGATTGGCCTACTCCTGCTCCTATTTCTTATGTTCTTATGCACTTCACTATCATCAGTGTTAATTGTTAAGACAAGGATTAATTCATTTCTGTAAAGACAGAGATTTCAGATTGTAAGGATAATTTAGAAAACTGTTGGGCAGTTTGAACGAGAACGTGATGTTAATTGTGATAACCTTCATTTGCACTTTATAAAAGAGGCTAGCCATCAGTGTCATTTTTGTTTGTTCGGATAGATTGTTACAAGGAAATTCCATTAACGTAAACTTCACTTTGGTTGTCCCGGATGAGCAAAAATTTGCTCCAACTAAATATTGGGAAGACAGAAGCCATTGTCTTTGGTCCCCGTCGCAAACTCCGTTCCCTCGCTACCAACTCCATCCCTCACCCTGGCCACTGTCTTGAGGCTGAACCAGACCATTCGCAACCTTGGCATCCGATTTGACCCTGAGATGAGCTTCCAACCACATATCCGCTCCATCACCAAGACCGCCTACTTCCACCTCCTTGACAGTGCCCGTCTCCGCCCCTGCCACAGCTCATCTGCTGCTGAAACCCTCATCCATGCCTTTATTACCTCCAGACTTGACTATTCCAATGCTACCCTGGCTGGCCTCCCATCTTCCACCCTCCATAAACTTGAGCTCATTCAAAACTCTGCCAGTTTCCTAACTCGCACCAAGTCCCGTTCTCCCACCGCCCCTGTGCTCGCTGACCTACACTGGCTCCTGGTCCAGCAACGCCTCAGTTTTAAAATTCTCATCCTTTTTTTCCAAGTCCCTCCCTATCTCTGTAACCTCCTCCAGCCCTACAACCCTCTGCGATCTCTGTGCTCCTCCAATTTTTGTCTCTTGCGCATCCCCGATTTTAATCCTCTTGGCGGCCGTGCCTTCAGTTGCCTCTACCCTCAGCTCTGGAATTCCCTCCCTAAACCTCTCCACCTCTCTTCCTCTCTCTCCTCCTTTAAAACCTACCTCTTTGACCAAGCTTTTGGTCACCTGTTCTTCTATCTCCTTATGTGGCTCTGTGTGAAAGTTAGTTTGATAACACTCCTATGAAGCACCTTTGGACGTTTTGCTATGTTAAGGGCGCTATATGAATGCAAGTTGGTGGTGGTGGTGTCCTGTTTCTCAGTTGATTTTTGTTAAAATATATTTATTTTAAATGAGAGCTGATGAGATAACAGGATAATTGGCTTGGAAGAGACATTGAGCCTGATAGTGTGGGGGCTCATTCGTTTTGAGGTTAGTGACTTGTGTCTGTGGTGACATTAATTCAGCTCTGTCACACTCTGAGGCTGAACAGCTGCTGAAATCTGACTTTGCTGGTGTTATCATCAACAATCTCTATTTAATATCTTTTTTTTGATTCGTTTTTGTTTTTTTTCATAATTCTTTGTACCAGTTTGTTTTTTTTCCCCCTCTTCGTCCCACCCCCTTTTTTTTTGAAGATCCATATGGGATTAGAGTTCAATGGGCTCCAATAACATTCTGGTATCTCAGATATGTATTATTTTTAATATGTTTGCCTGCCTTGACTGTGAGTGCCAACAGGCTGTATGACCACTGGGTATCGCAGCTGAGTTCACTCCTGTGCTCAACTGACATGCATATATGTGGCTGGACAGCATTCGGGAGCAGGAACCCTGGATGATTTTTCTTCCGCCTCTCTGTCCGCTGATACGATCTAACCTGGAGCTAGCAATTTGGCCTTGAAAAGTGGCTCTGGTGGTGACACCATGGTTTAAAATAAATGGCCTCACCAAAAGTGCCATTGTTTCTGTAGAGCTTCACGTTGCACCCTGATTGCTGTTCCTTCTTCACTCTCCTGTTCTCATGATGATGTGAGTCTTAAGTAATTCTAATCTGAAATAAGCATGGCAGAAAAATAGCCCAAAGCTGTGACTGTTTTGATTGTGTAATATCATTCTCATTCGTTTTCAAAATATCCAGATCTTTCAGGGGAAAATATTTA
The DNA here is from genome assembly GCF_035084215.1 of Heptranchias perlo. Taxonomy (NCBI): domain Eukaryota; kingdom Metazoa; phylum Chordata; class Chondrichthyes; order Hexanchiformes; family Hexanchidae; genus Heptranchias; species Heptranchias perlo. The sequence goes on along the minus strand of NC_090340.1, from coordinate 57,068,249 downwards.
AAAAAATTCTGATCTTTGTGACCAAAGGAAATTTGAAGGGAGTTAAGCAAGGATGAGATATTTAGTACTACACTTATGCAGCAACACTCAACTCACTTTGATATGTGATGATCAAGAAATTGATTGTAATTCAAGGCTATACAAGCATCACAATCGATTGACTGCCCGTTATCTAGTACTCAAAGTGAGGCTGTCATTCTCGTCCAGTACATACACACACCACAGTTTTAAATATTATGGCCCAGAATTTACTGGAGTGGGGCATCTCTCGGCATTCCCTGTTGGTTAGACTTTTCTCTTCCCCCTTCATCTCGCAAATTTTTTGTGCTGGAAGTGCGAGCTGATAACGGCATGGTGAGGGCAGTGGGGCATCTGGGTCCTTAGTGAACAATGGAACCAACAGTCTATCTCCTTAACTAATGAGATTTAAAGATTGAGAAAGAAACAGGAATGACAGAAGGAAATGGAGTGAATTAGAGTCAAATCAGGTCCAGAATGAGAAATAAAGAGAGGGAAAGAATGATTGGATTAAGAGAGAAGGAAAAGAAAAGACAAAGGACAAGTAAGGAAAAAAATAAATAAAATTTAATAAATCTCTAAACAGTTTACTGCTTGCAGGAATGAGACTCCACTGTTTCACTTGTTCCCTTTCTGGGCTGGAGAGGTTGAGTGGCATTTTAGGAACCTAAATCTCGTCATTAAAAAGGTGCTTACGCTGTTAAGTAGCAGCCCTAACTTTCTGCAGTGAGTTTAATTGGCAATTAATGCGCAAATGAAGCAATTTCATGAAACTCACGGGGAGGTTGAGGGCGAGCTGCCGTTTTCGCGAAGCTAACGGCGGAGTGGCACAAATCGCCTGGCCACTTGTGTCGATTAGCAATTCACAAGATTTCTCTTCCGTGCCTCAAGTTGCTGGATGATTTACACATTAATAACAGCGAGAGCCATTAAACTCGTCATTATTTTGGCAGCAAATTCTGGCCCAATATCTCTTACATTTTTTTAAATTTATTGCAGATTGGTACAGTTGTGCACTATTGCCATCGATGAATTCAATAAGTAAACTTGTACCAACCGCAGTCATTGCTATTCCATCATGGTATCCAATTTATTTCAGCAAGTTGGTGTTGCAACTTTAGAAAGTGGAGTGTGAAATGAAACAAATATGTTAAGTCCAGAAAAAGATGATTGGCATTAATCATGATTTAGCAACCTTGAATATTGACACGCAGGAATGATCTGAGCTGGCGTGGAGTGTTTGATCTGACTCTATCCTTCTGTCCGAATGGCAGGCTAATCTGATTACATCTAATTGAACTTTTGAGGATGTTGACGTTAACAGAAGTGAATTTTTTTTATTTTATCCCAAAATAAACTTGTTTACTGTCCACAAAACATCTGCAGAAGTGGTTGTCGGCTAGGGTCTAAAGCAAGATATTCTGGTAGGGTTTCTAGACAGAAGCAGATTACATAAAACATTCCTTAAGTGGAGTGGGATGAGATCTTTAAAAAGGAATAATGGTATAAGTGAGGGAGATCAGGATTAATGGATCAACAACAACAACTTGCATTTATATAGCGCTTTTAACGTAGTAAAACGTCCCAAGGCGCTTCACAGGAGCATTACAAACAAAATTTGACACTGAGCCACATAAGGAGATATTAGGATAGGTGACCAGAAGCTTGGTCAAAGAGGTAGGTTTTAAGGAGCGTCTTAAAGGAGGAGAGAGGAGTAGAGAGGCGGAAAGGTTTAGGGAGCAGAATTCCAGAGCTTTGGTTCTAGGCAGCTGCAGGCACGGCCGCTAATGGTGGAGTGATCAAAACCAGGGATGCGCAAGAGGCCGGAATTGGAGGAGCGCAGAGATCTCGGAGGGTTGTAGGGCTGGAGGAGGTTACAAAGATTCGGAGGGGCGAGGCCATAGAGGGATTTGAAAACAAGGATGAGAATTTTAAAACTGAGGCATTGCCGGACCGGGAGCCAATTTAGGTCAGCGAGCACAGGGGTGATGGTGTGAACGGGGCTTGGTGTGAGTTAGGATATGGACAGCAGAGTTTTGGATGAGTTTAAATTTATGGAGGGTCAAAGATGGGAGGCCGGCTAGGAGAACATTGGAATAGTCAAATCTAAAGGTAACAAAGGCATGGATGAACCGACTGCTGAAATCAGAGACATTATTGTGTCTAATTAACCTCCATTCTAATAGATTTTTATCGTGTCATCTTGACTTGATTGGCAGCATTCTTACCGCTGGATCAGAAAATAAATTATGAGCTTGGGCCCCACATCAGGACTTAAATGAATCATCGAGACTGATGCTCTCCTGAGTGCTTCATTGCTTGAGGTGCTGTCCTTTGGATGAGACGTTAAACCACGTTCCCATCTGCTTGTTCAGCTTGACGTGGCATTTCGATTAAGAGCAGGAAGTTCTCCAGGTCAGCAATGCTCCTTCGAACAATACCATCAAAAGAAACAGGTTCATATGGGTGCTTCATCTCATTGCCGTTTGTGGGCCTAGCTGGTACAGAGGGCTGTCGTGCTTGCTTACTTAACAGTCACCAATAGCAATCCATTGTACGAATTTGTGAAAGTCAGATGATGAAGGCTTTCTTGGCACACATGATTATAAATGATAAATTGAGTTCCTTATTCCTCTCTTAACTGAGGAGAGGACTTTGATTAATTTTATACACTGAATGTAGGATAATAGATGGCTGATAGAGAGATCCAAAATTAAAGAAAGAACTTGCATTTATATAGCGCCTTTCACAACCTCAGGACGTCCCGAAGCGCTTTACAGCCAATGCAGTATTTTTTGAAATGTCGTCACTGTTGTAATGTAGGAAACACGGCAGCCAACTTGGGCACAGCAAGATCCCACAAACAGCAATGTGATAATGACCAGATGACTTGTGTTTCAGCGATGTTGCTTGAGGGATAAATATTGGCCAGGACACCAAGGAGAACTACCCTGCTCTTCTTCAAAATAGTGCCATGGAATTTTTTACTCCCAACTTAGAGGGCAGACGGGGCCTTGTTTTAACCTCTCATCCAAAGGACGGCACCTCAGACAGTGCAGCACTCCTGCATGATATCGGATTGGAGCCATTGTTCCAAATCGCGTCCCTGTGAAATAACCTGTTGTTCCGTTTTGTGTCATGCCCCAGTACCTTGGATGTGTATCAGACATTGGCTGCGCTGCTCCCGATCCCCCGCTATGTTCACTGCGGCTTAATCTAATTAATTTTCCAGCAAATTGTGACGTAAATCGCCACTGGAGGATCGGGGAGCCCAACGGACTAACTTGCGGCGTCCGCCGCCAATGTCGCCATTGCAGCAAATACAGGGCCATGGTTAGTTAGGCAAAAGAAGCAGCCTCTTCATGGGCAGCAAGATCCCACAAACAGTGATGAGTTGAATAAGAACATAAGAAGCAGGAATAGGCCATACGGCCCCTCAAGCCTGCTCAGCCATTCACTAAGATCATGGCTGACCTTTTACCTCAAATCCACTTTCCTGCCTTAAACCCATGTCCCTTGATTCCCTTAGTGTCCAAAAATCTATTGATCTCAGTCTTGAATATACTCAACGACTGAGCGTCCACAGCCCTCTGGGGTAGAGAATTCCCAAAGATTCACAACCCTCTGAATGAAGACATTTTTCCTCATCTCGGTCCTAAATGGCCAATCCCTTATCTTGAGACTATGCCCCCTAGTTCTAGACTCACCAGCCAGGGGAAACAGCCTCCCAGCATCTACCTCATCAAGCCCTCTCAGAATTTTATACGTTTCAATGCGATTACCTCTCAATCTTCTAAACACCAGAGAATATAGACCCATTCTACTTAACTTCTGCTCAAAAGGACAACCCTCTCATCCCAGGAATCAATCTAGTGAACCTTTGTTGCACCCCCTCTTAGGCAAGTATATCCTTAGGTAAGGAGACCAAAACTGTACTCAGTACTCCAGGTGTGGTCTCACCAGAGCCCTATATAATTGTAGCAAGACCTCCTTATCCTTATACTCCAATCCCCTTGCAATAAAGACCAACATACCATTTGCCTTTCTAATTCCTTGCTGTACCTGCATGTTAACTTTCCGTGATTCGTGTACAAGGACACCCAAATCTCTCTGAACACCAACATTTCTTAGTCTTTCATCTTTGAAAAAATATTCTGCTTTTCTATTCTTCCTACCAAAGTGGATAATTTCACATTTCCCCACATTATACTCCATCTGCCACCTTCTCGCCCATTCACTTAACCTGTTTGTATCCCTTTGCGGCCTGGTTATTCGGATTTGTAGTATTTAGGTGACGCTACACTTGGGTTTCAAAAAACTTGCAGATTGTAGAAGGGAAGGGAAACTGAGGGAGGGGAGGAGACTGATGGAAAGAATAAGTTTGAGTAGGAAAACCTTAAATTTAAGACGTTACTATGGTTTTAAAGTGTCATAACGACAAAAGCAATGTAATTGCATTTTAGCAGCTTTTTTTCTGTATTTGTTTTCATTTCCTGCTGAAGTTTCAAATTTTTGTGAATAAACAGTTGAGTGCGGATGGCCTCATCGGGAGGATTGACTTCGAGGAATTCCTGGTCCTAACGAGCAGTTGAACTCATCATCAGTAGATATAATCACTGACCCACGCTGACCCCAATAACGTTTGCCATTTAAACAGTGTATGTTAATTCAAGTATCTCACGTCAATGAACTCTGACTTGGATAGTTCTCCCACGTCTTTCTCCTCGAAAGGATGTCGCCTTCAGCGGTCATTGTTTTTAAAAAAAAAATCAGCAGAAATAAACAATCAACCTCCTCCAATGACTCAGCAAACTGAGTAGCTGAGACGTAACAGATGAGGACTTTACCAAGTTTGCCCTCTGGTCTCTGCTGAGTTAGTTGCTTCGCCCATGCAGACATGGGTTGGCCCACCCCAGCTACGCAAATGACCCTGTTCTTGGAATTTGAGTTGGGGTCTTCAGCTTTAGACCAGAGCAGAATGGGCTTCCGATCCACCACACCCACGGTGGCAAAGACGGGGGGGGGCCCCAGGAGTTTCCAGTCCTGAGGGTCTCGACTCCACGAATCTATTTCATCAAAGACCCTTCAAGGATATCTGAGTGAGGTGGGAATTACGCAATTCCATATCCTGTATGCAAAATACCCTTATTGTGTCACCCTGTCAGAGGCTCTTTTCAGATGCTACCAGGATTGTGGCTATTTTAAAAATTTGTTGCCCCCCAATCCCAATGTTCTCATCTAACTCGTGCTGGGGTACAGTCCTGTCACCATGACCACACTCTGGTAGCTCGCAGAGCCTGTTTCTGTTCTCACCCGATTTCCACACAGATGCACACTTTCCAGTAGTTGATGTTGGATCGTGAACCATGATTAGTTTCTTTTTTCTCCTCCCTTGGCTCCCTCTATCCTAAGTTGGGGAGCTGTGGCCAATTGTGGTGCTTGAATTGCTGCCTCAGCGAAGGGCAGCTAACTCAACATAGACTAAGGATCAAGCCTGAGAACGTCCTTGTGGATCATTTACCAACTGAGAGGTGGCAAAAGTTGAAGAAAAAAAATGCCCAGATTAGAGACATTCTAGAAGCTTCAGGATGAAAGATGCAAGAGACTTGTGTTTTGTCCTGCACCATGTTGTTAGGTATTTCTCTATCTTTCCACATGGAATTTTAGCTGGGGCAAGTATGGTAAATTTAAACTGGTATCCATCAGCTACTTTCTGGAAGGGTTTCTTTTATGTTTGTTTGAGAGGAAGGGTAGGACAAATGCACAATTCCGTCTGGAATCACACTCCTGTTAAATCCTAAAAAATGTTCACTCCTGGCTTTAAAACTGTGAATGCTCTCGGAACTTTTGATCTTTTAGCTAATCGATTTATGGAGCCGCTGGAGGATACCGTTTAGGCTAGTGTCGGCCTTGGCTCAGAGGTAGCACTCTCGCCTCGGAGTCCGAAGGTTGTGGGTTCAAGACCTAAGCACATAATGTAGGCTGACACTTCAGTGCAGTGCTGAGGGAATGCTGCACTGTCGGAGGTGCCTTATTGCGGATGAAACATTAAACCGAGGCTCCATATGTACTCTCCAGTGGACGAGAAAGCTCCCATGGCACTATTTGAAGAGTAGTAGGAGAGGCTTCTAGGTGATATGGCTAAATTTATCCCTCGACCAACACAATTAGAAACAGATTATCTGGCCATTCATCTCATTGCTGTTTGTGGGAGCTTGTTGTGTGCAAATCGGCTGCCACGTTTCCTACATTATAACAGTGATTGCACTTCAAAGGTACTTCATTAGCTGTAAAATGCTTTGGGACAAACTCAGAACATGAAAGCTGCTATATAAATGCAAGTTCTTTCTTTCTCTTTTATCTTATTTGTAGACAGATGTCAAAGAATGCAAGCTTGCAGACATCATCATTATCTCTAGTTGCTGGGCCATCAAAATTGTGGTTTCACAAAAGTTGCCAGATGCAAATTGTGTGATTATTAGAAATTGTTTGGTAATACAATGTCAGTTGCAGATGTTGATTGACAGCGAATGCGTTTCATTTCCCACCATGATTTGCCTTGGTTACCGTTCTGGATCCAATGTCCTTTTTAGACTGCGGTACATAAATACAGTCTTTGAGGAAGGGTCCAAGACCTGAAACACGATTTCTGTTTCTCCACGGATTCTGCTTGACACGCTGAGGATTTCCAGCCTTTTCTGTTTCTGTTTTTAAATTTCCGGCACCTGCAGTGTTTTTGTTTTGTTTTGTTTTCTTTTGTTCAAGTACAGCAATCTTTTGATTGTATCTTTAGTTCACTGAGCTGAACCATTGCTCTACCAGGCAATGAGGCACAACTCCATGGAGTTGAAATGCCTATGTTGCGTTTATCCAAGATTCAGTAAAATTTCGAACAATTTAGAAATGATTTTGTTATTTTGGTTGTTGAAAGTATTGATAAGTCCCATAGACCGTAGGAAGAAAGAAACGGTGAAAGTGGATTTGTATCCCTTCATTTTGTCGTGGTCTGTGGAGAGACACCTTATTAATTGCCTTTCCCATTTATACTGCTGCTTTGTTAAAGTCTCTGTGTAGCCCTGTCAGGGACTGATTTAGGGAACAGGCCTGGGAGCACATCCTTATTTGGATTAATTATGACTTTGGTGGATTATGGTGGATCTTTCTTGCACAAGTTCATAAGGAAACGGTTCCAGGGTACTGTTGGCACTACTGCATGGGCTTTCATCCTGAAGCAGTGGAGTCCCTCAAGGATTCCATCTGAGCGAAAACAGGCCATACAATGGAAGCTTTAATCAATTCAGTGAGGAGACTGCAAAAAATACAAGACTGGCTTCCCTTGTTTACTCTGCTAGAACAGGCAGCTTTAACCCAATGGCAGATTCGGGAACCCATGTTTTCATAGTCCATACTGCCACCTGCTCTGTGTGGGAGCTATGGATTATACTTGGAGCACTGGCCAGGGCATGAAGATTTTGGGGGTGATTTTAAACCCCAAGAACGGGTGGGTTGGGGGCAGGTGGGAGTTGAAAATAGTTGTTTCTTGGGTCGCGACGGCAACCCGGCTTTATTTCCGGGTTAAACGTCACCGCGTAAAAGTACAGGTTTCCCACTGGAAATGCAAAGTCCGAAAATTTTGTGGTTGCGACCCAAAAAAAAAATATTTTCAACTCCCACCCGCCCCCAACCCACCCGTTTTTGGGGTTTAAAATCACCCCCTTTGTGTCTGTGGCTGACTGCAGACTATATTAAAAGTACCTTGGGAGTAACAAGTTCTGCAGCTTTGAGATCCTGAGAGAATGTATTCAACTAGAAACATTTGGCAGTCTATTTTGAAAACAAACGATAACCAAGGTTCAGCAAACACGTTGTCACGAAAACAATCTTCCTTTTAAGACAGATGGCTGTACAGTAAAGGTGGCCAGGTGCCAGTGTGGCAAGATAGAGGCATTAAATTCAGATATGGTCGGTCACAGACTATCAAAGATTTTGAGTTCACTGCAGTAGTAATGAGTCTTGTAGTTAGCTTTCTTGTAATACGTGTCGAGCCAGTGAAACGGTTATTGTGTGAGAAGATGCAGGGCAACACAAGACAATGTTTTGCTGATGTCTTTGTGGTAGCTGTTCATTACAGACCACGTGGGAGTTACATAAGGGTGACCGTCTCCTTAACCCACGAGTACCACATAGCCTGTGCAGCTTTACAAATGCACATCATGTGCTTGTCCTCCCAAAAGCTGCGAGATGTCATATTTAAATTTCAAAAACTGAAGCAAAAGTCATGTAATAACATGTGGTTTCCCCCTTCTCCTTCTGAGATACAGCATCTTGCCCATAACAGGACCTGGGTGAGAATCTGATGCAACTTGTCAAAAGGCAGTTCAAGGGGTGTCCTGCTCTTAAGAAGCAAAGGGACTTGCATTTATAGAGCACTTACCAGGACTTCAGGACATCCCAAAGTGCATTACAGCCAATGAAGTACTTTTTGAACAGTGTAGTCACTGTTGGGATCATGGGATCACAGAATGATACAGCATAGAAGGAGGCCATTCGGCCCATTGTGCCCATGCCAGCTCTTTGAAAGAGCTATCCAATTAATCACACTGCTCTGCTCTTTCCCCATAGCCCTGTAAATGTTTTCTCTTCAACTATTAATCGAATTCCATTTTGAAAGTTATAATTGAATCTGTTTCCACTGCCCTTTCAGGCAGTGCATTCCAGATCATAACTTGCATGTAAAATACTTTTTCCTCATGTCACCTCTTTTTTTTTGCCAATTACCTTAAAGCTGTGACCTCTGGTTACCGACCCTTCTGCCACTGGAAACAGTTTCTCCTTATTTATTCCATCAAAACCGTTCATGATTTTGAACACCTCCATCGAATCTCCCCTTAACCTTCTCTGTTCTAAGGAGAACAACCCATTTTCTCTAGTCTCTCCACATAACCGAAGTCTCTCATAAGAACATAAGAAATAGGAGCAGGAGCAGGAGTAGGCCATACAGCCCCTCAAGCCTACTCCGTCATTCAATCAGATCATGGCTGATCTTCGACCTCAACTCCACTTTCTTGCCTGATCCCCATATCCCTTGATTCCCCGAGAGTCCAAAAATTTATCTATCTCAGCCTTGAATATATTCAATGACTCAGCATCCACAGCCCTCTGAAGTAGAGAATTCCAAAGATTCATAGCCCCCGCATGAAGAAATTCCTCCTCAGCTCAGTCTTGAATGGCCAACCCCATACCCTGTGCCTATGCCACCTAGTTCTAGACTCTCTAGCCAGGGGAAACAATCTCTCAGCATTTACCCTGTCAAGCCCCCTCAAAATCATATATGTTTCAATGAGATCACCTCTCATTCTTCTAAAATCTAGAGAGTATAGGCCCTTTCTACTTAATCTCTCCTCATAGGACAACCTTCTCATCCCAGGAATTAATCTAGTGAACCTTCGTTGCACCACCTCTAAGGCAAGTATATCCTTCCTTAGATAAGGAGAGCAAAACTGTATGCAGTACTCCAGGTGAGGTCTCACTAAAGCCCTGTACAACTGTAGTAAGACTTCCTTACTCTTGTACTCCAACCCCCTTGCAATAAAGGCCAACATACCATTTGCCTTCCTTATTGGTTGCCGTACCTCCATACTAACTTTTTGTGTTTCTTGAATGAGGACATCCAAGTGTCTCTGAACACCAACATTTAATAATTTCTCACCATTTGAAAAATATTCTGTTTTTCTATTCTTCCTACCAAAGTGAATAACCTCACATTTCCCCACATTATATTCCATCTGCCACCTTCTTGCCCATTCACTTAACCTGTTGATATCCCTTTGCAGACTCTGTGTCCTCCTCACAGCTTACTTTCCCAACTAGCTTTGTATCATCAGCAAACTTGGATACATTACACTCGGTCCCTTCATCTAAGTCATTAATATAGATTGTAAATAACTGAGGCCCAAGCACTGATCCTTGCGGCACTCCACTAGTTACAGGCTGCTAACTTGAAAATGACCTGTTTATCCCTACTCTGTTTTCTGTCTTTTAACCAATCCTCTATCCATGCTAATATATTACCCTCAACCCCATGAGACCTTAACTTGTGTAATAACCTTTTACGTGGCACCTTATCGAATGCCTTTTGAAAATCCAAATATACAACATCCACTGGTTCCCCTTTATCTACCCTATTAGTTACATCCTCACAAAGCTCTAATAAACTTGTCAAACAAGTTGACTCTGCCTAATCATATTACGATTTTCAAAGTGCCCTGTTACCACTTTCTTGATAATGGATCCTAACATTTTCCCGACGACTGATGTCAGGCTAACTGGCCTGTAGTTCCCTGTTTTCTCTCTCCCTCCCTTCTTGAATAGCGGGGTCACATTTGTTAACTTCCTCATTCCTGGTACCATTCTAGTAAATCTCTTCTGCACTCTCACTAAGGACTCAAGATCCTTCATATTGTATGGTGCCCAGAATTGAACACAGTACTTCAGCTGAGGCCTAACTAGCGTTTTATGAAGGTTTAGCATAACTTCCTTGCTTTTGTACTCTCTGCCTCTATTAATAAAGCCCAGGAAACCATATGTTTTTTTAACAGCTGTCTCAACTTGTCCTGCCACCATCAAAGATTTGTGTACTTGCAACCCCAGGTCTCTCTGTACCTGCACCCCCATTGAAATTGTACCGTTTAGTTTATATTGCCTCTCCTCATTCTTCCCACCAAAATGTATCACTTCACACTCCTCTGCATTGAATTTCATCTGCCCATTTCACCATTCTGCCAATGTCCTCTGTCTATGTCTGTTACTATCCTCCTCACTGTTTACTACATTACCGAGTTACGTGTCATCTGCAAAGTTTGAAACTATAACCTGTCCAGCCAGGTCCAGATCATTAATATATATCCAAAAAAGCAGTGGTCCTAACACCAACCCCTGGGCAATGCCACTGTATACTTCCCTCTAACCTGAAAAACAACCGTTCACCACTACTCTGCTTTCTGTCCCTTAGCTAATTTCATATTCATGCTGCCGCTGTCCCTTTCATCCCATGATGTAGGAAATGTGGCAACCAATTTGTGCACAGCAAGGTTCCACAAACAGCAATGATATAAATGATCAGATAATCTGATTTTTTTTTTAGTGATGTTGGCCAAGAAACCCCAGCTCTTCAAAATAATGCCATAGGATCTTTTACGCCCATCTGAGAGGGCAGACGGGGACTCAATTTAACGTTTCATTTTTTAAAATATTCATTCATGGGATGTGGGCGTCGCTGGCGAGGCCAGCATTTATTGCCCATCCCTAATTGCCCTTGAGAAGATGATGGTGAGCCGCCTTCTCGAACCGCTGCAGTCCGTGTGGTGAAGGTTCACCCACAGAGCTGTTCGGAAGGGAGTTCCAGGATTTTGACCCAGCGACGATGAAGGAACGGCGATATATTTCCAAGTCGGGATGGTGTGTGACTTGGAGGGGAACGTGCAGGTGGTGTTGTTCCCATGTGCCTGCTGCCCTTGTCCTAGAGGTCGCGGGTTTGGGAGGTGCTATCGAAGAAACCTTGGCGAGTTGCTGCCGTGCATCCTGTGGATAGTACACACTGCAGCCACAGTGCGCCGGTGGTGAAGGGAGTGAGTGTTTAGGGTGGTGGATGGGGTGCCAATCAAGCGGGCTGCTTTGTCCTGGATGGTGTCGATCTTCTTGAGTGTTGTTGGAGCAGCACTCATCCAGGCAAGTGAAGAGTATTCCATCACACTCCTGACTTGTGCCTTGTAGATGGTGGAAAGGCTTTGGGGAGTCAGGAGGTGAGTCACTCGCCGCAGATTACCCAGCCTCTGACCTGCTCTTGTAGCCACAGTATTTATGTGGCTGGTCCAGTTAAGTTTCTGGTCAATGGTGATCCCCAGGTTATTGATGGTGGGGGATTCGGCGATGGTAATGCCGTTGAATGTCAAGGGGCGGTGGTTACACTTTCTCTTGTTGGAGATGGTCATTGCCTGGCACTTATCTGGCGCGAATGTTACTTGCCACTTATCAGCCCACGCCCGGACGTTGTCCAGGTTTTGCTGCATGCGGGCTCGGACAGCTTCATTTTCTGAGGGGTTGCGAATGGAACTGAACACTGTGCAATCATCAGCGAACATCCCCATTTCTGACCTTATGATGGAGGGAAGGTCATTGATGAAGCAGCTGAAGATGGTTGGGCCTAGGACACCTCTGACAAAGCAGCACTCCTTCAGTACTGCACCGGAGGGTCAGCCTAGATTTTGTGCTCCAGTCTCTGGAGTAGGACTTGAACCCACAACCTTCTGACTCCGAGGCAAGAGTGCTACCACTGAGGGACTTGAGGATCTCACTGTCATGCAGCACAGAATGAGGCTATACAGCCCATCATGCCTGTGCTGGCTCTCTAAGAACTACCAATTAGTCCCACTCCCCTGCTCTTTCCCCATAGCCCTGCAAATTTTTCCTTTTCAAGTATTTATCCTACTCTCCATTTGAAAGTTATTATTGAATCTGCTTCCACCATCCTTTCAGGCAATGCATTCCAGATCATAACACCTCGCTGCGTAAAGAAAATTCTCCTTTTTTTTTTGCTTTCCCTTTTTTTTCTTTTTATTTCTCCTTAACTTTTTTCCTCCAGCACTGTGGGAGCTTGAGTTTTCATGGATGGCTTTCAGTACCTCAGTGCATGCTGGGATAGCACCATAATGTCCTCTGGCTTTGCAGTGAGAGAAAGCAGATATGCTGGGCGTTAACTGGAACATTGCAAACAAGCATGGGGTTGTGATCTTCAGGTCAACAGCAGATTTCAATTTCACATGCAGGTCTCCTGCCTAATGGAGGAGAGCCAGTGTGCCCAGAAACCGTACAGTCCACATAATGTACCTGACGCAACCTGTAGATGTGACACTTCATAATACTGTGGGAAATGTATCTTCAGTCTGCAACCTGTGTTCAACACATACTGTGTGCCTGATGTGCTCTTATGTTGTAACTGGTAGTATATGCATGGTACAATGCTTAGCCGACAACATACACCAACATGGAAGTGCGTCATTCCTCTGTGTGTAGCACTTTTTAAAGGGCTAACTGATCTATTAAAATGCCAACAGATAATGAATCAAATTGGGATGAACTGGATAAAGCTGGAATCCTTTCAAAGAAAGCTAACCCTGTCTTCGATCTCAGATTGGTAGCAGCAGTTTGAATTGACAATACTTTATTTATACTGACTCAACAACACAACATGTAGTAAAAATGTCCAAAGGCACTTCACATGAACGTAATCAGACAAAATTTGACATTGAGCTACACAAGGAGGTATTAGGACAGGTGACCAAAAGCTTGGTCAAAGAGATCGGTTTTAAGGAGCATCTTAAAGAGGCAAAGCGATTTAAGAAGGGAATTCCAGAAATTAGGGCCACCAATGGTGGAGAGATGAAAATCGGGGATGCGCAAGAGGTCAGAATTGGAGGAGCGCAGAGATCTTGGAGGGTTGTAGGACTCTGTGCATGCTCCACTCCAGAAAGGTAAGTTGTTACTGTTTTGACCACTTATTCAGGACTTTTAAACAAGCTCTGCTTAAGTTTGTAAAGTGACCGAGAGATCCAGAGAAATCCTCTGCCCATTTTTAAGCTCAGCTTGACTCGACACTGGAGTTACATTCCATGCAATGTTGATCCCGAGCTCCCTCTCCCATGGGGGCGCTCATTGTTGCATTCCAGAATCAGGTTAGGATTGTAGGAACAATGCCGAAGTGTACCTTGGAGGCTCGTGGGGAAAATGCCCTAAAATGGTGTTTTAGCTTGAAAGCTGACCACATAAAATGGAGCTCAGCTGTTGAACTGAATGCTGGGAAAACTGCTTTTAGCTAACAGAAGTTCTCAGCTAATTCAAACCATCATCCAGGCTTTGGGCTATCAAATTCCCAGATAATTTGGCAATAAAATCTTCGAAGCTAAGGGCCATAAAGAAATTAAAGCCATAAGATCTCTAGGTTAATTGCAACAGAAAGGTCTGTGTTGATACTACAGACACTTCTTAATAATGTGAGACCCCATTATTCCGAGTTCAAGCCTTGGGTGGAACATCTAAATAGTCACTGGAATCCACATTTATCAGGTTTGATTGGCAGAAGGGAAGCGAGATCTACCAGCAATAATGTCATCTGATTGGTTAAGTGAATGTAGGGTGACCCCCCCCCCCTTTTAAAATGAATATATAAACATAGAGAGTTCTAAACCCCTCAGGTCGGTCAGTGTTAGTCAGTAGTAAACAGTCTGTAGTAATCTTTCTCTGAAGAGAGAAAGCTATCTCTCTTTGTCTTTGTAGGACCAGCAGTCTCTCTGTTAGTTCACTTATGCATTTGTTCTGTAAGAACCTTTACTTAGCAGAGGCAGAAAGACGCCTTTTACAGGTACAGCATATTAGAACACTGAGTTAGCTTGTGAGGATGTACCAGCCAATTGCAGGCAAAGAAAAGTGTCACTTAAGTGCCCGAGATCAGAGAGAGGTGAGTGAAGCCAGCTGAGGTATCATCTATTGTGCGTGAGATGGGTTCAGTTGGAACTGAAGATCCAATCAGAAAGGATAATAGCCTGCATCTTAGGAACAAAAGATATTGGGCTCGATTCTCGCACCCCCGAGCGGGTGCATTTGTGGTGGGGGGGGCTGTGAAAATCGGGGATTCCCGGGGCGGGTCCGGAGCCCGGCTCCAACCCGCCCACTTCTGGGTTCCCCAGTGACGCGCTGACATGCCCCCCCATGCGGGACTCCCGCCGGCAATCAAGGCCGGTGGGATGCCACTTAAAGTAATTAACTAGGTACTTCAGGTCGTTTACAGACCTGATTGACCTGATATTTTAGGAGGAGTGGGATTTTCAAGTCAACTGAGATGTTTCCCGTACTGGGGGAAACACTCCCAGTTGAAATGGACATGTTGCAGCCATCAGCGTGTGGCAGCTGCAAAGGTCCATTTGACAGGTTTGGGGGGAGACCTTCACTCGTTGCAGGAGGCCACTCTGTCACTTTGGACAAAGTTTGGCCTTCACCACCCTCCTCCTAACAATAAAATTCACCAACTTGCACATTTACCCCGGTGTCCAGACACATTTACCTACCTTGCGGACCCCCTCCGATGTACATCTTCCAGATGGGGGCCGCCGTAGCTGCAGTCGTGACCTCCTCGGAGGATGAACAGCATCACCGGCCACACCGTCCACCTCTGACATGTGGAACTCCACAACACAGTGCTATGACACATCCACCTGCACAGCAGGAGGGAGGGCAACGGCAGAGAAAGATGCGTCGCAGAAGGCACTACCCTCGCCACAGGGTCTACAGACCGAGGCTCAGCTTCCTGGACCTCTCTGAGCAGCAGTGCACGTGGCGGCTCAGAGTCACTCGACATGTAGTCGTGGACATCTGCAGCCTCCTTCATGCCGAGCTGCTCCCAGCTGGCCCGAGCACCATCATCTTACCTGTCGTTGTCAAAGTCACCACTGCCCTCAATAACTTCTCTTTCGCATCCTTCCAGGGTGCTACCAGGGACATCGCCGACGTCTCTCAGTCGTCTGCACAAAAGAGCCCTGCAAATACACCTACACCCAAGCTGCAGTGACACAATGGGTGGCATCAGTTGTGGGTCTTCATAGTGATCCTCAGGAAAGGGCATTATTGCACAAACCAAACAAGATTCGCAAAGACGTGGCAGTAGTGCTGCCAATATAATATGTGATGTGAGTTGGTCAGAAATTAAATAGAAGTTGAAAACCATGACAAACCCTCAAACACCCTTGTGCATCCCCTTCATGCTCACGACATGTTTGCCTTATGCTTCCTACTGCACATATGTGATGCATGCCCTGTGGCTGCAGCACAGGTAGTGGCAGGTTGAGTGAGGCTGACTGTGAAAGAGATGCATAAGAGGGTGAGTATGAGATAGAGCCATGAGATTGTATGAGGATTGGGTTGAGTGGTAGTGGTGGGATGAGTACTGGCGAGGTGAGTAAGAGCAGGTAAGATGAGGATGAGCTTTGAGTGGGTATGAGGAGTGATGTGATAGAGTAGTGTTGGCAGTGCAGAAGGAGCTGTGGGGTGGGGGCGGTGATGTGGCAGATGGAGTGTAGGGGAATGAGTAAGTGTACTCACTTCGGCTGACCTACTTCGGTCATTGAAGCGCCTCCTGCACTGTATGCAGGTGGGCGATATGTTGGTGGTGCAGGTGACCTCCTCTGCCACCTCGAGCCGAGCCTTCTTGATGACAGGCACGCCACTTCCGCCCGCCCGCTGGGGGGGAGATCTCTGTCTTTCCCCCCCCCTCCTCACCCCATCCAATAAGATCTGGAGTGAGGCATCATTAAACCTGGGAGTAGCCTTCCCCTTGGGCCATTTTTCCTATTTTCTGCAGCATCAGTCAGTGGAGGACTGCCCCTTTAAATAGGGCTGCTCCAGCTGACAGCCTATGCTGCGCATGCGCAGTCCGCCCGCTGCGCAGCTTTCCAGCGCGAAAGCCGGAAGCAAAGGTAAGTACCTTCAATCAAGCTGCAATCGCGTGCAGAGCACCCCGATTTCACTGGGTGCGTTCCCCACGCGCCCAGTTGACCCCCTGCCGCCCTCCTAATATCGGGCCCATTGACTCTGCTCGCGAGAGTGGGGTCGTGTAAGCTCTGAACATTGTTAATCACACGTAGTTGGGCTATTTAATAGACTGGCTATTCAAAGCTGTTAACTTGCCAGCTATCTAAGGAATTACATTTAAAGTAATATCACCAATTTATAACCTTGGACTCTGGTCACTGCTGTAATTAATGCTCAGCATCCATTAATACTGATTTACTGTGGTGCACTGTGTTACCGTTGTTGCTCATTTTGTTAAGTAACTCTGTCCATTAATGATTTGCTGCTCAACTGCTAGGTTACTCGGATTACACTGATGCATGTCTATTAAGTGTGCATGTGCCCAACTTTAACTGTAAATTGTGATTCGTAACCAATAAATAGTGTTTAGTTTATAACTTGTAATATGGCTTTTTCCTTGACTATTTGACTAGAAAGAGTTAATTCACTCCTCAGATTGAGGGTAACTCAACCCAGTGTTCGTAAATTAAATCAATTTTGATCTGATCTGGGTTAAATGCAAGACAGTTCAGGAGCTGAATCAGGCATTATTCATCCCTAGACCTCTGCTGGCAGGTAAAAACCCTAGACAACTCCTTAGTAAAGAGTTAAAGGAGGGGATAAAGGAGTCGTCTGGTTCCTTGGCATATATTTGATTGGACGCTGAAATCCAGCAGGCTGCATCACCAGAGTTCATTGTGTTACTTTTGCAGCAGTGTAAAGCAGAAACTGACAGTATAATTGTACCCTCCATCAGCTGAATCCAAACTGGTTGGTGCATATTTTATGGAGTTTGTGAAAGGCAGCCTTAAAGATTATTTTTGAGGCAGTTGGGAACATTTTTTTTTGAGATGTGCTCCCAGCGTGTCGTCATTTTTCTTTTTGGTTGACGTGACCTTCGTTATTTGACTGGACGCTTGGAATTATTTGGCTGAAGTTTGTTATTAAATTCCATCTGTTATTTATTGATCAAAGTCTGCACCGCTGTGACGATTTCCTCCTTGCACAATCCCGAACAATAGCAGTGCAAACCTAAATAGAAGTTAATTCAATCAGAATTCATGCGCAGTTGGCAAATATCCCAGTTATGTGGTTCACGCATTGCGAGTATGACCATTGTAATGGAAATACGTAGCAATTGCTGTATGATGCATCTGCTCCTGTAGGAATGCAGTTGTGTAAGACTTGTGTGGACAGAATCAGTAAGTTGTTATTTGACACTGTGTAGGACTTTTGTATTATTTTGTTTTTGCTTCAATAAATGTACAGTCTTTGGAGCTAAACTTAAATCCTAAAATGACCATCTAATGCAATCTGCTCTCAAGTCTGGAATGCAGACTCTGGGAATATGATGGTAGACGGTAATGAGACGGGGGTAGAGCATATTGAACCTCCAACGCACTGTACCCACAGAATAGTAGAAAGAAGGATTGTATCTTTGATTCTGTAAGCTACTCATTTCAGCTCCGACTTTGGGGTGGAGACAGAATGGAGACCAGACACTTCCCTGACCCCATTTCCCCACAGAGGCAGAGTGAATTGGCTCAATCTACCCAACCCTGCCACTCTCCCTAGTGGCCATTGCAAGATTGATGTTAACAAAGGCTAGAGAACGAAGTATGTGCCAGACCCTTTGGTTGGACTATAATATATGGCCTGGGGAGACCAAAAGAGCAATTGAATGAAAATAAACAAATGATCTTCAGGTTGAATTTTATATTATTTGGGGAGCAAATATTGTGTTAAAAATGAGATGCCTTGCTACATGATACAAATCTCCGTCAAGAGCTGACCATAATTTAGTTGCATAATTTGTCCTGTATGATGGTGCCTACACAATCCTTCGATGTTCAGCTGAAAAGCCCACATCCCCGTTGAGATACTATATGGAGACTTAAGACAGAATGACAACAGTAGTATAGCATAGAAGGCTGAAACATGTTGGCTATTCCTCCAGAGTAAAAGAGGAACCAGTTTCAGAATTATTGGCCCAGAAATTACTCACCGTCCCTGAATGGCGTCCTGTCTCTCTGCTGGCAAATCGATTGTGCAAGTTCGCGAATGCGCATCTGCGCCGTAAAACCCCGAAATCGCAAACTTGCTCCCATTGGTTGACAGTTCCGAATTAAAGGGACATGGTGCATTAAAATCATAGAAACCATTAAACATTCGTGAACTTACCCATCTGCCCAGCTGGAACAAAGATACTTACGCCACCAAAAGATACGCTGGAAAATACTGGCCCTACACTACTTTTTAAAAGCACGGTGACTGTGAAACCAAATAGAACAAGTCAGAAATCAAAACAGCAAATGCTGCAAATGTATAGCAGGTCAGTCAGTCTCTGAAAGAGAAAGATTAGCTGACGTTTCAGATGGGATCCTTTCAGTTCAACTATTACATTGAAGAATAGTTTCATCAGTGCAGCTTTTGTGTTTGGCAGTCTTACCATCTTTACGCAATTAAACAGTTTAATTTTAATATTATTATGGATCAAGATATTAGATTGCATGTGCACAATTATAGAAGAGATCGAGCTGAATAAAGTAATGTAATGGTGCATATTCCTTGGCATTGCCCATGGTAAGATGGAGGAGATGGTATTTTAGAGGGGTCCGGTGCACTGTACAGCACAATGCACCATGTATTATTCTGCTGCCAAGATGGAACTGTGCAACTTGACTCGTTCCTTTAAGGTCACAAGGTCTATTTGCTGTCTAAGTACATGCTGAAGCCTAATTGCTCTTAGACGCAGCCTGAGGTCAATTGCCTCAGTTGCTGGGGAGGTTTTGCTGTCGATTGGCAACTACTTGTAAATTTGCAGTTCCTCTCCAAGGTCAGAAGAAACCAGCAGGGAATGGCTGGCTTTCAGTATTTTTTTATATCCCTTTTCAACAGTGACATAGCAATTTGTCTAGCAACACAACACTTGAAATATGATGGACACATCAAAGATTACATTGGTGCAAAGAAGGGCTGCTGTGGCTAGGAAGTAGGGGAAGGGATTCAAATCTTGACTGAAGGGAATTTGGAAATAAGTTTATAAAAGATCAGCTTAGACAGTGAACTAAGTTTTTTTTTGAATGATTGATGGAAAATAAATAAATATTTTCCTTGCCCACTCCAGGCAGATATATAAATTTGTTTCCCTCACATTGAGTTACTAACTCTGGTTGGGAGTATTCCAGGAGGTTTCATCACCTGACTACCCCGTTCCGCCCCCATGTTCCCGCCTTTGGTCACCTGACACGTTTATCCTCAGGGGCACATCCCCTTTCTCAAAGAAAATGGAAAATGTATTTTTTTTTACTGCCCCTATGATTTTCCCCCTTAGTTGCCTGCAGCAGTGTCCTGGAGATTAACTTTTAATTCCAGGAGACATCTGGATGCTTGGCAACCCTACTCAGATACCACCGTTACATAAATAAATATAACATGGGAGAGTAGCTCTTTACCTTTGGGCAATTTGTTTCGGGTCTGAATTTTTATATTGAGGGACAAGAAAATAACATTTTGGACAAGATTGAACTAATTTACATCTTTCGTCCTTTGCCAAACATCTCTGGACCTGTGCTTAGTGTTGCTAAAAGGTTCAGTTTAAATTCAGGACTTTTATTCAGAGTCTCCCTCCAAATGTGAAAAATAGAATCATAGAATGGTTACGGCACAGAAGGAGGCCATTTGGCCCATCGAGCCCCTGCTGGTTCTTTGTAAGACCAATCCAGTTAGTCCCATTCCCTCGTTCTTTCCTCGTAGCCCTGCAAATATTTTCCCTTCAAGTATCTATCCAATTCCTTTTTGAAAGCCAAGATTGAATCTGCTTCCAACACCCTTTCAGGCAGCACATTCCAGATCGTAACTATTCACAGCATAAAAAAAGTTTTTCCTCATGTCGCCTTTTGGTTCTTTTGCCAATCACCTTAAATCTGTGTCCTCTGGTTTGCACCCTTCCTCCAATGAGAACAGTTTCTCTTCATTTACTTTCTCTCAACCCTTCACAATTTTGAACGCGTCTTTCAAATCTCCTCTTAACTTCTGCTCTAAGGAGAACAACCCCAGCTTCTCCAGTTTATCCACGTAACTGAAGTCCCTCATCCCTGGAATCATTCTAGTAAATCTTTTCTGCACCCTCTCTAAGGCCTTCATATCCTTCCTAAGGTGCGGTGCCCAGAATTAAACACAATATTCCAGCTGTCACCGAACCAGTGCTTTATAAAGGTTCAACATAACTGCCTTGCTTTTGTCCTCTATGCCTCTATTTATAAAGCCCAGGATTCATATGTTTTTTTAACCGCTTTCTCAACCTGTCCTGACACCTTCAAATATTTGTTCACATATACCCCGGGTCTCTCTGTTCCTGCACCCACTTTAGAATTGTACCATTTAGTTTATATTGCCTCTCCTCATTCTTCCTGCCAAAATGTATCACTTCACACTTCTCTGCATTCTCTGCCCATTCCACCAGCTTATCTTTGTCCTCTTGAATTCTATTACTATCCTCCTCAATATTTGAAAACTTCCAAGTGTCATTGGCAAATTTTGAACTTCTGCCCTGTGCACCCAAGTCCAAATCATTATATATCAAAAAAAGCAGTGGTCCAAGTACTGACCCCTGGGGAACACCACTGTACACCTCCCTCCAGTCCGAAAAACAACCATTCATCACTACTCTGTTTCCTGTCACTTTGCCAATTTGGTATCCATGCTGCCACTGCCCCTTTTATTCCATGGACTTCAATTGTACTGACAAGCCTATTATATGGCACTTTATCAAACACCTTTTGAAAGTCCATATACATAACATCAACCGCATTGCCCTCATCAACCCCCTCTGCTACCTCATCAAAAAACTCAATCAAGTTAGTTCAACATGATTTGCCTTTAACAAATCCATGCTGGCTTTCCTTTACAAATCCACACTTTTCCAAGTGACTATTAATTTTGTCCTGGATTGTCATTTCTAGCAGCTTCTCCACAATTGAGGTTAATGGTATCAGTTCTCCCAGAACGTCCACTCTTTCTATTGATTCTTTTTTAAAAAAAAACATTTTTGCTTTGGTTTTGAGTTCTGAGGTAAATATAAATAAAGTAAATGCCACTAGTGTAACCATTTAGCATACAATATAAAGATTAAACAATGGCAAATATCAAAACTTTCACATTCCACATGTAACGTGCTGAATTGCTTTAAAAAAAAATTGAATATAGGTCGAGGAAAGTTACCTTTTTGGGGGGGTGGAAGTTATAGTTCACATTTTACCTTATTTTGATGCTTCTGTCAAACGTAAACAAAGTAATAATTCTGGAAGTTGTAAGCATAAATTTATGCTGGAAATTCTAGCCGAATCCCTTGTTGAGTCTCTTCATTTGACAGTGATTGCTCTCAGAAGTCCCATGAACTTGAGCCCTAGGCTTATTCCAACAGAACACATCCTTTGATACACTTCAAACACAAGAAAAGTTGTTGAATATGTAAATTTAAACATTTTTGTGAAAACGTTATCATTTTCAATGTCTTGTTTTTCCAGCAGTAAGATATTCACTTAGTGTCGAAATTAAGATGATTGCCAAAAGGATTTTTAAAACAAATATTTGGATTGATTTGATTGGTTCCTCTGCTTCCGTTTGTTGGTAGATTTTACGGAAGGTCCATGCTGGACTTATTGTTTTCCTGTGTGCTTAGTCACTGATTTGGTAGCTTTTCAATCCATTTTCCTTCACATGCCAGTCACACGTACCCTACTTCTTTGGTTGTGATCAGGACCAGAAACTCCCTCCCTTCGATCTCCTAAGCAGTAAGGGTGCTGCGGCTTGGCTATCATGTCCTCCCCATGGTTCAGTAGCTGCCTGTCCCCGACCACCTGTGACAGTCCAGGGTCACAAATAAAGAAAAGCCGCTTGAGCAATGTGCTGGAGATATCCTACTGCCTGTGAAACCTTGACCAATACGAATTACTGCCTTTGGAACAGGAGGGTTGAAAGAATTTTAAAAGAAATTCCAATTAATGATTCCCAATAGATTAAAATCTTACGGACTATGTAGAGAATGCAATCAAAAATATAATGTATAATAGTTTTGAAACTATACTTACCAAAACTTGGATTATATTTCGGATGATCTAACTCTATTCTTTGACAAGTGGTTGATTTGTGTCCGGACCCTTTTTGATTTTAGATTGTTTAAAAATATATGTCACTATAATTTTCCTTTTGCCCTTGATGCAGTTGATTCCTGACTGCTGGTCTGAGGCAACTTCTTTGGTGATCCAGTGAGAGAGGTTCTATGGTCTTTAGTAGTTCTGGCAGTCTAGGCATAAATGGGCATTCAGGGGCTGTATTCGTGTTCGCAGGTGGGTTGATGGTTATCAAAATCGGGCTTTGGTTTAGCGAAGACATATGTGAGTGTAGTCAAAGTGAGAAAGAGAGCAAAAATAAAACATTAATTTCTGTCTGCAGGATTATGATTTGCCATTCAGACAACAGAAAAGAAAAATGGTTCTCCAAGTCAAAGCCATCCATTTCTTAATTTCTAAACTATTTCAAAATATGAGATCTTGTGAAAATATACACACTTAAAGAATAGGGATATTTTGTGGGGAGAAAAGAACTAGAATAGATCTGACTGTGGGCCAAAAGTAATTGTTTTTTAATGAAAATTCTTTAACTTCCTTCGACGGAGCTGATTGAAGATCCATCAGTGATAGGGTCCATAATGCTGCACAGTGTGTGCTGGCCTTGTCTGCAAAGTCCAACAGCAATTCTTTCTGTTCTATCTTCCCAACCAAGAGAGGGTATATAGAAACAAGATACTGTGACCCTTACCTTACAATTTAGAGCAGGTCCAGCTGGCTGGTCTCAGTTGAAAGATGGAAAAGAACAGATGACTATTCTGTGACTTGGTACAAGTGTGTACATATATATACACTTTCCCTTTCACTGCATTGTAAGCAGCAAATACAGTATACTAAATTGAATGAAGTACAAATAAGCATCCACATATTTTGCTTTTCACCTCCTTGAACTGTCAAGTTGTTAGTGATATGCATGTTACTGGCATATTGTTAACTGAACACTAGAGGGGTACCGGATGGGAGTTAGCACATTGTAGCAATTACACTCCAAGGTCTCTCTTGTATTGCTTTGTTATTCTTTGTACGGGAATGTTTTAGAGGGTCTAGAAATAAAAACAGCTAGTTATTACCACACCAATATGAGTGTTTATTCGGACATAACAATTAGGGAATCGTCAGTGGTGGAGATCGCTTCATGTGAGCATTCCTGTCACTAACTTCACATTCATTGGTCATTTAATCTCTAGAATTCCTGCCTCTCATACATACCACTTTAATCAGGAAAATTGCCCATCAGCCCTCTCCGTTTTCCCTCTCCCTCCAAATCCTGGCAACGGATAGCCTGCCAATCCCACAGGGAGACGCTTAAGATGTAGAGATAATAACTTATAAAATGGGATTTAAAACAAATAAACTGAAATGTAGCTGGAAAGCTTGGTATCCTGAATCTACTGGCAGGCATTTTATTGGCAAAGAAAAGTTGTTCTCTTCTCAAATGAGCTACACCACTGCAAAATGGTTTAAGCTGAATAAATAAAGCAAGGGCACATGGCCGAGATTCAACAATATCAGCCTGGCTCTGTTGGTAGCTTGTGCCCCTGAGCCCGAAGGCTGAACAGAAGATTTTAATAATCGCTCCAGTAGACTGCTGAGTGACAGGTGCTGTATTTTGGATGGGACGTCCGGATGGAGGTTAAAGGTCACCAGCACTATTCGAAGAAAAACGGACTGTTCCCCGGCTAACATTCCTGCCTCGACCATCATCAGTTTAATTGCTCACTCATCTCATTGCTGATGTGAGATCTTGCTGCGTGCAAAATGGCTGCTGCATTTGCTTACAGAACATTCCCTACTCTTCAGAGCAAATCATTGTAAAAAAAATATATAAATTTTAACGATTGTCATCATGAAGAAAATGAGAAATTGTACAGCCAGTTTATTTTGATGGGGCTAATGCCGCCATTGAAATAGGAAGGGAACTTCATGCAGGTGCAATATATGTTCATGTGCTAATAGCGCACAGCATATAATTTCATTCTATTTGAGTGACACATTCATCTTTAGAGAAGAAGGTCGCTCGAGTAATACAATTGCTTATACTTTGGTTATGTCCCAGATAGGTAGTAATTTTTTAATAATACTCCAAAAATTATCTTCCTCTTTCAAAGTGTGTACTTTTCAGAGTCTATTCTTTTTAATGGCCAATGCCTGGCTTGTCCAGTGTGGGTTAATGTTATCACAAATTGTCATATGTTACCATTCACATTAATGCCCTACCTACCATTACTCTATATTGCCACTGTCAACTAAATGCATTCGAAATAGAATAGTGCAAGGTGATTGACGTAGAGTAAGATGACAATAAGGGTTGGATTGTGTTAAAATAAACCAAACCGGCATCACTTTTTTAAAATTGAGGACCTAGGTTGGAGGGCCAGGTGCCGTAATGTAAGACACCGCCAAGATTGAAAAAAGTAGATAGCTTGGATTGTAGGAGCAGGGAAGACAGAGGTACGGAGTTCCACACTTTCTGCTGTCTGGCTGTTGCAAATGAGTTATCCAAATCCAATCAGAATTTAGATTCAATACCCTTACACTGATAATTGTCCACAGGTTTTCATTTTCAAATGTAAATCTGCTGTGACTTATGCAACTGCCTCCTTATTCTTTGATTGTCCAATATTGTAAATGATGGGTGATCTTTGACAACAGCCCTTTTGTTTTCAGTATATGATGCACTAGAGGTAAATTGACACACGTTTCACATTTTACTTGCACTGAGTAAGTCACCTTCCACATGCATGCATTCAAAATTATTACCGAAGAGATAAAAGGGGAGATGTTCCTGGGCCTGAGCACAGCTGTAAAGGATCTCCTGGCTGCAGCAAAATACAGGATAGACCACATTCGCATAAGGGAACCCACCCACTTTTCCCATCCATAAAATAACTCTCCGTTGTATCCCTGTTAATGTGGGGTACCTTGTTGGCCATTCTGACTCTCCTGAAGATTGAGACTGTTGTGGGCAATATTTTGGGATACAGTATGAGTAATTTGAGACTTGACTTGGTAAGTGTAACATGCTTGGGAGGAACAGGTGACTTTGGACCTATGGTTCCCAAAGCTCTCCACCATTGGGGGTTTCCTCGCCTCATGTCTGGGTCTGTTATAGACTAATTGATAGAGGTTGATTGATATGATTAGCCAACAACTCCATTGTTGTACCATGCAACTACCAGGATGGTAGAAGGTGAACTAATTGGACCATGGTCTTTTTTTGGTCCAGCAGTTTCCTATGTTCATATATATTCCTGTACTCTAATGCCTTTTCAGTTTTTTTTTAATATATGTATATTGTGGAGTCTGGTTTTCTTTGAGCATAGCTTAGAGTTATGTGCTGTTTGAGAAGATAACAGTCAATTTATTATTGGCTGGCTAGGTTTTTCTGGTGGTTAATCACATTGAATACAGACAGTACCTTACTGACAGATCAGTGGGAAAATATGCACAAATATGATTCCTCTTTTAAATTTAATAGAGTGCTCTTTACCAAAGTGATTAACTCATTTGGAGCCAGATATCTTGGTATAAAAATGTCACCTATCTTGATCTACCTCAGTTTTAAAGACAGATACACTTCCCTGGAGGAAGATTTACTCTCAGTGCTGTGTAGCAAAATCCTAAACACTTTCCTTATAAATGGAGTTACAGTTTTGTTACACAGAATGCAGCACAAATCTCTCTCCGATGTATTTAATGTGTTTCCAAACTATTTTATTCTTTCTGATAAATCTCGCTCCTAACCTCTCTTCCACCACCACCCTCGCCTTCACTTATCTCCTGAGCACATACACCCTCATTCTCTATGTTCTGCCTTTGTCTGATCAGAATTTTTTTTTAAACTTGCTTTTAGGCTTTTAACTGTCATGTGAAAGACTAACTTAGAGACTTTTTATAAAAATGTTTAGTCTAGGAACTAAAATGCTAGATTAATTTTTCAGTGTCTTCTGAATTTAAATCAAATCCCCTTTTTAAATGATTGTCTTGCTTTGCATCAGGTTGGCCATTGCCCTTATTAATAAAAGACACTGCTAAACTTGTCCGATTCCTGTCTACATTTTGTAACCATAGCAGATGCTAATTAAATTTAATATTATAAGCCTCTGGTATGGTTGCCATGGAGATTTGGCTCCATGTCTGACCTCTGATTTTATTTTCTTTGACAGCCGACTGAATCAGACAGATATTTCCATCTTATTAAACAACGTAGCGAACCGGCACATTTTAATCCTATTGACTGCCTTGGACTTGATGGAATTTTCTGTGCATTTGTCGGTAACATTTATCTTTTCCTTTATTCCCCCACCCCCCCCCCACCCACTCCCTCCAAGTTCACCGAGGAATACTTGAAGAAGATCCCAACTTCCGACTTGCCCCGTGTGATCATAGTTTGTGACGGTTCGTGTGGTGGGTCGAGTTCTGTACTTGGAGTCAGCGCAGATTACATTGTGGAATCCTGCAATGCATATGGTGCTAATGCAGCCATAGAGAGAGCGGACCAGCGACAGGTACCATTTAATTTCCTTGTGCTCTTTAAGCAAGTTTTAATTGACTTTCTTCCCTCTCCCCGCGCACAAGAACGTGCGCTGAAGGCTGCCCCTCACTGAGATACCACCGCGTCTTTTTTTTTGGTTGCTGTCTAATAATGAATTAGATCTCCCATGACATGGCTCACAGTGAGTCAGAGGATACAGTGCCTTATAACAATAGGGGCTTTATCAACAATCTCTGACTGGAAAAGTGTTGTAGGAAGTAAACAAGACTCTTGCAAGAACAGTCTATGCTGGAGACTTTCAATATACTCTAGGAAAAACTAATCTGAAACAACTTGTTCTCTTTCCCCGGTCCATCCTATCTATACATCTGTAATCAGTTCAAACAACTTGGGGTAACATCTACACACAAATAAGTGTCTGCTGGATCACCCTTCTGTCTTGTCTCGATAGGTAAAAGAGTTTGATCAGTCACGTGTCCTTTCTGTCACAGCAGTGTTGTGGTATGTGTAATGCCTGCTTAAACCTCTCCACCTCCCTCTTCTACTTTTAAGACACTCCTTAAAACCAACCTCTTTGACCAAGCTTTTGTCCACTCCAAATATCTCCTCCTTTGGCTGGGCTGATTCCATCCCTTTGAAGTACCTTGGGACATTAAAGGCACGGTATAAATGTAAGTTGTTATTGTAATGATGCACCTCAATGTGATTTTCATCGGAGCACCAAGTGTTTAAAAGTGGCTCACACTTTTTTGGATGACTTGTTCCCCTTTTAAGCGAAAACTTGGCTCGTAAGCTTATTCTGGGTAAGAGAAAAAAAATCTAATTTTGTTATTGATATTGGCAGCTCTGTGTCTTTACATTTATAGAAATAAGGCAAAGTTTAATTGAGGGCATCTTTGGCCTGGGAAAATAAATTGGACTTTTTAATCTGGTTGTAAAGGGGATACGAACTCGAAGGCGATATTGTGATGTAATTGTATCTGCTATTAAAATTTTTAAAAATATTAACAAGTCTAATTAAAATCAAAATGCAGACCTAGAGCATAATCTGTGACTTCCATGCGCACCAGGATGCAGTGATACAATTGCCATCTACATATCTGGGTTGGGGAGGGAGAAGACTGCCCAAGGTTCTCTTTCCTGATTGCTACGCATGGGCCTCAGCTGGAAAATACAGCAGTGTGCCCGCCGAGGGCAAGATTGGCCTCCTCTGTGATGTCCTCCCACAGTCCAACAGCCTGTTGACATTTGCAGTCTGGGTTGGCATGTGGAGAATTGCCAATTGGGTAAGGTACGGGACAGTATCTTAATCGTTCCTTCATCGTCGCTGGGTCAAAATCCTGGAACTCCCTTCCGAACAGCACTGTGGGAGAACCGTCACCACACGGACTGCAGCGGTTCAAGAAGGCGGCTCACCACCACCTTCTCAAGGGCAATTAGAGATGGGCAATAAATGCCGGCCTCGCCAGCGACACCCACATCCCATGAACGAATAAGAAAAAAACAGTGACTGGCAGCTGTGGCATTAAACACGATCAAGGCCCAGTGAGCTTGAGAGAAAATTGAATGAGGGAAATGCAACGACACAAATTGCATTAAATCATTTTTTAAAAATTTGTTCACAGAATGTGGGTAACACGAGCATGGCTGCATTCATTGCTCATCCCTAATTGGTTTTAAGGGTCTTTGCAGAGGGGAAACAAAAGGGCGAGAGTTGGAAGGACAGAAGGGTTAAGGTAAGAGTTCCACAGAGGGTATAATATATCAAAGCATTGAGGACGCCAGCGGTACTGTAAATGTAAATTTAAGCGTTCATTTAAAATACATCCTACAACTTCTCCACATCCATTCACTGTCTCCTTTAATCAGAAAGTTGCGGGTTACAGGACTTAAATTCATAATCTTGGCTGACACTTCAGTACAGTTCTGACGAAGTGCTGCATTGCCAGAGGTGCTATCCTCCAGATGAAGTGAGGCAACTCTCATTTCGGGTTCCGCGAAGATCCACCCTTGGCCCCCTCTTCATCATCGAGAGACATGGGGTCAGATTCCACGTGTACACTGATGACACCCAGCTGTACCTCTCTACCAACTGTTCTGACCCCTTCATTGCCTCTGACATTCAGTCTTAGATAAGCCACAATTTCTTCCAGCTGAACATGAAGACCAAAACCTTTGTCTTCTGCCCCCACCACAAACTCCATACCCTTGCCAACAGTCCCACACCCACCCCCCCCCCCCCCCACTTCCTCACTGGCCGCTGTCTCCGGCTGAACCAGATTGTTCACTACTTTGGTGTCCTGTTCAACCCTGAGCTGAGTTTCTGATCTTACATCCTTTCCATCACAAAGACTGCCGACTTCTATCTCCATAACATCGCCTGCCTCCTTCCCTACCTCACCCTATCTGCCGCTGAAACCCCTTCACCACCTCCAGATGTAATTACTCCGACACTCTCCCAGCTGGTTTCCCATCCTCAACCCTCTGTAAATTTCAGTTCAACCGAAACCCTGCTGCCCATGTTCTATCCCACACCAAGTCCTTCTTGCCCATTTCCCATGTCCATGTTGACCTATGCCAGCTCCAATCCTCTCCACTGCCTCAAATTTAATCACAAGATGAGAATTTTAAATACCTCCCTAGCTCGCAAATTTCGTCCAGGTCTACAACGTCTCCATTCCTCGAACTCTGACCTTTTGTGCTTCCCCCCCCCCCAGTATTGGTCACCATGCCTTCAGGCACCTAAGCCCCATGCCACCACGAGCTACCCCTGCATATTAGAAGATCCTCAAATCAAATTGGGTCATGGTGCCCTGTTGAGTACTGCTGCTGGGAGGAGAATTCTAGCCATCATCTCCAACAGTGCATCATTTTCCCAGTATAGCACTGAAGCATCATTTTAGTTTATATGAACATAAGAACATAAGAAATAGGAGCAGAAGTAGGCCAATAGGCCCCTTGAGCCTGCTCCGCCATTCATTAAAATCATGGCTGATCTGATCCTAACCTCAAATCTAAATTCATGTCCAATTTCCTGCCCGCTCCCCGTAACCCCTAATTCCCTTTACTTCTAGGAAACTGTCGATTTCTGTTTTAAATTTATCTAATGATGTCGCTTCCACAGCTTCCTGGGGCAGCAAATTCCACAGACCTACTACCCTCTGAGTGAAGAAGTTTCTCCTCATCTCAGTTTTGAAAGAGCAGCCCCTTATTCTAAGATTATGCCCCCCAAGTTCTAGTTTCACCCATCCTTGGGAACATCCTTACCGCATCCACCCGATCAAGCCCCTTCACAATCTTATATGTTTCTATAAGATCGCCTCTCATTCTTCTGAACTCCAATGAGTAGAGTCCCAATCTACTCAACCTCTCCTCATACGTCCGCCCCATCATCCCCGGGATTAACCGAGTGAACCTTCTTTGTACTGCCTCGAGAGCAAGTATGTCTTTTCTTAAGTATGGACACCAAAACTGTATGCAGTATTCCAGGTGCGGTCTCACCAATACCTTATATAACTGCAGCAATACCTCCCTGTTTTTATATTCTATCCCCGTAGCAATAAAAGCAAACATTCCGTTGGCCTTCTTGATCACCTGCTGCACCTGCATACTAACCTTTTGATTTTCTTGCACTAGGACCCCCAGATCCCTTTGAACTGCAGTACTTTCCAGTTTCTCGCCATTAAGATAATAACTTGCTCTCTGATTTTTCCTGCCAAAGTGCATAACCTCACATTTTCCAATATTATATTGCATCTGCCAAATCTCCGCCCACTCACCCAGCCTGTCTATATCCCCCTGTAGGTTTTTTATGTCCTCCTCACTCTCTACTTTCCCTCCCATCTTTGTATCATCTGCAAACTTTGATATGTTACACTCGGTCCCCTCCTCCAAATCGTTAATATAGATCGTAAAGAGTTGGGGACCCAGCACCGACCCCTGCGGAACACCACTGGCTACTGGTTGCCAGTCCGAGAATGTACCATTTATCCCAACTCTCTGCTTCCTGTTAGATAACCAATCCTCCACCCATGCCAGAATATTACCCCCAATCCAGTGATTCTTTATCTTGAGCAATAATCTTTTATGTGGCACCTTGTCGAATGCCTTCTGGAAGTCTAAATGCACTACGTCCACTGGTTCCCCTTTATCCACCCTGTACGTTATGTCCTCAAAAAACTCAAGCAAATTTGTCAGACATGACTTCCCCTTCGTAAAGCCATGCTGACTTTGTCCAATTAAATTATGTTTATCCAAATGTTCCGCTACTGTCTCCTTAATAATAGACTCCAAAATTTTACCCACCACAGATGTTAGGCTAACTGGTCTATAATTTCCAGCCTTCTGTCTACTACCCTTTTTAAATAAGGGTGTTACATTAGCAGTTTTCCAATCTGCCGGGACCTTTGCCAAGTCCAGAGAATTTTGGAAAATTATTACCAAAGCATCCACAATCCCTACTGCCACTTCCCTCAAGACCCTGGGATGTAAGCCATCAGGTCCAGGGGATTTATCCGCCTTGAGTCCCATTAATTTACTGAGTACCAATTCCTTAGTGATTTTAATCGTATTAAGCTCCTCCCCCCCCCCCCTAGAGCCCCCTGTTTGTCCAGTGTTGGGATATTCTTAGTGTCCTCTACCGTAAAGACTGAAACAAAATATTTGTTCAGCATTTTTGCCATCTCCATGTTTCCCACCATTAATTTCCCGCTCTCATCCTCTAAGGGACCTATGCTTGCCTTAGCCACCCTTTTTCTTTTTATATAACTGTAGAAACTCTTGCTATCTGTTTTTATATTTTTTGCTAATTTATTTTCATAATCTATCTTCCCTTTCTTAATCAATCCTTTAGTTACTTTTTGCTGTCTTTTGAAGACTTCCCAATCTTCTATCCTCCCACTAAGTTTGGCTACCTTACAGGTCCTTGTTTTTAGTCGGATACTATCCTTAATTTCTTTACTTAGCCACGGATGGCTGTCATTTCTTTTACACCGTTTTTTCCACAGTGGAATATATATTTTTTGAAAGTTGTAAAATAACTCCTTAAATGAACACCACTGCTCATGTACCATCTTACCCTTCAATCTATTTTCCCAGTCCACTTTAATCAATTCCGCTCTCATACCATCATAGTCTCCTTTATTGAAGCTCAGTACGCTTGTTTGAGAACCAACCTTCTCACCCTCTAATTGGATATGGAATGTAAACATGTTATGGTCACTCATTCCAAGGGGATCCTTAACTAGGACATTATTAATTAATCCTGGCTCATTACACAGGACTAGGTCCAAGGTTGCTTGCCCCCTTGTAGGATCAGTTACATACTGCTCAAGAAATCCATCCCTGATGCACTCAATGAACTCGTCCTCAAGGCTGCTCTGCCCAATTTGATTTGTCCAGTCAATATGATAGTTAAAATCCCCCATAATTATAGCTGTTCCCTTATTACATGCCCCGACTATTTCCTGATTAATACTTCTTCCAGCAGAGTTGCAACTATTAGGAGGCCTATATACTACGCCCACTAGTGTTTTTTTCCCCTTATTATTCCTTATCTCTACCCAAACTGTTTCATTATCCTGATCCTTTGTCCCAATATCATTTCTCTGTATTACAGTGATTCCTTCCTTTATTAACATAGCCACCCCACCTCCCCTTCCTTCCTGCCTGTCCTTCCTGATTGTTAAATACCCTGGCATATTTAATTCCCATTCGTTGTCACCCTGCAGCCATGTTTCTGTAATGGCCACAAGATCATACCCATACGTAGTTATTTGTGCCGTTAACTCGTCCATTTTGTTACGAATGCTTCGTGCATTCAGATAAAGAACTTTCAAATATGTTTTGTGACACTTAGTTCCTGCTTTTTCCTTTTTTAACACTTAACCTTTTACTCCATACCTTCTGTCCCTTCCTGACACGCTTTCCTCTGTCTCCCTGCTCAGGTTCCCAACCCCCTGCCACAGCTTTGATGCTGGGTTAAATAGCCTTACGCCTTCTAGTTTTTATTTTATCTGTCGTGCCTAAAGTACACTTTCTTTCCGCTGCTCTACGCTTTTCCCTTTCACTTGTTCTTGAACAACTGTTTGTACTATTTGTATTGTAGATTTCCCCTGGGTCTTCCCCTCTCTTGCTGCTCTCAACTTTATTCCCTTCTGACTCCCCGCTCAGGTTCCCATCCCCCTGCCACTCTAGTTTAAACCTTCCCCAACAGCACTAGCAAACACCCCCGCGAGGACATTGGTCCCGGTCCTGCTCGGGTGTAACACGTCACGCTTGTACAGGTCCCACCTTCCCCAGAACCGGTCCCAATGTCCCAGGAATCTAAAACCCTCCCTCCTATACCATCCCTGCAGCCACGCATTCATCCTGTCTATTCTCCTGTTCCTATACTCACTAGCACGTGGCACCGGTAGTAACCCTGAGATCACTACCTTTGAAGTCCTGCTTTTTAATTTATCTCCTAACTCCTTAAATTCACCTTGCAGGACCCCATCGCTTTTTTTACCTATGTCGTTGGAACCAATATGCTGGACTCCGGGTGTGGGACTTGAACCCACAATTTTCAGACCCTGAGATTAATGGTACCAACATAAATAAATAAAAGTTTGGCAAACTTGGAAAAAAAATGTTTAAGTAATGTAACCACATAAATTGCATTAAAGGATTACTTTTTTCTTTGTTAAGATGTTTGCAGTGCTGGTAAGACCGCATTTATTGTCCATTGTTGTCCTGAGAAAGTGGTGGTGGGTCACCTGCTTGAAGCACTCTAACTGAGTAGCTTGCTTGGTCACTTCAGAGGGCATTAAAGTCAACAATTTAGTGTGGATGGGTGTCACTTGTAGACCAGACTAGGTAGGGGTCATTCCCATTCCTGTAGGACATTAATGAACAAGTTGGGTTTTCATGACAATCCAGCAATGTTCATGGTAATTTCTTCTGGCGGGAGTTGTGCATGACATTTTTGTGCCTTTTGCATATTGCATTCACGAGATGAAAATGGTTGCTGCCTTTCTTCGAAACAAAAGAGTTAACTCAACACCTTTTCACCAAGGCTGGGCTCTATAAAGTAAAGTATCTACATGGTTTTGAGGATGAATTTTCAAAACATTTGCAGCAGCACAAAGGGTCTGTAGTAGCAGAACCGGTTTCCCTAGTACTCTGATGACATCGAGATCCTACTACCCATTCAGTCTTCTCACTTTCCCATCAAAGGTGTTTCATGCATGGTGGGAAGGTGTAGAATTGCTGCCTGTCAAGCTTTGGACTAGACAGTCCAGTTTTTGAGTGGACTGTCTATGTGGCTGTAGTTATACTGCACTTTGTGAACCAAAACCATTGTGAGACTGCTTTTTGGAGGGGGCCACTCGCCTGACGACAGGCTCCAGATATACGCTGCTGATGCCCGTCTCCAGCTCTCCACCACCTCTGTTGACCCCTCCACTTCTTCTGTCTGCTTGTCCGACATCCAGTCTTGAATGAGCTGTACTTTACTCCAGTTAAACATTGGGAATGTTTGCGGAGGGTTTAATACCTCTTTGGTTAATGATTGTGTTAATATGGCACACACAAGGAATTTTCTATGAACACGTTAACACAAGGAAGTTAAATACTTTGAAATGAAACTTCAGCTATTTTGGCCCCACACTCCGGAACTCTCACTAAACCTCTTCTGGCTTGCTAATACTCTCCTCAATTTTAAAAGCCTTCTGGGCCATCAATCATGTCTTCAGTCACCTCTTAAAATTCTCATCCTTGTGTTCAAATCACTCCAGTGCATTGCCCCTCCCTATCTCTGTAACCTCCTCTAATCCTACAACCCTCTGAGATCTTTGCACTCCGCCAATTCTGGCCTCTTGTGCATCCCCAATTTCTTTTGCTCCACCGTTGGTGGCCGTGCCTTCAGCTGCCTAGGGCCTAAGCTCTGGAATTCCTTCCCTAAACTTCTCTACCTCTCGCCTTCCTTTTTGAGATGCTCCTTAAAACCTATCTCTTTGACCAAGCTTTTGGTCACCTATCCTAATATCTCCTTATGTAGCTCGGTGTCAAATTTTGCCTGAAGGGCCTTAGGACGGTTTGCTATATTAAAGGCGCTATATGAATACAAGTTGTTGTTGATGGCGGTGCCTCGGGGATCACACCCCTTCATGAGTCGTTGCCTTTGGAATTGGGAGAAAAATTGGAAGAAGAAATTGTCTGGCAAACAGCTTCTTTAGTGAAGCGTGCAAAAAAAAAAATGACCAAGGTTTGAGCTTAGAGTGTCTTAAATTTGAAGCTACTTGCTCCTTTGCCAAAACTGTCACACTGTGCCCTGCTAAGAGTGTCAGGCGGTTCTAACCTAAATAACTCGAGTACTTAATGTGCTCGACAGCTTCCAAAACACGCTCTTGTACTCCGTCCCTTGACACGCCTACTGCTCAATGCATATAGAGCGACATAACGATTCTTATAGCATTCTCGGAACAGACTGAATGGAGCCTGGTTACAGTCTGTTTTTAGTGAGCAAGGCTAGTTCTAACACTTCAACGAAGTGGATCGCAGTTCCTTTGATCTTCCACCGCAGATGTCCTACTGCCGGAGGATCAAAGAAAGCATGAGGATGTTAACCAGCTGGAAATATTTTGTCTTGAATCATATTCCCTAGTTGTCTCAGGAATTAACTCTCTGTACACGTAAACGCTCACACACACACCATCATCCTGCAATGTGTTAAAGGAGCCACATGCCTGTTATTTTCTTAAAGTTTTATTTTTGCAGATCTATTTTTTTGGGAGGTAGACACAATCTCTTCTTGAATTATTTTTTGGCCTTTCCTTCAGTGCTAAACTCTCAGGCCTTTACCAAAGAAACCATTCTTGCAGCGGGGACCTCAAACAGCTGTTGACCTTATTTGCATAAGCAAAGGGCCTAACGCCTGCTTTTGGCGTGGGAACTCGGCGATGATTTTTTTTTATCCTTTCCCAATATGGTGGGCGGTGCGCTACCGGTCAAAATGTGCATGCACTTTCCGCCCGCCATGTTGGGGGCTTACTGGGCCTTTTAGCACCTGAAGAATGGGCACTGCATGGCCGAATTTATAGGCCTTTTACTTTATGTTTGAGTATTGCTATTTTCTGCTGTGCAGTGGCAGGACCTCTGCACCAGCACAGACTCAGAAAATGTACCTTAATGAGTAATCAGTTGTGGTGAATATATTTTACAATCAGAGTGGGCAGCCTAGGAAAACTGCAGAGACTAGCATTGTGAGAGTTAATATGTGACCCAACTGATGCTGTACCAAGATATGACATGAACATACAAGAGAGTGGTAGTTAATGTAGGAGGGAGCCTGGAATTAAAGCACGCCTATCCAGGACCTCAGATATTAACCTCTTTAACTAGTTTACTATGAACTTACAGTAAAGAAAGGCGGAAAAATGTCTTTTTTTTAAAAAAAAATTCAAATTAAGCATCTGATTATTGTGCTGGGATATTTCTTATCGTCTGACTGAACAGTTAACTACAGAAGAAAATTATGAACAACAGCAAATTGACAGTGGTTGATTTTGAACATCTGATTGGTAGTAATTAATTCAGCTCTTAACTGTGAAAAAGGTTGGCGATTTTGGGTGTAGCAAAGGCTTGTTTTGCTGACTTCGTGAGAGCCCTGTGACCAATGCATTCATTCCGCAAAAACGGAGTAATGCAAATTGGCGCGCGCGCACGCACACACACACACACACCCACCAGCCAGGAGGTCAGAAGACCCGGTGGTTAGTGAGTTTGTGTGATTATTGTATGAAGAGAGTCAAAGAATGAAAGGGTGTAACAATCACTACCTGTGGTGGCAAAATAGTGAGGAAACTTTGACCTGCATGTGCGTTAGTACACAGACTGCAGATTGTGTTAAACACAAAGGGCTCTATTTTAGCACCCGCTATCGGGTGCGTTCCTGGCGGGGGGGGCTCCGAAAATTGGGGAATCCCGGAGCGGGTCGGGAGCCCAGTTCCAACCCGCCCACTTCCGGGTTCCCCACAGACGCGCCGACGTGCGTGCGCAGCCCCCGCATGTGGGACTCCCGCAGGCAATTAAAGCCAGCGGGGTGTCACTTGACAGTATTTATCTAGCTATTTCAGGTCATTAACAGACCTGATTAAGGGAATATGTCAGCAGGGGTGGGATTTTAGAAACAACTGGGACTGTTTCCCATACTGGGGGAAACACTCCCAGTTGAAATGGACGTGTTGCAGCTATCAGCCTGTGGCAGCTGCAAAGGTCCATTTGACAGGTGGAGGGGGGAAACCCTCACTCATTGTAGGAGGCCACTCTGTCACTTGGGACAAAGTTTGGCCTCCACCACCCTCCTCCTGACAGTCAAAGTCACCAACCTGCACACTTACTCCGGGGTCCAGAGACATGTACCTACCTTGCGGACTCCCTCAGATGTACATCTTCCGGATGGGGGCCGCCGTAGCTGCAGTCATGACCTCCTCGGAGGGCGAACAGCATCACCAGCCTCGCCGGCCAAGCCGTCCACCTCTGACACGTGGAGCTCCACAACACAGTGCTGTGACACATCCACCTGCACAGCAGGAGGGAGGGCAACCGCAGAGAGAGATGCGTCGCAGGGGGCACTACCCTCGCCACAGGGTCCACAGACCGAGGCTCAGCTTCCTGGACCTCTCTCAGCAGCAGTGCACATGGAGGCTCAGAGTCACTCTACATGTAGTCGTGGACATCTGCAGCCTCCTTCATGCTGAGCTGCTCCCGGCTGGCCCGAGCACCATCTTCTTACCTGTCGCTGTCAAAGTCACCACTGCCCTCAACAACTTCTCCTCCGCATCCTTCCAGGGTGCCACGGGGGACATCGCCAACGTCGTTCAGTCGTCTGCACAAAAGAGCCCTGCAAATACACCTACACCCACTTTGCAGTGACACAATGGGTGGCATCAGGTGTGGGTCTTCATTCTGATCCTCAGGAAAGGGCATTATTGCACAAATCAGACAAGATTCGCAAAGACGCGGCAGTAGTGGTGCCAATGTAATATGTAATGTGAGTTGATCAGAAATTAAATAGAAGTAAAAACCATGACAAACCCTCAAACACTCTTGTGCATTCCCTTCATGCTCACAGCACGTTTGCCTTACGCTTCCTACTGCACATATCTGATGCATGCCCTGTGGCTGCAGCACAGGTCGTGGCAGGTTGAGTGAGGCTGACTGTGAAAGAGATGCATGAGAGGGTGAGTATGAGATAGAGCCATGAGATTGTATGAGGATTGGGTTGAGTGGTAGTGGCGGGATGAGTACTGGCGAGGTGAGTAAGTGCAGGTAAGATGAGGATGAGCTTTGAGTGGGTGTGAGGAGTGACGTGATAGAGTAGTGTTGGCAGTGCAGAAGGAGATGTGGGGTGGGGGCGGTGATGTGGCAGACGGAGTGTAAGGGAAAGAGTAAGTGTACTCACTTTGGCCGACCTACTGAGGTCATTGCAGCGCCTCCTGCACTGTATGCAGGTGGGCGATATGTTGGTGGTGCAGGTGACCCCCTCTGCCACCTCGAGCCAGGCCTTCCTGGTGGCAGAGGCAGGCCGCTTCCTCCTGCCCGCCGGGGGGAAGATCTCTGTCCTCCCCCTCCTCTTCACCCCATCTAATGATACCTGGAGTGAGGCATCATTAAACTGGGAGCAGCCTTCCCCCTGGGCTGCTCCATGCAGTAATTTTTCCTATTTCCTGCAGCATCTGTCAATGGAGGACTGCCCCTTTAAATAGGGCTCCTCCAGCTGACAGATCTTACTGCGCATGCGCAGTCCGCCTGCCGCGCAGATCAGCAGTGGGAAACCCGGAAGACCAGGTAAGTGGATCCAATTAGGCTGCGATCACGCGTGGGGCAGACTGATTTCGCCGGGCGCGTTACCCACGCGCCCAAAGCCCCCCCCCGCCGTGAACCCGCAGCCCTGGCAATATCGGGCCCAAAATGTCTCTGAAGCTGACAGTACTCTTGATTGAAACCAAAGTTTTGAATGCAAGGGTTTGAGGAAACATATTATGACGATAGGTTGCATAGAACAGGCTTGTGTTCCCTTGAGTGTAGAAGATGAAGGGGTGATCTAATTGAACTCTTTAAGATGATTAAACAATTTGATAGGGTCGATAGAGAGAAACTATTTTCTCTGGTGGGGGGAGTCTGGAACAAGGGGGCATAACCTTAAAATTAGAGCTAGGCCGTTCAGGGGTGATGTCAGAATGCACTTCTTCAGACAAAAGATTGTGGAAATCTGGAACTTTCTTTCCCCCCCCCCCTCCCCAAAAAAAGCTGTTGAGGCTGGGGGTCAATTAAAAATTTCAAAACTGAGATTGATAGACTTTTGTTGGGCAAGGGTTAAGGGTTATGGAACCAAGGCGGGTAGATGGAGTTAAGATACAGATCAGCCATGATCTAATTGAATGGCAGAACAGGCTCAAGGAGCTGGATGGCCTACTCCTGTTTCTAAGTTCCTACGCCATCACTTTGTTCAATATTTAATCATCACTTGCTCAAGATGGACCGAATGACCAGCAGTGATATGTTGACAGGACACCACTTACCCCAAAGCTGTAGGCAGTAGTGGTGTGGATTAATGTGTTGAAACACCTTCCTCATCAAACATCCTTCAGCTTGACCAATGCACTGAGTCCCAAAAAGCACTCTGCCTCTTCAGCAAGAAGCCTTGACCCACTGGACGTGTGGTGCCATCTAGTGTGTGCAGCCCAGTGGGGGGCCAATTCTGCACGTTCATTGGGAGTGGCATTTTCAGGGCGCACATCGTGGGTGCACAGCCGTGATATTTTACCCCGCAAAATGAATGGAGGGAAAATCATAAGTTGTGTACCTGGTGATTTCTCATTTTGGCTTGGTCCTAATATCTCAATGTGTAACATTGCTGGTGCAAAATGGACTAAAATGTGCCATTATTTAACCAAATATGGACACTGATATTATTTATTTGGCACCAAGAGCTAATTGTTGGGGTTCTATCAACCAACAGCCAAGTAAAAATATAAAATTTGGAAAGTCTTTGATCAAATCAAACATCTTTGGTGTGGTTGGGCCTGAGTTGACTGCAGACTGACTCCGCTTCACAGGCTGCCAGACGGCACGTCGTGATGCCAGTGTGTCTGGAGTGAGGCAGGGTCAGCCGGGGAGGGGAGGGGTGTGGAGGGGGTGGTGAAGCAATGCTCAAAA
Source organism: Heptranchias perlo (assembly GCF_035084215.1). Classification (NCBI taxonomy): domain Eukaryota; kingdom Metazoa; phylum Chordata; class Chondrichthyes; order Hexanchiformes; family Hexanchidae; genus Heptranchias; species Heptranchias perlo. The sequence goes on along the minus strand of NC_090340.1, from coordinate 57,027,788 downwards.
AACAAAGCAGGGAAGCAAAATTAATTTTATGCTGCGGAGGGATGAGAGAAAAGCCCAAATGATGGAAATGCACATCAGGCCAGTCAGCATCTGAAGGAACAAATCAGGTTAGCAGTTCAGACCAGGGCAATGACTGTATCTCTGCTGATGTTAATTCAGATCCTTTACACAGTTTGATTTGGAGGAAAGGCCCTATTTGAAATCTTAACTTTTCCCATTCTGAGGTCCATCGGGCACTCAACATTTCCAGCCTATACTGAGTGAGGAGAGTCTATTCCAAATGAATGACGGTAAAAATGAGCTGTAACGTTTTTTCAAATCACAGGGAGGATTAGATTAGGGATCTTATTGGCCCATAACAATAAAGAAATAAAAAGGAAGACCTACATATATATATATAGTGACTTTTATGTCTCAGAAACTTCTCAAAATGCTTCGCGTACAATAAGAAAGGAATTTATATAGCATTTTTTTATGTTCTGAGGACACCCTAAAGTGCTTCACAGCTAATGAATTACTTCTGACGCCTCGTCACTCTTGTTCTGTAGGCAAACACGAGAGCCAAATTGCACCCAGCAAGTTCGAATGAGAAAAATGACCAATTCATTTGTTTTTTGGTTGAGAGGGGAATGTTGGCCAGCATGTCAGGAGGATTCCCTTTGCAGAAAATATCACTTTATGTCCACTTCAACGGGCAGACAGGATTTAATGTCACATCCAAAAGACGTCATCTCCCAACAATAGCACTCCCTCAGTAATGCAGTGAAGTGTCGGCACAGATTGTGCGCTGAAGTCCTTAACTGGGCCTTGAACCCACAACCGTCTAACTTGGGTGGCAAGTGTGCTCCCAACTGGCACTATTTGAAGTGCAGTGACAGTTGTTATGATGGCAAACATGGCAGCCATTTTGCCCCATGATCAACAATGAGCTGCATTTTATTTCAATAATACTGGTTGAGGGAGGAATATTGGCCAGGATAAAACACTAGCCAGGGCAACCTAAATAGAATAGTTTTGACCATTCCCCACCTCATAACTTGTGTGTGTGTGTGTGCGCGTATGAATGTATATATAAAAATAATTCCTCCTAGTCATTATAAATCTTTCAGAAAAATAACACTGCATGTTTATCACAGTTTGTTACCAAGTGACTCTCACAGTTGAAGGCAGTTCGCTTTGTTTTGAGAATATAATCTCTAGGTTCTGCCCCCTCATAGTTTTGCAGTGTGGGAGAAATTTAAGAGAATGCATTTATCAAAATGTATGAAACTGCCTCCAGCTGTTGCAAGTTTTTCAGCCTTCAGGACTTGGTGAGACAGTAGTCTAAAAATTCCCAACAGGATGGGGTGGTAGGAGGGGGTCTAAATGCGGCATGATGCAGGAGGAGGGCCCGCAATTTGGGTCAGAATCGGGATCTGCTGGGTTCTTGCTCCCTCCCCCCCCACCCCCCCACCTTCTGCACTAAATTGCGCTTCCAGAGTGGGGGGGGTGAGGGGGTCATTTTTTAGGTCCCATGAATTTTGCTCTGTTGCGGTCTGGCGGGACTTGCGTCTGCTGAGAGCCCGAGGAAGATCCCAGCAGTCAGAGGAGAACGGCAATCCATCTCCAAGGGATAAATAACCATTGAACTAATGGCCTGTGGGTTGGCGCAAGTTTTTGTGCCATTTTTCCATGATCCTTCTGCATCCAGATTCGTCCCCTGGCGCCCCCTTTAGGTGTGCAGGTTGCTGCTCCAACTTCTGCCTCTTCAGCAGGGTGGACTCCTCTGTTGTGCGGCAGCAGGTATATCGCGCCTGGCCTGATTGCTTAAATGATCCCATCTCCAAGATTTGGGATGGCATCACTGGCTGGCTGGCCAATGCGGCGGAGTGAAGTCTCGCCATGCCTCACTTCCATCCCCTCAATAGGGTCCAGGGAATTTTTAGGATACAGTGTTAAAAGTCGTAACCGTTCTCCTCGTGGCTTGGTGAAGGCGTTGAGTAGCTGGGTTGTACAGGTTAGGAAGCTCCCAGGTTCGATGTCCAGTCTGCGCTGAGTAAAGCTCCTCTGCTTTGCCCCAACAATGGCCACAACTTTAGAACAGCATCCCGTGCTGCAGCAGTCCGGCATTGCCATCTCCCACACCAGCCGTTCCTGTGACGTCTTGAGCAAATTTACTAACTTTGTGCCCTGGACCCATGTTCACTAACAACTAAACTCAATTCACAGAGGGGCCTTAGTCAGCAGTGGGAGGAGAGGGAAGATTTTCCTCTCTTCCCTGCCGTGCTTGGTGCCAGATAGGCGCAACATCTTTTGAGTTGCGTTGCACCTATAAAGAGTACGCATTACCCCAATTTCTTGTCCTGGGCTATTTACATGGGGTTGCATTGGGAATCGGAGTTGGGAACAGGAGCGCAGCTGTAGGCCTGAGTGACCTGCTCCTGAGCTGCTGGCAGAGCAACCGCCAGAAGGCCCCAAGGCTGAACAATCATCAGCTGATCCATCACGATTGCTTCTTCGGGTAGCTGCTCTGCCAAGTATCCCACTAGGTGCTTTATGGATCATCCCCACGTTTGAATCTCTGAATCCTTTTCCTCTTCGCTGTGCCTGGGACTGAGCATTCCCTAGATGTAGCAAATAGGAAAATAGGTCTGGAGACCGCCAACAAAAAAATAGAATGCCCACCTAACAGTCTGCACTGTTTAATGCTGACAGATGACCATCCCTTCACCCAGACCTTTTTGTTGCTGACCCCACTGCTCCAGGTGTCGTTGTTGGTCCCAACATGGTGTTGCAGAGTATTTTTGACCATGTATATACTTAGAAATACTTGAAGCAGAGTCTGTGGGGGCGAGTGCAGGAAAGTGGAATTAGTTTTGGATCGCTCTAGCACAGATCTGGCACTATCACAAGGGGCAGAATGGCCGCCTGTGCTGGAAACTTCTATAGTTAGTCCTATAACCTTAATCCTTTCAGACCTAATAATTTATCCAGCTGCATTTAACCAATATCACATTCACTTCTCTTTGCAAGTCTATTCCACTACTCCAGTTCTGGAGGAGGGAACTCTCCTAATCTTTAATCACATTTGGAGCTTGCCAATTTTGCACTCATCCGAGTTTAAGTAACCTCCTTACATCCCAGAAATAAATACAAAATCCTGCAAAAATGTGCTTTGTAAAATCTCTTTCCATATTCACCCCCTTTTTGGTTTAATCGGAGAGTCTCCAACCTCGCTCTTTCTCTCGTTCCCATTGCGTGCCCTTGCATGCTCTTTCTCCATCTTTCTACCCTTGTCTGATGCTATTTTACATAATTGTACATCTTTTCCCTTCTCTACACCGCACTGCTTGATTATCTGTACGTCTTCTGCGTCCCAGTCAATGCAGTGATGACCTTGCCGGCCCATTGGTCCACATATGCCAAACAAAATAGTGCTTGTCAGAAGCAACATTATTTCTTGTTTCTGTTCTATAAATAGAATCATAGAATCATAGAAGTTTACAACATGGAAACAGGCCCTTCGGCCCAACATGTCCATGTCGCCCAGTTTATACCACTAAGCTAGTCCCAATTGCCTGCACTTGGCCCATATCCCTCTATACCCATCTTACCCATGTAACTGTCCAAATGCTTTTTAAAAGACAAAATTGTACCCGCCTCTACTACTGCCTCTGGCAGCTCGTTCCAGACACTCACCACCCTTTGAGTGAAAAAATTGCCCCTCTGGACCCTTTTGTATCTCTCCCCTCTCACCTTAAATCTATGCCCCCTCGTTATAGACTCCCCTACCTTTGGGAAAAGATTTTGACGATCTACCTTATCTATGCCCCTCATTATTTTATAGCCTTCTATAAGATCACCCCTAAACCTCCTACTCTCCAGGGAAAAAAGTCTCAGTCTATCCAACCTCTCCCTATAAGTCAAACCATCAAGTCCCGGTAGCATCCTAGTAGATCTTTTCTGCACTCTTTCTAGTTTAATAATATCCTTTCTATAATAGGGTGACCAGAACTGTACACAGTATTCCAAGTGTGGCCTTACTAATGTCTTGTACAACTTCAACAAGACATCCCAACTCCTGTATTCAATGTTTTGACCAATGAAACCAAGCATGCGGAATGCCTTCTTCACCACCCTATCCACCTGTGACTCCACTTTCAAGGAGCTATGAACCTGTACTCCTAGATCTCTTTGTTCTATAACTCTCCCCAACGCCCTACCATTAACGGAGTAGGTCCTGGCCCGATTCGATCTACCAAAATGCATCACCTCACATTTATCTAAATTAAACTCCATCTGCCATTCATCGGCCCACTGGCCCAATTTATCAAGATCCCGTTGCATTCCTACATAACCTTCTTCACTGTCCACAATGCCACCAATCTTGGTGTCATCTGCAAACTTACTAACCATGCCTCCTAAATTCTCATCCAAATCATTAATATAAATAACAAATAACAGCGGACCCAGCACCGATCCCTGAGGCACACCGGTGGTCACAGGCCTCCAGTTTGAAAAACAACCCTCTACACCCACCCTCTGTCTTCTGTCGTCAATCCAATTTTGTATCCAATTGGCTACCTCACCTTGGATCCCGTGAGATTTAACCTTACATAACAACCTACCATGCGGTACCTTGTCAAAGGCTTTGCTAAAGTCCATGTAGACCACGTCTACTGCATAGCCCTCATCTATCTTCTTGGTTGCCCCTTCAAAAAACTCAGTCAAATTCGTGAGACATGATTTTCCCCTCACAAAACCATGCTGACTGTTCCTAATCAGTCCCTGCCTCTCCAAATGCCTGTAGATCCTGTCCCTCAGAATACCCTCTAACAACTTACCCACTACAGATGTCAGGCTCACTGGTCTGTAGTTCCCAGGCTTTTCCCTGCCGCCCTTCTTAAACAAAGGCACAACATTTGCTACCCTCCAATCTTCAGGCACCTCACCTGTAGCTGTCGATGATTCAAATATCTCTGCTAGGGGACCCGCAATTTCCTCCCTAACCTCCCATAACGTCCTGGGATACATTTCATCAGGTCCCGGAGATTTATCTACCTTGATGCGCGTTAAGACTTCCAGCACCTCCCTCTTTGTAATATGTACACTCCTCAAGACATCACTATTTATTTCCCCAAGTTCCCTAACATCCATGCCTTTCTCAACCGTAAATCCCGATGTGAAATATTCATTTAGGATCTCACCCATCTCTTGTGGTTCCGCACATAGATGACCTTGTTGATCCTTAAGAGGCCCTACTCTCTCCCTAGTTACTCTTTTGCCTTTTATGTATTTGTAGAATCTCTTTGGATTCTCCTTTGCCTTATCTGCCAAAGCAATCTCATGTCCCTTTTTTGCCCTCCTGATTTCTCTCTTAACTCTACTCCGGCAATCTCTATACTCTTCAAATAGACCTCACAACAAATAGATCATACTAATGGAACACTGCACAGGTCTAAAGACAACATAATATTTACACAAGGAGCCAACTGTAGATATGACCTTGCCTACTTGAAATGATGCTGTATCACTTTCAGCCCATGTGCTGTATTATGCTTCTAAGTGGGCTCAGTGGAGCTGTTTTGTGACATAAGTGGTAGAATGTCTCCCTGCTCAGAAATTTGCCCGCCTCTCAAAACTGTACCCCAAAACTGCCTGCCTCTCAAATCTGATCTTTTTTTTCTGGTCTGTCGCCCAGGCCCTTGGGTTGAGTGTAGTTTGGGCACAGACATTCCAATCGGAGAACTGACAAAGACCCAACTCAAATGGCTGGAACTGCACCTCCTGCTGGCTGATCGTGGATCGTCAACACTAGCTGTGAAGTCTGCTGGAATAAGATGTCCGGTCGTGAGTGATGTGAGAAAGAAAGAAAGGGAAAGAAAAATAATTGCAGCCTACTCTTTGTCAGTCTTAGGAGTGCTGGAATAAACTTTGGATGAGCACGATGCATTAGCAGCAGTCAATTTCAAGCCAGTTTCAGATTGAGTGAGCGTTCCAACCAGTTTATAGTGATGTAATGGCGATTTGGTTAGGAGGGGCAGTTATTCATATATTGTCAAGCAGTTTAAGAGATGGATGATTTAATGGTACAGTTTATAGGTTGTTTGGATACTCAGACTCCAAAATATGTGCATACGACGTGAATTCATTTGATCAGGAGCAATTCACTTCAGGAGAGTCAATTATTTTTCTAGCTATGTTTCCAGAATATGTTCAACTTCAATAAATAGGTAAATTCTTTATAAATGTTTAAATATTAATGCAATTATTATCCCATTTGCCTTTTTAAAAAAGATTCAGGGCAATTAATGAATCTGTTTCATAAAGAACTTGTCAATTAAAATCTGAGGTTAAGGCATGGAAGAAAAATAAAACATATCTCCTGATAATAGATGATTTTACAATCCAGTTTAGGAAATTAAGATATTTTAATACAAAACAATCTGTCAACTCCCTCAATGGTTCAGATGTTCGCGTGTGGAACTGAGTTTTACTGATCATAAGAACAGGAGTAGGCCATTCAGCCCCTTGAGCCTGTTGTACCATTCAATTAGATCATGTCTGATCAGATTCAATGCCCAGTCAGTACTAAGTGGGCTGATGTTGGTAAGGATCTTACAATTGGCTTCAGTGTCCCTGGGCTAGGGAAACCACAAATCAGACGTGGTTCTTGATCTTGATTGCTGTCCAGTTTCCCCCTGTTGGAAAGTACATGTGTGTGGATGTTGAAAGAGAGAAAGAAAGAACTTAGCTTTATATAATGCCTTTCACATCCTGAGGGTGTCTCAAAGTGCTTTACAGCCAATTAAATACTTTTTGAAGTGTAATCACTGTTCCAATGTAGCAGTCAATTTGCACACAGCAAGGTCCCACAAACAACAATGTGATAATGACCAGACAATCTTTTTTTTCAGTGATGTTGATTGAGGGATAAAATATTGGCGAGAACACCTCTGCTTTTCTTCAGAAAATGCCATGGGATCCTTTGCGTCCATCTGAGAGGGCAGACGGGCCTCGGTTTAACGTTATATCTGAAAGATGGCACTTCTGACAGTGCTGCATTCCCTCAGTACTCCACTGAAGTGTCAGCCTGGAATATATCTCTCGAGTCCCTGGAATGGGACTTGAACCCATAACCTTCTGACTCTGAGACGAGAGTGCCACCACTGAGCCATGGCTGACACCATTTGTGACTTGGACTTTGCTGTGATGCCTCCCTCCTCCCCTCTTGATCCAATTGCTCAAACACACTCCTGTCACATGACGGTGAGAAAATTGGAGAGATCAATATATGGTGAGGCCGCAGAGATGGTTGTTGATGTTAACGGATCCTATTCCAAGATATTTCTTGAGCACAGGCTAGGAATATTCACATTAGGTTTAACAACAAGAAAATGCAGAGTCTGTATCTGATTATTCTATCATGACTTTCCCTCCCATACCATCTGTTGGTCAACTACTTTAAGGACACTAAGTTCCTTCCCACACCTCCCTCTGAAAAGATTAAGCGCTATTAATAACCTTATACCCCTCAATCCCCCTCAACAGATATTGATCCAATCCAGATGTTTCTCATATCTGTTCTTTAAGCAGTCCTAATAGAGTCTAATTGTTGCAAATGTAATATATCTTTCATTATAGCTCATGTTGTCGTACTACAGTAGGCTTTATATAGATTCCTAATAAGTCTGGTGCATAAATACGATGAGAAGTTGATTTATTCATTTTACAGATGTCTTAAAAAATTATTGACTAGAATTAGAGAAATGCACAGGCAGCAAAAAGTCTACCTGCGTCTTTTATCCTTTGAAGAGGCTGAAAACTTTTACAAAAGGATTATTTCGGTACAAAAATGCCACAAGTCACTTCAACGGGTTAATCCCAGTTTTTGTTTCTTTCCCCGATGTCGTGCAGGTTCCCACTCCGGAGATCCGCGCCCACAGTTTGTACTTTGACCTTTCGGCCTACGGGATGGAGTTTGCCTCCGCCAACAAGGAAGTGCAGAGCTCGCAGCCCTCGGCCTCGAGACCAGGCTTCCACCTGAAAATTTATGGCACGTTCCGCAACCGTTACATGGCTCTTGCTTGTCCAGCGTCCGACTCCAAAGTAGCCAAGTTCCTACGTCATACCCCTAACTCGTCGGTGAGTGGAATGTCAAGAAATTCATTTTAAAACTTAAATCAAAACCTTACACTTCTCCTCATTTGCCACCTGTCTGCTCATTCAGATACTCTGCCTGTGTCTTGTTGAAAGTCTTTTGCAGTCCTCCTCACTGTTTGCCAATCCTCTATTTTCGTGTCATCAGCAAATTTTCAGATTGCGTTCCCTATACCCTAGTCCGCATCATCTGTATGTACCGAGAGCAAAAGAGGATCCAGCACTGCATTCTGGGTTACACCATTTCCAACCCTTCTCCAATCTGACCAATACTCATTTACCGTAACTCTTTGTTTTCTATCTGTCAACCAACTTTCTAGGCATACTGCTACATCCCCTGTAACAACAAACACCTGAATGTTCCTAACAAGCCTCTTGTGAGATGCCTTATCAAACGCCTTCTGAAAATCCATACACACTAAATCTACCGCATTCTTTTTACATATCCAATCGGTCACTTCTTCAAAAGATTTATTAAATTGGTCAAACATCACTTGCCATTAACAACCCATGTCCTTGATTAACCCTGAATTTTTAAATTTTTACCACAGACTATAGTTGCCTGGCTTATCTTCCTCTCCCTTCTTGAAGAAAAGTTTTACATTGGCTACTATCTAATGCAATGGCACAATTTGCATATTTAAGGAGGACTAGAGAAAATGTGGCCAGAGCCTTTGCTATCTCCTCTTGACTTCTTTCAGACTGTGCCCTTTTAACAGACAATGGTCCTATCTAATCCCGGGGACTGAGAGAAACACTTACATTCTTGTGGACTGGAAGGAAATTGATGTTGAAGTCAAGGAGTTCAAGGACTACTTGTAAGCACTTCTGCTAAAGAAAGCTATATGGAGATGACAACTGTTTAGGGGAAACAGCTGGAAATAACTGACTGGGTGGACAATTGGAAGCCCAAGTTCAAATCCTATCATCCTACCTTGAGCTGTCTCAACAGGCAAGGATTGTAACAAGGCTGGAAAAATATTTTGATGAAATCAGTCCCTGTCTACAGAAATAAATTTCCCATGGGTCCATTAGATGCTGCCAGCCATCAAGATTAGAATCTCTCGCCCCTTCACCTGAAGGAGAAAGTGTAACGAGGACCTAAAGAGTAACACTTGAAAGGCAGAACAACAACTTACAGTGCTGTGGCATTCCTCAAGTACAAAGATATCTCTGCGCACTTTAAATATTGGTGAACTCGTGGATGCGCGCCAGGGGTGAGAAAGGGAAAAGAGGGGATGGGTCAAAGTCTAGTCAAAGGGAAGAGCCTCGAGGAGTGAAAGAGTGAAGGGAGGTGACTAGGCAGAGGTGTTGAAGCTGGGAGGGAGTATTAGGGCTTGAGGCACAGCTGCTGGAGGAATGGCCGCTGATGATGAGGCAGTGTGGGGCAATCAGTGAGGAGCACAGCAACGAGATCTTGAAGGTAGGGAGGGGCTAGCCTTTGGATGGATTTGAAAGTGAGGATGAGGACCTTAAACTGGAATTTGGCAGGTGTGGAGCAGAGCAACTAGGAGGTTTGACTGCAGCTCTGGGAGTTGAAGTTGGACCAAGTGATCTGAGACCCTCCTGGGATAATTTTAAAATGGGGAAAAAGGCACAGGCATGATGGGCCAAATGACGACCTCTTGTGCTGTATCATTCTATGAGTCTATATGCAATAGCATTTTATGATATAATTGGGGAATTGCACTAGAAAACTCAATCGGCATGTAGATAGACAAATGCTGGAGAATGGTAATCTTGTATAAATTCCCTCTCATTGGTGATCTAAATTATTGATTGAGTAATGCTGCTTGAAACATTGAAACATGTCTGCTGACCTTCAATGTGCTCCAGCTAGTAGTGGTTTTGAGTGTGCCTCTTTTTAATGGCTTTTCAGATGAATATTTAATATATATTTTATCACTTAGAGAAGGAAGCAGTGTTACAGCTTCTCTGTTGGGTACTTTCCTTTGCACATTAAATTGCGTGAGTTATGTGGAGACCTGACTCTACGGGGAGAGAGTAAAGAATGCAACGTAGAATATCAATCAGAGTAGTCTTCAGTCATGATCAAAGGTGGATTTGCCAATGCCGAGGTTCTAAAACAAACATAGAAAATGTTGGAAATACATTGCAGATTTGTCGGTATCGGAGAGAGAAAAGATGGCCAGGATTCTCCTCCGCGATCCCGCCATAAATTACCCTCGTCATGACTACCGCTGGCTGTTCTGTCTGCCACACGCAAATGGAGCTGTTTGGGGGGGTGGGGTGGGGGTGGGGCCTGGGTCCACAGAGTATTTCCCTACCATCTAGCCCACTTAGCGGCGTTTCCTGGGGCTGCCATGTGGAAGCTAGCGGTAGGCCCCAGAATGTGGTGATCAAGGCCTTGAGCTCCAATAGAGTGGGGGAGGGCCTTGTGGAGGCCTCTCTTCCCTCTAATTTGTGCCCAGCACTTACCAGCTGAAGGCTTCTGTCTTGGTTGAGGCCTTCAGTCGTAGACTTCATGCCGTCTTCAGGACAGCTCTGCTCCTTTTTAAGATGCCCCGCCGCCTCTGCTACTGCAGTGGTGTCCACGCTGGATTCCCCTCTTCAAGCTAGTGGGCTTCCTCTTGGTGGCAGGAATCCCGCTGGGAGACCCTACCCGCCCCAACTCAGGAAAATAGCTTGGGGTGGGTGGAACTCCCACCAGGTTGGAAATCCACCTCAAAAGAAAGAAAGACTTGCATTTATACAGTGCTTTTCACAACCTCTGGACATCCCAAAGCGCTCCACAGCCAGTGAAGTACTTTTGAAGTGTAGACACTGTTATGATGTAGGAGACACGGCAGCCAGTTTGTGTGCAGCAAGTTCCCACAAACAGCAATGAGATAAATGACCGGACAATTGTTTTTTTTTAGTGCTGTTGGTTGAGGGATAAATATTAGCCAGTATATCAGGGAGAACTCCCCTGCTGATCTTCAAAATAGTGCCATGGGATCTTTTACATCCACCTGAGAGGGCAGCTGGAGCCTTGGTTTAATGTCTCATCCGAAAGAGGAGAATGCTGGCTGACATGTTAACATTTCAGAAAGGTTTGACAAAGTGCCTCCACCTGAAATGTTGACCCACCCTTCTCTCTTTCAAATGCTGACTGGCCTCCAGCAGTTTTAGTTTCACTTCAGTTAATTTTTTTTTTGAATAAGAGAGCAGACAGGTGACTCACTCCCATGGCTATGCCAGCGAGGGGTGGGGGGATGAACCATCCTGTTTTGTAGCTGCATTAACCCAGGGCACAATTGCTGAACCTGCTGCAGAGAGGCTTTTACTCACAACCCTTCTATGGGAGTTTCCCAACTGGGTAAAATTTCATGGGCAGAAATTTCCATTGTTCTGGTGGACTTCACGCGTGGCAGGAGACTCCTTGGAAAATTGTGGGTACTTTTCCCACTGTTTCCATTAATGGGCGGATAATCATTGGCAATGCGCCCACAATTTTCCGATGAGCCGCCTACCATCGACAAAAACTCTCAGTGACTACACGGGACCTTGTGATTATCCAGCTCCTGTATGTAAATCCGTGTTTAAATATTTCAAATCGCTAGTCCAGTGCTTGGACTCAATGAAACCAGCTCTGCAAAGGCCAGTAAGGTGTTCGCATTAATTATAAATTCAGATTGGCCTCAATCCGTGCCTGCTGTGTTCATAACTTGTAACTATTAGTGATAATGTGGAGATGCCGGTGATGGACTGGGGTTGACAATTGTAAACAATTTTACAACACCAAGTTATAGTCCAGCAATTTTATTTTAAATTCACAAGCTTTCGGAGATTTTCTCCTTCCTCAGGCAAATGTTTTCATTTGCCTGAGGAAGGAGAAAATCTCCGAAAGCTTGTGAATTTAAAATAAAATTGCTGGACTATAACTTGGTGTTGTAAAATTGTTTACAATTAGTGATAAAGTAGTGCAGTTGGTGACTGTTTTGTGTGCAATTCTTTGACTGAAAACCACCGTGCCTTCTACCTGGGCACAGGTGTATAGGCATGGCAAAAGCAAGTCACACAGGAGTTAAATGGCTGCCTTGTTTTGCCAGCTTCTGCTGTTTTCTGTGTTTCTTTGCCCTTGAGGATGTATCAATTTGGAGACAGTTATGTTGTTGTGGGTGAAGGTCTATTCGTCACTCACCATTGTGTACTCTGCCCTTTGATTTTGTGAGGCTATGTTTTGTTCTGTTATCCAAGGCCTTTTGTGTTATCTTGAATTTGAAGATAGAAACAAAGTTACTTCAGAATGCTGTGATCTTATGAAAAAGATTACCAGTCTATAAAAATCATTCTGCAGATCAGAACATCGACCTCAGTGGATGGCTAGGTCAGGTGAAGCTCCCCCTACTTTATTTTGTGGAGATGCTTTTTAATAATGACCCGTTCCTCGCTAAACTTCTATTTATTTTGTCCCATTTTAGTTTCTACTTGAAGTAAGGGGTCATGTTATGCTGGATCTCTTTCCCTAACCTGCCCAATATTGGCCTCTTTGTACCACCATTCTACAGCTGAGCAGGTAACAAGATGTAGTCTCCTTCATAATCTATATGACAGCTAATGTGTTCTTAGTCAATAGAGGATGAATTTGCTATTGGGCGACTGCCCAACTACCATTATTCGTGAGATTGTCCCCAACCAAAATGTATAAAAGGTTAAAAGCTATTTTTTCCTTTCCATCTATCTCTATTTAAATGAAGGAAATCTGTCTACTGCCACAAAACCAACACTCTTTTCACTGCGGTAACACCCTTGTGTCAGCTTTGAAGTGTTTTGGCTAATGTTTAGCTCTTGCAGGCAGTAGGATGAATTGTAAGTGACTGACTGGTGTTAGCATAATACCTGCATGCAGATCAATAAACATCACAGCTGCACCTTAGCTGTTGTTGGCCTTCTGCCGACTTTTAATTTCATCTCACGCCGTTAAACTAATGTGACACTAGCACATAATGAATTGATTAAAGACTGGTTGTTTTTCTTTTCTTCTTACTCGCTGAAGCGCAAAAAAAGTGCAGCTTATCTCCCTCCATCCATCCAACTTGACATTTGTTGTTCACACGAAGTATTGATGATGGCATCAAGGGGTTATTCTTGCAGCCTATTCAGTAGTAGATTATTAATATACCAGTAACAAACAAGTACGTGTCCAGTTCCCTAGTTACCACTAAACAATCAGTCTTTGTGAAGAGACCCAGTTTGCTAAGGATAAAGCCTTCAATAAATTGGCGATCATCCTGGTGAATATGGAGCAGCTTGCCTGTTGCAGGGGAGAAGGATTGGTTTCACCTCTTCAGTTCACCGACTACTCCAAGAACCTGATCTCTCCCGAGTGTCTTGCTGAGAGGTGTTGAGGACTTTATATTGTGGCCCTTTTGGCACCTGACGCATGCCCAACTCTTGCTACGTTCTTAACAAATTAGCTGCTGGCCTTGATCTTTATATTGTGGCCCCAGCATTGGCTTCGTGCCATGCTTCCTTTCCTGTGCCCCTATGATTGATGCCCTTCGTACCATCCACTGATTTCCCTATGTGCTCAAGTCTGGGCTTGACAGAAGTGGGATAGTGATATGCATGGCTAATGACCGCAGTGTTCATACCAAAACAAATGGCTCACAGTGTTTCTACACAAGCTGTGAGCACCATGCACCATGGTAACTTTGCAAATCGCAGCAAGCAAAACAAATAAAGGGGCAGTAATGCAGTTCCAGCGCAGCACTGCCAGGGCTGCAGATCATGAGAAGAAAAATCCTTACAAGATAAAGTATTGGGGAATTCTTGCTTTTGCTGTTGTAATTTTAGTTTCCATAATTGCCAGGTTTAAAACCAATTCTCTCACCTGCCATTTTAAAGTTTTAAAAAATTTTCTCCTACCTCCTTTCATCTTTTTTGACCCTGAGCTAAGCTTCTGACCCCATATCCTCTCCATCATCAAGACCGCCTACTTCTATCTCTGTAACATCATTGGTTCTCTGCCCCTGCCTCAGTTCATCTGCTGCTGAAACCCTCATCCATGCCTTTGTTACCTCTAGACTCGACTATTCCAATGCTCTCCTGGCCGGCCTTCCATCTTGCACCTTCCATAAACTCTGTAGGACATTAGTGAACCAGTTTGGTTTGTTATGAGAATAGGACAGTTCACAATTTACCAGATTTATTGAATTCCGTCTCCCAACTTGCCATGGTGGGATTTGATTGCATTCATGTGGGGAAGCGAGGCAGTGTTAATATTAATGCTCCTCTGATCTTTACTTGGTTGGGATGGGTTCATTGGTGCAAATGCAGCATTGAAGATTTCAGACATCTACGAATATGGTGAGTCTGATCATTGGAAATGGGAAGGGGGGTCGGGGGGGGGGGGGGTGGTGTCAGGGAGACGCAGGCAGAGCATTGGGAATCAGGTGGCAAAAGGAGAGCCAATGGCAGTCCATCTCATTTTTGTTCTCTCAGATCTTCATCTAAGTTGGTGCCCATGACATGAAGAATGGTCAGTGCCCATGACATGAAAAATGGTCAGTGCCCATGCCACCAGACCCAGCAAGAGCTAGAAACATACGAACATGCAAATTTGACGGGCTGGAAAAGACCAGCTGGTCCATCAAGCCTGCCCCACACTCATGATGGCCAAGTAATCTCCTGGGAGAGGCAAAAAAACAGAGAAGCAACCCAGGGTCAATAATAATCAAAAATACTATGGAAAGTTCCTCTTCTCCTCCCCACCGCCCCCCCTCCCTCCCCCCCCCCCCCCCCGCACCTCCCGCCTCAGGCGATCAAAACCAGTCCAGGAGATCACATGGACCAAGTGTTATCTATAAAGACACTTACCTTCTAGATGATGTAACCTCTGCCCTGGCCAGGAACTGGTCCAGCTCCCTCTTGAAGGCAGAGAGTCGGCACCCACTGCACCAGCCGGTAATGTATTCCAGAGTCTCACTGCCCTCTGGGAAAAGAACTGCCTTTCATCCAGTCTATTCCTGCTCTTCCATAGTTTAAACTCATGTCCCCTGGTCCTCCCCAACCTGTTAAACTGGAATAATCTATAAATATGGACACTATCCAGCCCTTTAATTATTTTTTGGACCTCTTTCAGGTCACCGTTGAGTCTAGGCTGCTCTAAAGTAAATAGACCAACAAGGGAAACCTTTATTAAAACCTTCAGGAGAGGAGTGAGCAAATTAAAGGGGAGGAACGAGTAACATAGAGATGGCACAGCATATTACTGCTCTTAACACACTGTGCAATTCCTACGTGAAGGAACAGACAATTAATTGGCAAATCTCCCTGACCTAGATGTGGAGATGCTGGTGATGGACTGGGGTTGACAATTGTAAACAATTTTACAACACCAAGTTATAGTCCCTGACCTAGACCAGCATTAGCAGAGGCCTAGAAGCAAGTCTCCTGTCTCTCTCTACTAGAGAATGGTGTGTGACCCGATGAGAGGACAAGAAGAGAGTCATATAAACACATCATTGAATAATAGATTCCTTATGGTGTTCAACAAGCAGCACTCATTTCATCACTACTGTGAGACCAAGGCTGAATATCTATCACATGATGTAGCTGCCTGAGGCTGTTGCAATGAATACAGATACTGTCTATTAAATATTCCATACCTCTTGGTGGTGAATGAGTTGGTGTGCTTGCTGGATGCTTTATTCCATACAAAACATCCATGCAAAAATAATCTTGCGTTGGAACACCAAAAAATATTCCATCCACTATGAATACTTCATTATTCATTCCTGTCTGAGGTGCTTTGTGATGCCTGACATCATTTAAATAGGATTGGTTTTACTTATCTCCTCCCGCTTCCATTTAAGAGTTTTTTTGCATCTGTATATGAACCATTTCCCACTACTGGGGGGTTTGTGGGGGGAGGGGCAGGGCAGGGGACCATTTTCTGTATTTACTGTACAATTGGTTTCAATCTGTGCTCTCCTTATGAATTAAAGCAAACATGTAGATTACTTGTAACAGCCAGAGAGCATGTAACAATCCTTAAAATTCTTAAAGCAAACTAACCAATATGCTTGATATTACATAGAACTACATAGAAATTACAGCACAGAAACAGGCCATTCGGCCCAACTGGTCTATGCCGGTGTTTATACTCCACGCGAGCCTCCTCCCACCCCTCTTCATCAGACCCTATCAGCATATCCTTCTATTCCTTTCTCCCTCATGCACTTGTCTAGCTTTCCCTTAAATGCACCTATGCTGTTTGCCTCAACTACTCCTTGTGGTAGTGAGTTCCACATTCTAACCACTCTCCGGATAAAGAAGTTTCTCCTGAATTCCTTATTGGATTTATTAGTGACTGTCTTATATTTATGACCCCTAGTTTTGGTCTCCCCCACAAGTGGAAACATTTTCTCTACGTCTACCCTATCAAACCTCTTCATAATTTTAAAGACCTCTATCAGGTCACCTCTCAGCTTTCTCTATTCGAGAGAAAAGAGCCCCAGCCTGTTCAGTCTTACAACCGAGTAAATGATTTGTTCCCAGCCTTATCCCACTCTGAGCCAGACGCTGAGGGTCTCTCACTCTTTAGCTTACACATCGCTGGTCGAGTCTTGACTGGTTGAGCACCAATTTGTGACAGTGGAGAGACCTGGAATACTATAAATGATTTTGTTCTTCGTCACGGCAACAAGGTAAAGCAAGTGGCAGGTTTTGATGTGTGAGTGAAATGTTATTGAGCCATAATTTGGCAGGGCATCTAATGGCATCTGCCAATAGTTAGACTTGCCTGTGCATGTTAAGGTTTTTACATTTTTTGCGTGGCAAGTTGCTGAAAGTTCGAGCTGATAACATCACAACGAAGGAAACAGGGCATCTGGGACCTGAGTGAACAGGGCAAGCAACTGTATATCTGCTTAACCACTCCGATTGAAGGATTGTGAAATGAACAACAGTGCAAGGACTGAGAAGGAAGCATAAATTAGAGTGGGTGAATTCAATGTCAAATCAGGTACAGAAAGAGAAATAAAGAGAGGGAAAGAAAGATTGGATTAAGAAAGAGAGAAAAAAGAGCCAAAGGAAAAGTGAAAAAAATTGAAATTTTACATTTCTAAAATCTCCAACAACAATTAAAACATGAAGGAACAAGACTCCACACTTTAATAGTTAATTTTCAGTGCCAGAGAGGTTGACTGGCAGTAATTAACACTTATTGTGCCGTTTTAAGGAACTTAGACTGAAATGGACAAGATTTAACTTTGGCGAGTTTGGTTCGTATTGACCGCGCAAACACAGCACTTCATGCCGTTCAATGCATTTCGACAGTGAGGCAGACAGCGAGATGCCGTTTTCGTGAAGCTAACGGTGGAGCGGTGCATCTCAGTCAGCATCTTTTGAATTTCCGCGTTTAACTGCACATCTGCCCCTTGTCTGAAGTTGCTGTAGCATTTACACATAAATAGCGGGGGGCACCATTAGCCTCACCATTATTTTGACAGCAAATTCTGGCCCATTAAGCTTAAAAGCAACAAAAGCCATGGATGGGCTGCACTGCAGCTCTACAATTGATGTCCATTAAATATAAAGGATTGTGTCACAGCTAAAAGGTATTGAGACCGTCTCTTTGAGCTGTAATCAACGCAACAATGAATGGGCTCCTCTCCCTCAATACTGCCTTAACGTGGCTGCTGATACATGCTGTGTACTTGCAGGTGCGGCAGTCCTTATAGCAATTGCTATGCAATAGAACATATTAGGCCAGAAATTGTTTAAATAAAGAAAGGTGAGCTCAACAGCGTTCACCGTTGTTGGTGGCCAAATCGAGGAGTAAGTGTTTGCGCATGTGCAAACAACACGGAAATCCAGAACTTGCTGTTCCTGGTTCGCTGGCGTTCTATCTGTTTCGCCTTAAAGGGATATCGCCAGCTGCAATCAACGGACCAGCACCAACTTGCTCTTCTGTCCAGTTGGAAAGTAACTAATATCGCCACAAAGCAGGTACGCTTAAAAATACCAGGTCTGAACTAAGTTTTGACAGTCTTAATGACTGCCAAACGACTAAAAATTATCTTTAAAAAATGTGGAGTCTCATTACTCTTTATTTTAATAGTTCCTTTTTTTTATGGCAAAGCTCGCTAACATTAAAACTTGCTTGCTGTGAAACTCTTTCCCTGTGCCAGCAGTTGACTGATCGTTTAAATCAAGTGCCAAAATCAAGTGCAGTTACAGCAAATCTCTGAAATTAATGATTTTTTTTTCTCTCTCTAAACATTCGATTTGTAACCCAAGTAGAATGTTAGATTCTGGGCTGCTTCAGGCAGTGCGCGTAAACTGAAACTGGCTGTGTGTTGCACAAGAGAGTTTGTGGTCCCGAGACTGACTGTTTCCTTTACCTAAACAAGTGTCTATAACCTACAGGGAGCTACCAGGTACAAGTTTACTTGTCTGGGGGGGGGTGCCAGTAAGATGTGGGAAAAACCAAGATTGAATTGGTCACCATGACTGTGTCACGCCCTCGGTCTATGAATTCGCAGCAAGCAGATTGTATGTGGCTGGAAAATAGTATTCAAATCCTGTGGTAACTTATTTTAATATTTCACCAGGAGAATTCAGGTGAGTTAATGTCTCAACTGTTGAAGATGTAAAACGGGAGAAGGGACATTAGCACAGGGGTGAAGAATTAACTAGATGAAATCTTTGCGTTTCAAGATGTCTCTCTTTCTATTTCCTGAGAGACACAGGGCTGGAGTCTTAGCCCCTCGGGGAGAATTAAAATAAAAGAAATCCATGGTTTATCATTTCGGATGACACATTAAGCCCAGGTCTAGTCTGCCTTCTCCTGATGTAAAAGATCCCATGACGTTATTCAAAGAAGAGCAGGGGAGTTCTCCCAGTGCCATGGCCAATATTTATCCCTCAACCAATATCACTAAAAGGTTAGTTTATCTGGTTATACAGATTATCTGGTCATTATGTCATTGCTGTTTGTGGGACTTTGCTGTGAGCAAATTGGCTGCCCCGTTTCCTACATTACAACAATGACCACACTTCAAAAGTACTTCATTGGCTGTGAAGTGCTTTGGGACGTCCTGAGGTCGTGAAAGGCATGTATAAATGGAAGTTCTTTCTTTTATGTTTCAGTGATCAAGGTTGTGTCTGTCTTTGTTTTTGATTTGGGAGAGTGGGTGGGCCCTGTTGGCTTCTCATCTTTGATAATATTAAAGGGACACTGCCTCAATTGGGGGAAAAAATGGGGGTGAATCCTTTCTTCTTTCGCTCAGTGTGATTAACATAAATCACTTTGGAATGCATCATCCATCATAGCGCTTGCATGTTATGTCATGATTAAAAATGATGCATGGCTCTGCAAAAGTTTGCCAGACACTTTTTTTCATGAAGACAGTGCTCCTTCAATGAATAAAATAATAAAACTTTATTTACATGAGAAGACAAATTGCAAAGTAATGACTATAACTGCTACCGGAGCCCATTTTTCATTGTATAATGGCAATTCAGCTTTGCTAATGAGGCTTGTTGAATCTTGATTATTTTTCAGCCGGGCCGGTGCCAGGAGAGACATGGATGTAGCCTGCCATGTGAGGCAGCTCGGGTTAATGTTCAGCTCATTGAGGAGATATACTAAAAATGATTTGTGTGTGATTACATTTTCATTGCAAGCTGTCATTGACACCGTTCGTTTAGTCATTATGTTGAAGCGATGAGTTGCAGAGGATGTACGCACATGAATAACTGGTGCATACAAGTTTGACCAGGTCTTCTTGTTCAGATTTGATTTGTACGGTTTCTAATATTGTTACAGTTAGAGTTTTTGCAACATAATTTTCTCACTCGAACAGCTTTGTGACAATTTCTGTAAGAGGACCTCATCCTGTATGATCTGAAATTGATGTCTTTTGGCTTTTTTCTCCCCACCCTGCAGAACTAACATAACCTGGGTTTAACAATTAACTCTGATTGTAGTAAGTTGCTTATCGGAATTTATGTAGGATCCCCACTCCATTTTCAGTTTGTCAAAAGACAAAATATTGCATGCTAACAGAACAATAACTACAACTTGCGCGTTTAATGTAGTAAAACCTACTGTAATAAATACGACCCTGACACTTTATGTGGTGGTGACTAGCTTCTTTACTGAGGTGATCAAACCAAGCACAAATTAAGACAATCACAATGCTCGAGCGATCGTTATAAGAACAGAATGATATTACCGCGTTCCCTTCATGAGTAGAGACATAACCGGACTGGTATTTTCTTCTCCGTAGCTTTACCTCTAGTACTGACCTTTTACAATCACCTGTACTTATATTGGTCTTGTAATCGGTACAAGTCTTGTGTCTGGAGCCTCAAAATGTGACGTTGCTTTTCCAACATAACAAGATCAGGGAAGGTAAGGTTGATTGTTTATTGTCAGCTGGATGAGTTTAGACTGGAAGGAGATGAGGCCAATCAGCCTCGGGCTAGTCGACCATGAGCAGCTTATCTCAACAAAGCATTCATACAAAGTTATTTTAAAGACGTTACCTAGCATTATAGTAGCTATGCTAAGCACATGTTATTTCATCATTGTAATTTTTACTGTTTCATTGCCAGGCAGCATAATTAAAATTATATGTACACCATGTCTTCATGGGCTCTTGCTCGAATCTTCCTTGACCAGTCCATTCTTACTCTACCTCTTTGACCAAGCTTTTGGTCACCTGTCCTAATATCTCCTTATGTGGCTCGGTGTCAAATTTTGATTGGTAATTGCTCGTATGAAGCACCTGGTGACGTTTTACTATGTTAAAGGTGCTATATAAATGCAAGTTGTTGTTGTTATAAATCCCCTGACCCTGCAAAATGGGCCGGGGTCCGTGCACCATTATTGGAGGGTGAAAGTTCAGTTCCTGCTGAGGATCTGTAGCCATTGAAGCTGGGCGAAAATCAGGGCCCAGTTCTGCGCTCACTCACCTGTACACCTGACTCTGTGGCACAGTGACTGCATCTGATTTGGACATAATTAGTTTAATGTAAAATAACGCACGTTTTAAAAAGGAAAAAAAAAAGGCTGCACCCTTATGAGAAATGTGTATTTAAAATTTACGTCTTCATTTTACAAAATTAATGTTTGTAGTTTCTTTTTAAGGATTTGATGAATGACTTCATTTTTCATGTTTGCAAATGTTGAACTGTTAATTGATTGCTTAAGTGAGCCATTATTCAGCCAGAGTAAATGTTGGTGTATGTAAGGAGTTGTAAGCTTAATGATACTGGTTCAATTGGTAGGAACAGCAAATCAAAAGAAATCCTCCAGCTCTGTTTCCAATTTTTATTAACACACGGGGGTAAAAATCTACTGTATAGCTGTTGAGAGCACAAACAACAACAACAACTTGCATTTATATAGCGCCTTTTAACGTAGTAAAACGTCCCAGGGCACATCACCGGAGTATTATCAAACAAAACTTTATACCGAGCGACATAAGGAGCTATTCGGGCAGGTGACCGAAAGCTTGGTCAAAGAGGTACGTTTTAAGGAGCATCTTAAAGGAGGAGAGAGAAGTAGAGAAGTGGCAAGGTCTAAGGGAATTCCAGAGCTTAAGACCTAGGCAGCTGAAGGCATCGCCACCAATGGTGAAGCAGTGAAAATTTGGGATGCACAAGAGGCCAGAATTGGAGGAATGCAGAGATCTTGGAGGGTTGTAGGGCTGGAGGAGGTTACAGAGATGGGTAGGGACAAAGGCGTGGAAGGATTTGAAAACAAGGATGAGAATTTTAAAATCGAGGCCAATGTAGGTCTGCAAGCACAGGGGTGATGGGTGAATGGTACTTAGTGCAAATTAGGATACAGGTAGCAAAGTTTTTGATGAGCTCAAATTTATGGAGGGTGGAAGATGGGAGGCCAGCCAGGAGAGCATTGGAATAGTCAAGTCTAGAGGTAACAAAGGCATAGTGGAGGGTTTCAGCAGCAGATGAACTGAGGTAGGGCAGAGACTTGTGATGTTTTGGAGTGAAGTAGGCGGTCTTGATGTTGGAGCGGATATGGGGTCGGAAGCTCAGCTTAGGGCCAAGTAGGACGCCAAGGTTGTGAACAATCTGGTTCAGCCTCACACAGTGGCCACGGAGAGGGATGGAGTCGGTGGCTAGGGAACGGAGTTTGTGGAGACAGTGCGCCAATTTTGTGCTTCAGTCAGCCCACGGGTTTCCAGCAATTAACAAACACAAAATCACTGGGCTGGGAAATTTGCAACTTCGTGACGAGTGCTCCTGATGCGAGCTAAGGAGAGGTGCTGGGAAGTTTACCCCATCGCAACCAGAGAAGAAAATCTTTCTTCTCCCCTCCACCCCCTCCAAGATGGAGGTGTGACTGGCTGGATTAAAAGTGCACTTGGTAAGTATGTAATTGAAAAGAAAGTTTATGTACTTTGAAGTATATTAAATTCTAATTATCAATCCCATCTTTTAAGTAACTGAGTATGTGGAGCAGAGCATGTTGTCTATGTGAAAACCAGTGGACCAGGAGCCCTGGGATGAAGAGGAGTGTGTCTGCCTGTGCTGGAATCACTTGTGCAATTTTAATCTACATCAACACGTACAGATCAGGAGTGCAATGCTTCTACTGTAATCTCTCCAGATGCTTTTGAGTGTCACTAAGGATGTGGAAATTGGAGGGTAGATTTTCTGAGTCCTCGACGGCACTAAGTTACACAGCACTTTATGCTCGTGCACCAGAGAATCGCGGGGCCAGCACCTGCGGGGAGAGACTGGATAATGGTGAACGGTGGGTGGAAGACAGTCTGCACACCATGCCTGTTTCTTTATCCTTTTCTGTACAAAATGAAAGCTTGCGGAAGCTTCCGATCACCGATCGCCTGTGGCGGTTTTGCGTGCCTCAGTTTAGATTGTGATGGTGCTACTTGTAAAATGCACAGTGGCATTGGCCTCTAAGGAATGAGAACTAAATCATTTCGAAATAATCCACTGTTCTCCATGTAATTGAAAGAATGTATGAAGTGTTAGTTACTGTTAGACTTCACTGGTCGCAGAATAAATGTCATGAATTTTACACTTAAAACAGTTCGTAACACAGAAACATGCTGTTTTAAAATGCAGACAACATCAATATAACTCATTTTAGGTTTATGAGGAAACTGGCAGGGTTTGGAACTCAGATAAAACATGTCAGAAAATACGATCAGTTTGCGTTTGGCTGTTCTGATAAGAATATTCCAGTAACACTTATTAAATCTGAAGGATATTTTCTCCCTTTTTCTCCCTAGCTGAGTTTCACTTGTATAGTGAAGGGGACAGAGATTGGTCAGGTTTATGTTCAAGGTCATGAGTTTTTAGTCCGTTTGATAGATTAATTCCACCTAGTCACATCTCACTATATCCCTCAATCCCTTCGCTCCCCAAAAATGCCTCGAGGACTGGAGTTATACTGCGTAAACTCAAAAGGTGGTGAGACTGTCGTCTGGATGGAATCTTGCACCTCCTGGCTTTAGTGCACTTGCCAATCTCCTGAGTTAAATCAGAACGACACGCTCTAATTGTCCCTTGAACCCATTCATACTGTCCACTTTGGTGATCTTCTCAGGAAATGTACTGCACAAATCCTTTATTCTTTGGGTCAAAAAATTCGACCTGACTTCTCTTCCCACTAGTTTTTAACTGGTGTACCCTTCACCACAGTGAATATGTAAGAAAGTAAGAACTTTATTTATAAAGCATCTTATCCCTTCGTCAGAATGTCCCAAAGCATCTCGTAATCAATTACTTTGAAGTATAGGTACTGTTGTTTTTTTAGGCAAATGTGGCAAGTCAGTTTGCACACAGCAAGATCCCATAAGCTGCAAATAAGATGAATGACCAGGTAATCTGTTTTTGGCGAGTGAGGATTATTGACCAGGACAATATATTTAGAAAAGCTGCTGACTTTAGTACAGCTTCCACCAGCTTTCTGCCTGGGAGCTAAAATCTACACTTCATTGCTTGACACGCATGTGAAGAAGGGATTCTTGAATGAGATACTGATGAGGGGGTTGCAAGTGCTTGAGACACTGAAAGATATTCTGACAAGATCCGGTGGCACAGAGACTGCTCACCAGGGGCCAGGGTTTCGGTAGGGTTTTGTGGGAGGAGAAAGAAGATAGCCCAGGACAGCAGAGGCCCACGCTTTCCTTCTGGGGCCTGGGAAGAGCACCCCTGCTCCTCCTGGCCCCACTAAGAAAAGTTTAGTACTGTAGGGAATTTAGGGTCTTTCCCAGTGATTCCTGGACCTGGACCTGGACATGGTTCAGACAAAGAAAGCCACCCTGACATGGTATTTCCTTAATCAAAGTGATTATTTAATTAGTGATTTCAAAAAAGCACACAGCAAGCATGAAGCAACTCAATCAATATGTGGATTACTCTACCCGATAATACAAGTGGGGGTTCGCGACGTTCTTTATTTAATAATTAAAAAGAACACATATGCAGGCATGAAGCAAAACCCGCGCGTAGCATATACAACCTTGTACATCAAAGCAGCCGTCTAGGTCTAGAAGTAGGATGTCCAATTGCTGCAGCAACAGGTGCATCGTTGAGTGATGTGTCGAGGTTCTTCTCATCGAGATTTGTCTTTTCATCAAAGTTTAGAGACAGAGTGGTTTGGTCAAAGCTCGGAATCAAAGTCTTTTTATCAAAGTTCAGAAACAAAGTTTCGTTGGTGGGGCTCATGCTGCAGTCGTTAACTCTTGAAGCTTCTACCAGCTTCTCATCGTGTTTTGACTGCCACGATGTCTTGTCTTTATATGCTTTTGAGCAATTGGGTGTGAACCAAGTTACGAGAAGGCCCAATTTGTCCATAGCATTAAGACGGATGGCTGGTTGGACCACTTGTGGACTGTATGAACCCTTTATATCCTCCTCTATACATGAAGCCAGGTGTCCTCTTATCTTTGTCCTTCACAGTTGCTGTTGACATCGAAAACCTTCTGAAAGCTTCTTCTTATCAATTGTTACTGAAAGTCACAGCCTGTTTACAGTTTCTGTACTTGTATTGCTCCTGCAGTGTTAAACTGATATCCAACTGTCCAATTTAAACAGTCTGCACTTTGCTGTTTTGCTATTATGCATTTATACTGTAATGTCCAGGGCAGATTAACCCTTGCTTTCAAATGTACTATCCAAGTGAATGTCCAAATCCTTAAAGGAACTGGTTAACCCTTTATGTTGAATCGTTCAGTAGTTCAAAAGAGTAAAACGGGGTTTGACCCAATGTCCAAAATCCTTATAGTACTTACCTTTTGGAGCCTCCACTGGGTGTTAGGCAGGTTTCTCTGGTGGATGGTCTGGCCAGCCAACTGTTGAAATTATCTCGGGGTCATAGCTGAGTGTTAGGGCCCCGATTAGCATATTTTAATGAGGCGTCCACCTGACTCGGGTGAAAGCCTCAGCCATCTGATGTTAGAATCGCCACGGGAAACGGTATTGGAGCAGCAGAAAGAGCCGCTCGACTTTAACTATCGTTCTGCCTGGTTTCCACTGGATTGCGGGAGTTAAAATCTCTCCCCTACACCACCCCCCCCCCCCCCCCCAACCCCGACTGTCAATAGGCTTTACAGCCAAACCCAATGAACGCACGCTGACAACAACAACTTGCATTTATATAGCGCGTTTAACGTAGTAAAACATCCCAAGGCACTTCACGAGCGATTATCTGACAAAATTTGACACCAAACAACTTGTGATATTAGAACAGGTGATCAAATGCTTGGTCAAAGAAGTAGGTTTTAAGGAGCGCCTTTAAGGAGGAGAGGCAGAAAGGTTTATGGAGGGAATTCGAGGTTGGGGCCTAGGCAGCGAACAACATAAAAAGTTCAATGCTACAGCTTCAGTATCATCCAATGCAATGTGATGTCAAGTTCATCTATCTTTGTTTATAAAAATAGATGTACATCTTCTCCATTGACCTTCAAATCAATTGACTTACAAGGATTGAGAGTTGTGCAGTGTCAAGTTCAGTTGGAACAACTGGAGAAGACTTTTGTCCTTTTTGTTCAAGCAATTGTTAATGACGACAGCTCTTAATGGAAGTGACCTCTGTACGTGTATTCTTCCTTGTTTGACAGCAAGTGCACTCAAAGTGACTGAAATAGCTTCACAGGGATTCTCTGTTGTGCTATTGTGGAAAAAGAAACAAGCTGCTTGCTTTGTGTTGCAAGTAATTGTTTGTTTTTCAATTTTCTTTGCTTTTCTCTGCTGAAAGCGGTGATTGATGATAGGTATGGAGCCTCAAGTGCTGGATGCAATTATTAAACTAAAAGCAATTACAAATGTTCCTTACTTCATTGTAAATTTTAGTAGATACATTCCCTTAGCAATCAATATCTTGACAATGTATCAATTGAACAACTGGTTAGAGGCAGAGTACTCTAGCTAAAGCAACGAAGATGGAGCTTGTTGGCTGAACAGCTCTGTATAATGGTTTTAAGATCAACCTTTTCATCCGATCCTGGATTACAAAGAACCCAAAATAAGAACTTTAGTCTTGCAATCCTTCGATTAAAAAAGAAAGACTTGCATTTATTTGGCGCCTTTCGTGACCTCAGGATGTCCCAAAACGCTTTACAGCCAATTAAGTACTTTTTGAAGTGTAGACACTGTTGTAATGTAGGAAACGCGGCAGCCGATATGCGCACAGCAAGCTCTCACAAACAGCAATGAGATAATGAGCAGATAATCTATTTTAGTGATGTTAGTTGAGGGGTAAATGTTGGCCAGGACATCGGGGAAAACTCCCCTGCTCCTCTACGAAATAGCTACCGCACCTGAGTAACTGTTCCTAATATGTAAGGCTACACAGTGAATATTGGCAGATTGTTCTCCATGGGACGCACCATAGCCTGGGTTAGCCCCCACCCCCTTGACTGACACATGACAACTTTCTAGCAGGAAACACTGACTGATTTTTTTTTTAATTTTAATTTTCCCCCATTTGTGGCCCAGTATTGTCAGTTGCAGCACTTCTACTGCCACCCTGGCTGAGATCAGCTAACTCGGCACTTAATCCTGGTTTTTACACATCAGTGCTGCAGTGGGTAGTGCATTGACCAAATAGGCCCATTCAGCTCTGAGATAGAATGTCATACAGCTGTATGGATACAGCTGTTTTTTTAAAAAAAAACTGTAGGAATTAGTTTTCAAAGTTGTATCTTAAATAGTCATTATTGTAAAATGTGCCTGTCGTCTGTTTGATATGTTGATGTACAAAGAGCAAAGCAGAAGCATTCACAGTGGAAGTTTTGCCAGTAGAAAGAAGCTGACAGTGTGACAGGTGAAAACTCCCAATTACAGCTTCAAATATGGGCAATTTTCTCTTCTTTTGGTTCGTGAGCATCAGTTCACCTTTCACAGCATTTCATTTCTTCCGTCTGTCAGATGAGTCATTAAACCAAGGCCCGTCTGCCCTCAGGTGGATGTAAAAGATCCCACGACACTATTTGAAGAAGAGTAGGGGAATTCTCCCCAGTGTCCTTTTCAAATAATTATGCCTCAACCACCATCACTAAATTGGTTAATTTATTTGGTCATGCAGATTATTTGCGGGACCTTGCTGTGCGCAAATTGGCTGCTGTCTTTCCTACTTTGCAAAGTTCGCAACCTTGGTGTCCTATTTGACCCTGAGATTGGCTTCCGACCACACATCTGCTCCATCACCAATACCACCTACTTCCACCTCCGTAACATCTCCCGTCTCCACCTGCTCATCTGCTGCTGAAACCCTCATCCATGCCTTTTTTACCTCTAGACTCTACGATTCCAATGCTCTCCTGGCCGGCTTCCCATCTTCCACCCTCCATCAACTTGAGGTCATCCAAAATGCTGCGGCCCGTATCCTAACTCACACCTAGTTCCGTTCTCCCGTCACTCCTATGCTCGCTGACCTTCATTGGCTCCTGGTCCGGGAACTCCTTGATTTTTAAAATTCTCATCCTTGTTTTCAAATCCCTCCATGGCCTCGTTCCTCCCGATCTCTGTAACCTCCTCCAGCCTTGAAACCCTCCGCTATCTCTGCACTCCTCCAATTCTTACCTCTTGTGCATTCCCCATTGTAATCGCTCCACCATGTGGCAGCCATGCCTTCAACTGCCTAGGCCCCAAGTTCTGGAATTCTCTCCCTAAACCCCTCTGCCTGTCTACCTATCTTTCCTCATTTAAGATGCTCCTTAAAACCGACCTCTTTGATCAAGCTTTAGGTCACTTGTCCTAATATCTCCTTATGTGGCTCTGTGTCAAATTTTGTTTGATAATCGCTCCCGTGAAGGGCCTTGGGACGTTTTAATATGTTAAAGGCGCTAAATAAACACAAGTAGTTGTTTGCAACAGTGACTAAACTTCAAAAAAGTGCTTCATTGGCTGCAAAACACTATGGAATGTCCTGAGGTCGTGAAATATCCTGTATAAATGCAAGTTTGTTCTTTTTTTATTTCTAGTTCCTCTGGTATTGCATTGAAATCTTGTGCTTAAAATCATTTTATAGCATGTTTTATATTGGTTATTTGTTGCCTTTAGAGAGGCAACAAGTCAATTTTCAGCAACCCCGCCTCAGGTGACTATACAACTGTTGCTGCCTTTGGAAGAGGCACCTGATGACTGCCGGCAGTCTGAGTAGCTGAAGCCCTCTCACCCACGTACACAGGCTAGTGCTGCCCAGTACTTTCCCCAGACATTGGGCAAAGTACTGGGCCTGAAATAGACCTCCAATATGAACGCAGTATTAGTGTCAGTACTTTGAGGGTGCCTGCACATACTGGTGAGAGGAAACTAAACTAACGAGTACCAGTCTTCACAGCGAAGCTGATTTCTGCAGTCCTTCTCAGTAGTTCCTTCAAAGTCTTACAGGGTTATGCAAAAAGTAGATACCTAAATTTAAAAATAAACCAGAGGACTGAATATATAAAAAAAATTCCTGGCCGTGAGCTTTGGGCAATAATTGGATTTTTTTTTTTGCTAACATACATAAATTGATGAGGTTTGCTGTTGCAGTTTCTTATTGTCGGCTGAACATTGAGGTTGAATACTACCTTGTAAGTCCCCAGCAGGTTTCTACTATCCTATAGTTCTAATGCACTTTGCAGGATAGGACTTCATAGAGAAATGAGAAGAAGAACATGTTGGCTTTTGAAAAAATATCTGCTTAACAAAAGGTGACAGACTTTACAGGTAAGCATAGGAAGTGAGACTTCATGTGGGGGGAATAAAAGGCACGTGAAAGTTGTGAGCTGACCGGGACTGTAGCCCCGCCAAGGGCTGGCCCCTTCCCCCAATAAACAGCAAGGAAGTCGATGCTTTGTGTCACTTGGCCACCAAAAATTGGAATGCAAATCCATCTCTGAGCTACCATGGGTTGTATGAATGTCTGTACTAAACCACCAGGGGGCAGGTCCATTCAGTGTTCCCTCACAGAAAACTGCCAGCCATTGGATGCATATTTACAAAGCTGGCATAAAAACCCTCTACCACAGAACCCCTATTTA
Organism: Heptranchias perlo; assembly: GCF_035084215.1. Classification (NCBI taxonomy): domain Eukaryota; kingdom Metazoa; phylum Chordata; class Chondrichthyes; order Hexanchiformes; family Hexanchidae; genus Heptranchias; species Heptranchias perlo. Next base: position 56,998,167 of record NC_090340.1, on the reverse strand, counting down.
GCTATAGATCTATTTTCATTGTAACTGCAAACACGAGAGATTGTTTTCTGCACAATTAAAAGATATGGAAGCATCAAACACTGAAGCTTGGCTGAATTTGAATTTTTCCAAATGTCTGAATTTTGTGCCCTATCAACTCAATGTTTGCTCGCTCATCTCTATTGGATTGCTTCGATTATTGTACTAATGATGCAAGAAGGTACACCTTTTGTGGAGCGAGGGTTTGAATACCCTTGATACCATTCCATCACCACAAATGTGGCGGAGAGGCAATCTCGATGCACCAGTGGAGTGACGGCCTGATCCAGTTGGAGTTTCCGGGTTCAGGGCCAGGACAAGCTATTTCAATAATTCAAGCGGGCACCCACGCCAGTATTGGCAGATCTTTGGGTGGGGGGTGGGGGCACTCTTGGGGGAGGGAGCAAAAAGCACAAGCAAAAAGCAAAAAGCTGCTCGAGCACAAGGCACGGCCATCTGTGGGATCAGCCTCCTGTATCAGAGAGCTGATTGAGACTTGATGGCCTTTACTCTTCTGGGGTGTTCTGGATCATGATCCTAAACTGGAACACCCTTGTGGACACCATTTCTGCCTCTCCGCTGTACTGGACACTGGTATCTTGCTGCTGTCCAGTGTGACACGGGGCAGAGGAGGTGGCAGCAGCAGGAATTCTGAGGGATGATGCCATCCCTGCTGGCCACTGCTGCCTCCTCTAATGGCAAGCCAACATGGCATGGATGGAACCTCTGCCCACACCCCTCAGCGGCAATTCCCTCTCAATCGTCTTTGGGGCGGGGACAAAACGTTACCGGGTCCTGCCTCATTTCCCGGCCCCACCAGTAGCTGTCTGACAGACTTCCACCTCCAAAATTTTCAGAAGCATTTTAAAACCTTGTATTCTTCCCAGCATCTCTCTCAAACTTTCCGGCCCGGGATTTCCGCAGGGCCATTTCTCCGGGTTTTCCACCGATCTCCCACCAAAGTTACGATTAAGACAACCCCTACTGAAATTCAAAGCCTCCATTTACTGTTTGCCAGTTCCCAGCTCATTCACACAGCTATGGACCACCTTCGAGTCGCGTCTCAAAATCATATTGATAGACGATAGACTATGGCAGCGTGTGATGTCCTTTGCCTGTATGTCTCCGAACATTTATTTGCTCTCCGGATGTGGGATGATCGCTGGGTGCCCTCAGAGCGGGATGCTGGTTTGCTACTTTCTTCTTGTTGCAATTGTTTTTACATTGAGTCAACTACGTAAAGTGGAATAAAGTCATCTGGAGGCCAAACTGGAGCAGAGCGGAATGGTCAGTTCCCTTCCTGAATGGACAACAGTGAACTAACTGGGTTTTTAACGACAACTTGACAAGCTTTTGTGAACATTTTTTTCTTTTTCCTAACAAATGACCAGATTTATTGAATTCAGTTTCACACCTTGTGAACTCCCAACCTCTCGGTTGCTCGCCCAGTACCATAAACTACCACACTACCGTGCTCACTGACTTTTTGTTTTGTCGAGGATCGCAATTCCGAGCCTGAGGGCGATTCTTCGGAATGTTCCAACTTGTTGACCGCAGAGCGACAGGCCTCCTCCTGATTCCAGCCACGGCACAGTGGGGAATCGCTCGTGCACTGGTTGCTAAGACAGCCCCATCTCCGGACTGTGCTGGGAAGCAAGGAAAGGAGTGGGAATATCACTAAATCCCTAGCACTAGCACAGCCATGTGGAACCTCACTAAGATCATGGGTGGGAAAGAGATGGCCTGCAAGTGGTCCTTGAGCCATTTTGCGGGATCCACTGCTGTGAACAGCTACCACTGTGGAAATAGTTTTGTTAGGATTTGCCTGTAAGTTGCCCTGATATAGGTTCGCATGTCACCTGTAGATTCACAGAAGTGCTACTGAGAGATGAATCTCACAAACAAAATGCTCTTTTCCTTCCTGCAGATAATGAAGAATATATTTCATCAGTCTTTCAATGCGTACAAAACGGATATAGAGCCCAGGTTGAATGACTTGACAATCCACCTTCTGCAGTGCAGCCGAAGACTGTTTGAGATCATGCTGTCACACAGGAGGGTCACGGCGGCTTACATCGAAGGAGATAATGTTGTGGTCACCATAGAAGGAGAAGCAGCTAGAGTCTTAAACTTTGACACAGGTAAAGAGAAAAGAAATAACTGTACAAAGAAGGGGGAATCCTTTATAAAAGTCTTTTGTATAGCTTCCAATGGTTCTGTTGGTAAATTCACAGCCCAGTGTACAACTGATCCAGAAGATCCCAGGGACTATCCCCGAGTCTCCGCTGAGTTGGGTGATCTCAGTTAACAGAGAGTTAGGGTTCGACAGTTGGCTGGGGCTCTGGCTGATTTTCCCCTCCCCTATAGTCCAGGGTTTAATCCACTGAATCCAACTTCTGGAAAATATGGATATTGTTTGAGGGCACGATCGGACTTGGCTGTACTGCTCCACACAATCAAATAGTCTATCATAGTCATCCTAGGTTCATACATGGGGTGGGGGGGGGGGGGGGGAGAACATAAGAACATAAGAAATAGGAGCAGGAGTAGGCCATACAGCCCCTTGAGCCTGCTCCGCCATTCAATGAGATTACGGCTGACTTTCAACCTTAACTCCACTTTCCCACCCGATCCCATATCCCTTGATTCCCTTAGGGTCTAAAAATCTATCTATCTCAGTCTTGAACATATTCAATGACTCAGCATCCACAGCCCTCTATGGTAGAGAATTCCAAAGATTCACAACCCTCTGAATGAAGAAATTCCTCCTCATTATCAGTCTTGAATGGCCGACCCCTTATCCTGAGACTATGCCCCCTAGTTCTAGACTCTCCAGCCAGGGGAAACAACCTCTCAGCATCTACCCTGTCAAGCCCCCTCAGTATGTTTCAATGAGATCCCCTCTCATTCTTCGAAACTCTATAGAATATAGGCCCATTCTACTCAATCTTTCCTCATAGGACAACCTTCTCATCCCAGGAATTAATCTAGTGAAACCTTCGTTGCACCGCCTCTAAGGCAAGTATATCCTTTCTTAGATAAAGAGACCAAAACTGTTCACAGCACTCCAGGTGAGGTCTCACCAAAGCCCTGTACAATTGTAGTAAGACTTCCTTACTCTTATACTCTAACCCCCTTGCAATAAAGGCCAACATACCATTTGCCTTCCTAATTGCTTGCTGTACCTGCATGCTAACTTTTTGTGTATCTTGTACGAGGATCCCAAATCTCTCTGAACACCAACATTTAGTAGTTTCTCACCATTTTAAAAAATATTCTGTTTTTCTATTCTTCCTACCAAAGTGAATAACCTCATATTTCCTCACATTATGCTCCATCTGCCACCTTCTTGCCCACTCACTTAACCTGTCTATATCCCTTTGCAGACTCTTTGTGTCCTCCTCACAGCTTACTTTCCCACCTAGCTTTGTATCGTCAGCAAACTTGTATACATTACACTCGGTCCCTTCATCTCAGTCATTAATATAGATTATAAATAGCTGAGGCCCAAGCACTGATCCTTGCAGCACTCCACTAGTTACAGCCTGCCAAACTGAAAATGACCCATTTATCCCTATTCTCTGTTTTCTGTCCATTAATCAATCCTCTATCTATGCTAATATATTACCCTCAACCACATGAGCCCTTATCTTGCGTAACAACCTTTTATGTGGCACCTTATCGAATGCCTTTTGAAAGTCTAAATATACCACATCCACTGGTTCCCCTTTATCTACCCTGCTAGTTACATCCTCAAAAAACTCGAATAAATTTGTCAAACACGATTTCCCTTTCATAAAACCATGTTGACTTTCCCGAATCATATTACGATTTTCTAAGTGCCCTGTTACCACTTCCTTAATAATGGATTCCAGCATTTTCCCGAAGACTGATGTCAGACTAACTGGCCTGTAGTTCCCTGTTTTCTCTCTCCCTCCTTTCTTGAACAGCTGGGTTACATTTGCTACCTTCCAGTCCACTGGGACCATTCTAGAATCTAGGGAATTTTGGAAGATCACAACCAATGCCTCCATTCTGCAGCCACCTCTTTTAGAAACCATAGGATGTAGGTCATCAGGTCCAGGGGATTTATCGGCTTTTAGTCTCTTTAGTTTCTTCAGTAATTTTTCTCTACTGACATTAACTACTTTAAGTTCCTCACTGTCATTAGTCCCTTGGTTCCCCACTATTTCTGGTATGCTTTTTGTGTCTTCTACAATGAAGACAGATAAAAAATATTTGTTTAACGTCTCTGCCATTTCCTTATTCCCCATTATAATTTCTCCTGTCTCAGCCTCTAAGGGACTCACATTTACTTTTGCTACTCTCTTCCTTTTTACTTACTTATAAAAGCTCTGACAATCTGTTTTTATATTTCTTGCTGGTTTACTTTCATATTCTATTTTCTCCCTTTTTATCAATTTTTTGGTCATCCTTTGCTTGTTTCTAAAACTCTCCCAATCCTCAGGCTTACTACTCTTCTCCGCAACATTATAGGCCTCTTTTTAATCTAATACTATCCGTAACTTCTTTAGCTAGCCACGGATGAATCACTTTACCTGTGGAGTTTTTATTTCTCAATGGAATGTATATTTGTTGGATGAGGTACAGGAGAACTGCCAGTGCCTGATGCACCGTGACTGAGTCAGCACCTTCGGGAGAGAGGGAGGGAAAAAATTTCAAATAATTTACTACTCCCCCCACACCTCCTTGTACTTGATCCCTTTATCGGTGGGGGGATGAGTGCGATGGAGGATGGATTTGAGTTACCGAGATAATTATGAAGTCCACTGAGATGGTCTAAAGCACTGGAAGTTATGGGTTTGGACAATGATCCTATTCAGTGAAGCTTCTATTTTGCACAATGATTCACAAGCTTTTTGCAGAAGAATGACATGTTTTCCAAATGTGAACATTATAGAAGTAATGAAGGTGGGTAAGGAGATCAAAGGATGATGGACTCTAAACATTTTAGACTTTAAGATGAACTACTGCAATATGAGAAAATTATTGGTGGTTCCCCCAACCCAGTAATTGCAGTAATTTTTAATGGAGGAGATTATTTGGCCCATCGTGCCTTTGTCAGGTCTTTGAAAGAGCTATCCGATTAGTCCCACTCCCCTGCTCTTTCCCCATAGCCCTGCAATTTTATTCCTTTTCAAGAATATACCCAACTCCCTTTTGAAAGTTACTAGTGTATCTGCTTCCACCACCCTTTCAGATAGGTTGATCTGGAATGTACCAACTCAATTAGTTGACTTAATTATCCTCTTAATTATACCCGAAGGTAACAAGGAGTCGAGATTCTCTTTGCTTGCTACATGTTAGTGATATAGTAACAGCACAATGGCATTCTGAAAAATGCGTGCACCATTTCACAAGAAATGGTGCTCAGAGGAAATCTCCCCCCCCCCCCCCCCCAGGCTTGTTAGCATCTCTAGATTACAGCAACTCTATAAGTGGCTACATGACTCAGATGTGAAAAGGACCGACTTCCTCATCACTCACGTTAAAAAGCAGTCCTTTCCTTTCATGTCTTGTGTAAGATGTTATTGGTGTCAGATCAATATTTTACCACGGTAGATTCAGAACCACTTTTTACAAAGATCAATCTTTCTACATTTGTCTCCCTTGAAAGGTCTTGTACACGATTACAATGGATGATTGGCTTTAAACTTATTAGACTTTACGATAAATTGCTGCAATATGAGGAAATGATTGATGATCTCCCCTACATTTAATTGCAATAATTCATATGGAATTTTCATTGTGACAGAATATTACATTTTGGGTTTACAGACACAGGGTTCTCTCTTATTAATTCTTTACACATAAGGCTAGAAAGTGAATGTTGTTCAGCTGCTCATCATGAGGTAGAAATTACAGCCAATCATGTCTTAATTTCGAACAAGAATCACTGGATAGCAGTCAGGATTGGGAGTCCTGCCTTATTTCCCTCTTCCCACTTCCCTAGCTCACGGAATACTAAATTGTAATAGCCATACTGTTGTCCTCGTTGAGATAAGCACAGACCAGGAATTGAAGCTGGAATCTTCCTGGCCTGTGGAGGGGAGTCAAACATTGGAGGGTGAAATTAGCAGCTAAACCATCAGGGGGTGCTGGGCTTGGGTAAGTTAAAGGGGACTTACTGAAGCAGATGGGCAGATATAGTAAGGGAGTGAGCTGGGTTAGGTGAATTTCCATCACTCAAGTCATGTTTCGGAACCCACACGGACCATAGAATCATAGAAGTTTACAACATGGAAACAGGCCCTTCGGCCCAACATGTCCATGTCGCCCAGTTTATACCACTAAGCTAGTCCCAATTGCCTGCACTTGGCCCATATCCCTCTATACCCATCTTACCCATGTAACTGTCCAAATGCTTTTTAAAAGACAAAATTGTACCCGCCTCTACTACTGCCTCTGGCAGCTCGTTCCAGACACTCACCACCCTTTGAGTGAAAAAATTGCCCCTCTGGACCCTTTTGTATCTCTCCCCTCTCACCTTAAATCTATGCCCCCTCGTTATAGACTCCCCTACCTTTGGGAAAAGACCACATCAACTCCAGCTCTGGGTCTCGGACTAACTCTCATGAGGTGAGTAATGACAGCGATATATTTATCCCATACAGAAACGTGAATGTGAGACCAATTAAACTAATGTGCTAATCATTCCAGGGTGTTATTAAGGGTAGAAATAAAATTCATGCAAAAGGTTACGAGAATATGAAATACATTGCCACATGTGACTACTGAAGCAAGAGAACATTTGAAGATGGAATTAGATAAAACTTTGAAAAAGATAAGATATTAAAGGGTTCAGGGAAGGAATGGGAAAATGGAATTATAGAAAGTAGCTCGAATGTTGAGTTAGCACCGATGAGGTGGGACGAAAGGCTTCTTTCTGTGGTGGAATTTCTTGTTCTATTAATGTTCAGGATGTAACACAGAATTATTGCTCCTTTGCGTACCGTGACTGCAGCGCTCCTGTTGTAGACCATGTTCAGTGTCATTGTTCGAATATCATAGGAGGGACTAACCCTCTGTCTTTGGCCTGAATGGAAAAGAAGGGACTTTACAAACTTTTCCTAACTGAACAATGAAAACAGAGTCCTGTTTTGTTTTAATTTATCACAATTCACTTCCATCTTTGCTACCTTTTGTGTATTCTGTTAGTTTATTCAATGTCAGATATCATTTCAAACGGGGCCCCAGCATATATCTTTCATTTCAAGCAACTGTCAAGACTCAAATATTAGGTTTCGACAAAGCAGTGGGAAGATAACCCAGAATGGAAGAACAAAATGAAACAATGGTCTCAGGTTCTTTAATAAGATTGGTAGGTCTTATTCACACAAAGGAAGAAAGAAAGATTTGCATTTATATAGTGCCTTTCACGACATCATGATGTCCCAAAGCGCTTTACAGTCAATTAAGTATTTTTGAAATGTAGTTATTGTTGTAATGTGGCAGCCAATTTGTGCACAACAAGGTCTCATAGACAGCAATGTGATGATGATCAGATCATTTGTTTTAGTGATGTTGGTTGAGGGATAAATCTTGGCCAGGACACCAGGGAGAACTCCCCTGCTCATCGAATAATGCCGTGGGACCTTTTACCTCCACCTGAGGTTTAAGGTCTCATTCAAAAGACGACACCTCCAACAGTGCAGCACTCCCTCAGTACTGCACTGGAGTATCAGCCTAGATTTTGTGCTCGAGTCTCTGGAATGGGACAAAGGCCTTCCAGATAGGGTAGTGAAGGTGAAAATGTAGAGCTACGGATAAATTACAACACAGAAACAGCCTAAGCAGTCTGTGTTGGTGTTTATGCTCCACATGAGCAGTAGTTGTGATCCCATGTGCCCATGCTGTTTCCATATACCTTCCTCCTCTTTTCCTTCAACCACCTATCTAAACTATTCTTAAAAGCTTTTTTAAAAAATCATTCTCAGGATGTGTGCATTGCCCGCACCTAGTTGTCCTGAGACGGTGCTGAAACTTGCTAGGCCATTTCAGAGTGCAGTTAAGAGTCAACCACATTGATGTGGGACTGGAGTCATGTATAGGCCAGACCGGGTAAGGGACAGCAGGTTTCCTCCCCTGCAGGACATTAATGAACCAGTTTGGTTTTTATGACAAACCGACAGCTTCATATTAGATGTCAACCTTGGCTCAGTGTTAGCACTCATCTCTGAAGTAGAACGTCGTGGGTTTAAGCCACACTTCAGAGGTTTGAGCACATAATCCAGGTTAACACTTCATTGCAGTACACGGGGAGTATTGCACTGTCGAAGGTGCCGTCTTTTAGCTGGACATAAAAGACCCCATGGCATTTTTTGACTAAGAGCAGGAGAGTTCTCCCGGAGTCCTGGCCAATATTTATCCCTCACCCAACACCACTAACATAGATTACCTGGTCATTTATCTCTCTGCTGTTTGTGGGACCTTGCTGTGCACAAATTGTCTGCCTCATTTCCCTACTAAAGTGACTACACTTAAACACTTAAAAAACAATTGATTGGCTGTGAAGTGCTTTGGGCCATCCTGAGGATGTGAAGTTGCTATATTAATTGTGTGAAATGCAAAGAATAAAATCTTGATTGAAGTAAAGTCTTGATCTACACTTGGGAAACTGGTATTGTATTTATGGATATTGTCATATGCTCTTTGTTAATTGGTGTCATTTTCCTCTTGGTTTGATGGGGGCACATAATATATTTTTCTGCTCGCTTGCAGGTTGCGGAGTTAACCTTGGGCTGAAAGGCCTCGAGTCCTTGGAAGAATTTATTTACAAAATGGCAACAGCAGTTGACCAAACCGACGTTTTCGAAGCGCTTTCCGCTAAAATCCGACACTCAAAGCAGCTCGCGGAGGACTTCCGCCTGAATGGCTTGACTGTGACCATGTTCGAATGAGACTGCAGGTCTCGGCTTTTTGGAGAGATCTGACCTGCATGGATGGATCAAGAATGAGAAACGTGCGAGAATCCTTTGAATTCGGCGCCGTGTGCCTCAGGAGTGACTGTTGGTGGAGATCATTCACTCTGTCGATAGAGGTGGTTACAGTACAGTGGGCAGCGTTTGACAGAAACGTGTTGCTAGAATGAAATTCTGAGGCTCCAGCTTGGGTAAAGAGCACAAGGCTAAGGAAATATCTGTTGGATACCCAAAGAACCATTCATGCCTCCATCCAGTTGCAGTAGAGCATCAGTCATAAAGTGCTTTAAAAAACCTTTAAGATGAAATTTCTCATAGTTTACATTATAATTCCACTTGCTAATAAAATTCTCCAGTCACAGGGGTCAGTTCCCCCATGCTTAGTTCATTAAAAAAAAATTCCTCTGTTTGAGAATCTCTGAATCGTGACCTCTGGGCTGCTCGTGAAGTTGATCAATCAACAGCAATGCAATAGCAGCCGCAAAGTCTTATGTAAAAATCTATATTAATCCTGGGGTCCTGTGGATTATTCATAGTGGATTGAGGTCACAGGATCTTGTGAGTATTCCAAAACATAGATTTCTATGGTGTATCTAAGCAAATCGAATTCATGGAGTCTCATGGGATGTCAATGTGGATCAAGGTTTAAGCACTTTTATGGTGTATTTATCAGGCTCGAGGTTGTGAGAAATAAGCATCACGGAGTTATGGTCAGAGACAATAGGGTCTACAGGGTTAGGGTGTGCATTGGGGTCCACTATGTGGTTCATGGGATTCTGGGGGTTGTTCATGAGGGTCCCTATATACTTGAATAAGGAGATTACTCATAGAGGATGTATGGGACTTTTCTGTTGTAGAAATGCTGTGAAACATAACAATACTTTGCATCTATATTGCACCTTTAACATGGAAAAACACCCCCAGGACATTTCACAGAGGCATAAGGAAATAATTAACACTGAGCCAAAGGAGGTATTGAGAGGGGCTACCAAAACAATTGGTGGAAGAGCTGGGTCTTGGAGATGGAGAGAGTTGCAGGATATGGGGCCTAGGTGGATGAAGGCATGGGGCAAATTGGGGGGGTGGGGGGGATAGAAGAGAGGAGGATGCACTGGAAGTCAGAATTAGAAGGACAGAAAGTTCGGGGAAGGGTTTCTATGGCCGGCCACAGAGATAGGAACAAAAGGCCATGAAGGGATTTAAACACAAGGATGAGAATTTTAAATTTGAGGCAGTGGGTGGGGGACAAGAAGCCAATGTACGTCAGTGAGGATAGGGGTGATGGGTGAGTGGGACTTGGTGTGGAAAAGAATACAGGCAGCAGATAAGCTGAGGTTTAGTGATGGGAGGCTGGCCAGGAGATTATTGGAACAATTGAGTCTGGAGGTAACACAGGCTTGGATGAGGGTTTCTGCAGCAGATGGGCTTTTTTTATTATTCGTTCATGGGAAGTGGGCGTCGCTGGCAAGGCCAGCATTTATTGCCCATCCCTAATGGCCCTTAAGGAGGTGGTGATGAGCCACCGTCTTGAACCGCTGCAGTCCTTATGGTGAAGGTTCTCCCACAGTGCTGTTAGGTAGGGTGTTCCTGGATTTTGACCCAGTAACGATGAAGAAACGGCGATATATTTCCAAGTCAGTATGGTGCGTAACTTGGAGGGGAATGTGCAGGTGGTGGTGTTCCCATGTGCTAAGGCAGAAGGGGAGGGTCTGATATTATGGAGGTGGAAGTAGGCTGTCTTTGTGATGGAGAAGGTATGGGTTGAATAGGACATTGAGATTTCAAACAGTCTAGATGAGCCCGAGACTGTGGCTGACAAGGCGAGTGGAATCGGTGGCTAGGGTATAGAGTTTTTGGCGGATGCCAAAGGTGATGGGTTTGGTCATTGCCAGCTAGCATTAGAAGCAGGAAGAGAAGTTGGGTGGTCAGCTGTTTCGTGGGAATGGGGTCAAGGGAGCGGGAGTTGGGTCTCATATATGAGATGAGTTCAATGGGGCCATAAGAGATGAGAGAGAAACTAAAGAAACTCACCAGTTTAGGGTTAGAGCTGCAGGAAGCCTGAGGGAGGTTTGGCTTGGTGGGAAAGAGAAAGCAGCAAAGGCAGCTGTACTTGATAGAGGTCAGGTGAGAGGGGCTGAAGGAAATGGTTGGAAGTGGAGAAAAGAAGTTTGGGTTATCTTTGCTTTCTACATGATCTTGGAGTAGTGGAATGTTTTGGCAGTGGAGAGTACAACCCAATAGGGTTTGACGTGGTGCAGCCAGATCTGGCGATGGGTTAGTTAAATCAGTTCTGCGCAGATGCACTCAAGTCTGTGCCCATTGGATTTGAGAGAGCCAAAATGGGGACCATATCAGGGCAATCAACTTGGATGGGAGAGAATAAAGGTTTGGCTGGGAACAAGGGCATCACAATAGCGTTGAGGGAGTGGTTGAGTAGATGCAGAAGTATCGTGGCAAACAGAGGGCCATAGGCTAGACACAAGTAAAAAGAAAAGAGCCGTCCTAATACTTGAGGGAAAAACCAATGAACAAATGTCATGCACAAATACAGAGCGTCTTTCAGGAACAGTGGGATATTGCATCTGATCTTTTCTTATCGAGGAGAACCTGTTTAACCACAAGCATCCCACTAAATAAACTAGAATCTATAATAATTTGTTGTACATATTACACTTTTCATGTGATCTTTTATGAGAGTGACAAATGTTTATTGCAGTGAATGAGAGTTAGACGAGCCAGTGCCTGCTGAGGGAGTGCGAATGCAGATGGAGTCGAGAACTAGTTGTCAAAAGGCGGAAGGTACAAAAGGGTCAGAAATAAAACTACATTTGCTGAATAATTAAAATCCTATTTTGACAACATGGTGCCCTTTCATTAGTCAGACCAGTTCCACTCTTCCTCTCAAGTTTAATTTTAATAAAATCCTAAGCTTGGTATTGAATTTAGGGACAGGGACTGTGTACACCCTCATTGCCCATATTGCATCCTAATTTAGAGTTGTAGGGTCGACAAATCGAAGTGGGAAGAGTTTAGTAGAGGTTTAGATCCAAAAAGGTGAGACCAGCATTGGGAGAGAGGTGCATTCCTAACCCTAACCAGTCATACTCAGGCCCTCTGGTTCACAATGACTGAGTCCAATTCCCTTTACAGTGTACCAGTGTATGCGGTATTTTGGAAATCTCCGTGATTCCTTAGTTTTACAATTGGGCTCACTGGTTTATGGTAACTGAATAAGTCAAAATCCATTTTTATTACGTGGGATTTTTCCCCAGTGTTTTCGGAATTGCATACAGCAATTTTGACCATTCCCTGCGCCCCACCCCCGCCATGAAAGCTGTAAATCTCTGACTCGCATCGTGATCTTCTGGCAATTTGCCACCATGGTGTTACTTGGTGCTGAATTTTAAGTCACGGGACACGTCGCAGTAAGCACGCATGACAGAAAAGGCTGTCAATCATCTCTGGCCTGCTCAAAGCTGCACTAACAAAACCCATGTCTGCCGTTACCTCCCCTTGAGCTTGAGATCTGAATCAGCATAGAGCTGAATGGAGGATCCCCCAACAGGGACAGATTTTACAAAGCTGTTCCTTGAATACATGGGGAGGAATTTTATATTAAAACTGTTCCCTATACTTTAACACTGCAACAGAATGATTTTAAAGCATAAGCTACAATGCACTTGGCTTAAGCTGCAAGAAAATGATTCCTTGCGGGATGCAGCTTTCCACTTAACGTTCTAAAAGGGATGAGTTTCTGATCTCAGCGGGGTTGTCTGGACAAGCTACTCGCCAAGGGGAGGAGAGGGACTATTTGGTGTGTGTGTTAACTTGTGCTCCTTTTGCTTGCTTCTGTCCAGTTTCAGAACAACACCGAGAGAAACCTGACAGCAAATTCTTGGTTTGCCTCAGGAACTTATATGGGGATTGATGGTGCAGGAATTGAGGCAAAATGAATATAACAACGGAACTGTAACTTTTCCCCAAAACTTCTCCGTAACTGGCTGGTGATGAGGTTAAAACATGTAAGTTACACTGGATGTGTACAGATGGAATCCATTTAGCTCTGCTCACTAACACATGTTGATACACAGATGCATACATGCATTGACATGTACATAATATAGAGGCAAATACCTGCACAATGGTCCAGACACACACACAAAGATGATACAGTCACACACTCATACATAATGCCACAGAAACGTACATATATATATATATTTATATATAATATGAAATTCATTTATTCAGAAAAAAATGGTTCCAGATATTTCTCTCCATCAATATTCAGGACAATTTTAGAACATGTGCTTGCAATGGGGAATTAAATTCCCTTACGATGTTTGTCATGATTTTCCCTCCATTAATATAATTACAGAAAATCACAGGCAACCCACCTGCGATTTCCCACAGGAGCAGCTGCCGAACGAGGTTTTCCTCCTGTACTGTGCATTCATAAATTGACCCAACCGTGTCTCTGCCATAAATTTTTAAGAAGGTCGCAGGTTCAAGGCCTGGCCTATGTGGCGCTAGCTGATCTCAAGTGGGCACCGAGTAGGGGAAGTACAATTGGCTGCAATGTTCTTGGTTTAGGGAAGGAACAATTTCCCCGTATTCCCGATCGTTATTCCGAAACTCCTGCTGCACGTGCAAATCGGGTGAGATCTGGATTGGGCTCAGCTATGAAGTCCTCCGCAGTTGAATAGCCTACCGGCGCTCACTGTCGAGACTCATGCGAGAACAATGGCGATGGGACAAGGTGCAAGGGGGCGACTGGCACCAATGAAACTGTACTTCAGAAAGGGAGTCAATTCCTTTGGGATGGGAGAGGAGAAAATTGAAGAACTACACCAGAGTTACATTCACTTGATTTTGGGGCTGGCTGAACAGTACATATAGGTGAAAGTTATCGACAACATCAGTGTTGTGTGATTTTTGTGAATGAACTGCTTGAGATTAGTCTGGATGTATGATGAGAAAGACTGTGCCAAAGTTATAAAGTCCACTCAGTATGCAGAAGGGAGGAGTGCTCGCTTATTTGGTATTTGGCTTCAAACGCCCTATAATCAAAGGCACTGCCCTCACGTGTTATCCTTAACACTCAAAGGCACAATCAAATACCCACAAATCTCAGTCTATGGGGGTAAGTAAAATCGGGCGGGGTGTAAAACAGGCAACCTTAGCTTAAAATTATCCCCTAGAATTCTGCTGCTGCGATAAGAGAGCTGGATTTCATGGTGTAAATATCAGAAGTTAGCTTATGGACACTGGACACGGGACACTTGAAATCTGATTGAAACAAGGCCCAGTATAAAATAGTTCTACCTCAGGTAATTACTGATGCCCCACCACCTCTCAAAGCATTGATTAACCTTTTGAAGACTGGTCTAGACATCCGAGTTGTCTGACAATCCCACTAACAGTGCCGACTGCAAGTTATTCCTAATGTCAGCTGAACCCACTTGGAACAGATCACAATCAACCTCCTGTGTCAACTTCAGCAAAATTAGCTTGCAATGCGGACTACAGACATTGGCTATGCCAGTAGTGCTACCTTATGATTGAAGGAGAAGGTTCACCAACACCTCCCCATGGCAACTAGGGATGGCCAATAGATGTGGCCTTGCCAGTGTCACCCACACCCCGAGAACAAAGTAAAGAAAAAAGCCTTGATTTATACTACGCAACCATTTATGGAGCCTTGCAAACCTGACTAACACACCAAGCACTTTGACTATGTCAGTATGCAAGATGGGGTTCTCTGAATTTGAAAAACATCAAGTGCTTTCTTCAACATCGTTCTGGATGCAACACATTGCCTTTCCTTCATCTTGTAAGAGTAAGGATACCAGATTCATCAATATAGCTTACAGGGACCAAGAGACTTATTTATAGATGGTTAAATGAATTATTGAAAACCTATTCTGATTTGGTGGCTTTTAGTTTACCGTTGGATGAATGTGGAGAATACCACCATTCTAGTTGTGTCTCAACTATACACGGTTCAGAAATGGGGTCAGCTATGGCTCAGTGGTTGCACTCTCGCCTCTGAGTCATAAATGTTGTGGCTTCAAGTTCCACTTCAGAGAGTTTAGTACAAAATTTATGCTGACACTTTAGATAAGTACTGAGGGAGTGCTGCACTGTCAGAAGGTGCTGCCTTTCAGATGAGATGTTAAACTGAGGCCCCATCTGCTCTCTCAGGTGGACATAAAAGATCCCATGGCACTATTTCAAAGAAGAGCAGGGGAGTTTTTCTTGGTGTCCTGGCCAATATTAATCCCTCAACCAATGTCACAAAAAAACAGATTATCTAGTCATTATCACTTTGCAGTTTGTGGGACTTTGCTGTGGACAAATTGGCTGCTACGTTTCCTACATTACACCAGTGACTACACTTCAAAAAATACTTCATTGGCTGTAAAGCGCTTTGAGACGTCCTGAGGTCATGTAAATGCAAGTCTTTTAAAGCAACCTTTGTACTCACAGAGAGGACAATTGAGGCTTTAACCTTTTTCCTGAAAAGTGATTTAAAATGGAGTTCAGAAAACATTAAAAATGCTAAAACATGATGGGGTTAATGTTGTTAAACCTTGATGTAGCTAGGAATGGTGGGAATGGAACAAATGGACCCAATCTACATGCAAAAATCAATAGGTTTATTCAAATGGAATTCAGTGACATGCATATACCACTGAATGTCAACTTGCATTGTGTGTAACAAGGGCTCCATGCTTGATTTCTCATCACCATAAGCTGACCCAAGCTTTTATCTAGATTTGACTGTTCAGCTTAGAAAGATGTCAGATTAGGCTGGAACTTGCATGGCTGACATAATCAGTGAACCTTTCAAGACTTCCCAGCAAAGAAAAAAAAATGTTTGGACATTAGGAAAGTTTCTGGAGGTCAGAATGTTCCCAATGTCAGATGACCACAAGTTAATGTAATTCTGTGCCAGTTTTATGGTTCACATGTGATGTCCCTCAGTGTGGGGGATATCGGTCAATTGTTACTCAGTTCGGAATGTTTTTCTCAAAGTTGAGTAAACAGTATGGATTTCACTTCCTTCTTAAAGGGACATGTTCCTTTTCACTTCCAAACTAAATTAAAACAAAATCATTTTTTTGTTTTAAGTATTTAACGGCTTAAGGAGGGTTGCTGGCTGGCATTTGTGTTCAGCATCATTCTTTTCTCAGGTTCCAATGAGTGCTACGCACAGGGTTTGGAACCAACGCAGTTTGCAGTCATAGATATGCATGGCTAAGCCGCTGATATATATATGTGTGTAAATTTTTTGTACAGTGCTATGTTCTTCCCAACAGACCCAATCTCCTTTTTATACTTCCTGTCACTGGAACGTTGCTGTAATTGAAAAAAGACCAAAGTGCCCTTTCGCCCAAAGGATTATGGCCAGGTTGGTTTGACGTCACCAGGACCTCCAGCTACTGAAATTAAGCGACAGGACAGATGGCCCTTTTATCTTCGAATCAACACCTTTCATGGGTCACCCACCCCCCCATATCGTACTGGTTAGCCCATTTTTCAAGGTAGTGAGTGCAACACACTGGTACGGCCACCAATAACACAACATCATCTGTGAAAAGGATCACTGCAATATTTTCAGAAATGCCTTGAACAGATACTCTGAGGCTGCCCGTTAACAAGGGCATCCAACACATCTCTGATGAAGGCATCAAATTGGTGTCAGTGCATCTTTACTCACTCTTCTTTGGTGGGGTGGGGGAGATAGGTTTAAC
This sequence comes from Heptranchias perlo, assembly GCF_035084215.1. NCBI lineage: Eukaryota > Metazoa > Chordata > Chondrichthyes > Hexanchiformes > Hexanchidae > Heptranchias > Heptranchias perlo. The sequence continues at coordinate 56,981,450 of NC_090340.1, read as the reverse complement.
GAATCGCCCCTTAAATGGATCCTGGCACTGGAGTACACTTCCCAGACAAAATCCCAGCGAAGTGATACATTTTGGTAGGAAGAAAGAGGAGAGGCAATATAAACTAGAGGGCACAACTCTAAAAGGGGTACAGGAACAGTGAGATCGGGGGTATTTGTGCACAAATCGCTGAAGGTGTCAGGACAGGTTGAGAAAGCGGTTAAAAAAACCTTACGGGATCCTGGGTTTTATAAATAGAGGCATAGAGTACAAAAGTATGGAAGTCGTGATAAACCTTTATAAAACACTGGTTCGGCCACAACTGGAGTATTGTGTCCAGTTCTTTAGGAAAGAAGTGAAGGCCTTAAAGAGGATGCAGAAGAGATTTACTAGAATGATTCCAGGGATGAGGAACTTTAGTCACGTGGATAGACTGGAGAGGCTGGGGTTGTTCTCCTTGGAACAGAGAAGGTTGGGAGGAGATTTGATCGAGGTATTCAAAATCATGAAGGGTCCAGACAGAATAGATAGAGAGAAACTGTTCCCATTGGCGGAAGGGTCAAAGATCAGAGGACATAGGTTTAAGGTGATTGGCAAACATGAGGAAAACCTTTTTTTCACAGCGAGTGGTTAGGATCTGGAATGCACTGCCTGAGGGGATGGTGGAGGCAGATTCAATCATGGCCTTCAAAAGGGAACTGGATAAGTACATGAAAGGAAAAAATTTGCAGGGCTACGGGGAAAGGGCAGGGGAGTGGGACTAGCTGGATTGCTCTTGCATAGAGCCGGCGTGGACTTGATGGGCCGAATGGCCTCCTTCCATGCTGTAACCTTTCTATGATCCTATCACTATCACTATGTAGAATATAAAAACAGGGAGGTATTGCTGCAGTTATATAAGGTATTGGTGAGACCGCACCTGGAATACTGCATACAGTTTTGGTCTCCATACTTAAGAAAAGACATACTTGCTCTCGAGGCAGTACAAAGAAGGTTCACTCGGTTAATCCCAGGGATGAGGGGGCGGACATATGAGGAGAGGTTGAGTAGATTGGGACTCTACTCATTGGAGTTCAGAAGAATGAGAGGCGATCTTATTGAAACATATAAGATTGTGAAGGGGCTTGATCGGGTGGATGCGGTAAGGATGTTCCCAAGGATGGGTGAAACTAGAACTTGGGGGGCATAATCTTAGAATAAGGGGCTGCTCTTTCAAAACTGAGATGAGGAGAAACTTCTTCACTCAGAGGGTGGTAGGTCTGTGGAATTTGCTGCCCCAGGAAGCTGTGGAAGCTACATCATTAAATAAATTTAAAACAGAAATAGACAGTTTCCTAGAAGTAAAGGGAATTAGGGGTTACGGGGAGCGGGCAGGAAATTGGACATGAATTTAGATTTGACGTTAGGATCGGATCAGCCATGATCTTATTGAATGGCGGAGCAGGCTCGAGGGGCCGATTGGCCTACTCCTGCTCCTATTTCTAATGTTCTTATGTTCTTATGTTACTTCAAGAGCTTCCAGCTTCTTCTTGAGGTCTGCATGCGGGAATAGACCAAAATCCTCACAAAAATCAATGAAAGTAATGTTATTGGGTTTCTCCTGAGCTCTATGATGCTCCATGATTCCATATAAAGACACAACCTGCCCTACATATTCCTCAAGAGAGCAAGTTGCAATTTGTTCCTTTCTGATCAGTCTGCAGCTATTCAAGCATCCGATCGCAGGGCATGACAACTCGAATAATCATTTCAAGAGCCATTGATACCATTGAAATTTCAAATAACTTACAGGAACCAGAAGGCCAGGACACTAGGAGAACTCCCTGCTCTTCTTTAAATAGTGCCATGGGATCTTTTATGTCCACTTCAACAGGCAGACAGAGCATCGCTTTAACATCTCATCCAAAAGGCAGCTGCTCCAACAGTACTCCCTCAGTACTATACGGACATGTCAGCCTAGGGTTTATGTTCAAGTTCTGGAGCACTAACTCTAAGGCAAGAGAGCTAACATTGAGATAGAGACTGCCTCCATTTCTGTGAAAGTGCCTTGTACATGGACAGACATAACAGGCTGATTACTACACATGCTCACAGAGGAATGCAAAGATTGCCAGAACCAAATATTTGAGTGCCATCTGCTAATCTAACACTGAGACTCCCCCACCTACCTCCACCCCCAGTGTAAATCGAGTGGGGGGGGGGGGGGAGTTAAAATGAGGGCAGACATTGGGCCATGTCATAGAATCATAGAAAGTTACGGCACAGAAGGAGGCCATTTGGCCCATCATGTCCTTGCCGGCCAAAAAAGAGTTATCCAGCTTATTTCCACTTTCCAGCACTTGGTCCATAGCCCTGTAGGTTACGGCACTTCAAATGCACATCCAAGTACTTTTTAAATGAGTTGAGGGTTTCTGCCTCTACCACCCTTTCAGGCAGTGAGTTCCAGACCCCCACCACCCTGTGGGTGAAAAGATTTCTCCTCAGCTCCCTTCTAATCCTTCGACCAATTACTTTAAATCTATGCCCCCTGGTCACTGACCCCTCTGCTAAGGGAAATAGGTCCTCCCTATCCACTCTATCTAGTCCCGTCATAATTTTATATACCTCAATTAAATCTCCCCTCAGCCTCCTTTGTTCCAAAGAAAACAACCCCAGCCTATCCAATTTTTCTCATAGCTAAAATTCTCTAGTCCTGGCAACATCCTCGTAAATCTCCTCTGTACCCTCTCTAGAGCAATCACACCTTTCCTGTAATGTGGTGACCTGAACTGTACGCAGTACTAACCTGTGGCCTAACCAATGTTTTATACAGTTCTAGCATAACCTCCCTGCTCTTATATTCTCTGCTTCGGCTAATAAAGGAAAGTTTCCCCTAAGCCTTCTTAACCACCTTATCTACCTGTCCCGCTACCTTCAGGGATATGTGGACATGCACTCCAAGGTCCCTTTGTTCCTCTAGACGTCTCAGTATCCTCCCATTTATTGTGTACTTCCTTGCCTTGTTTGCCCTCCCCAAATGCGTTACCTCACACTTCTTTGGATTGAATTCCATTTGCCACTTTTCTGCCCACCTGACCAGTCCATTGATATCTTCCTGCGGTCTACAGCTTTCCTCCTCATTATCAACCACACGGCCAATTTTTGTATCATCTGCAAACTTCTTAATCAAGCCCCCCACATTCAAGTCCAAATCCTTAATATGTACCACCAAATCATTAATATACACCACAAAAAGCAAGGGACCTAGTACTGAGCCTTACGGAACCTCACTGGAAACAGCCTTCCACTCGCATAAACACCTGTGCCCTGATGTTAACCTGCTCCTTTGAACAGGCGAGTGGGACACCTGCAGGAAGGAAGCGGATTCCTATTTTAAATATGCAGATTGGGTCAGAGGCCAGACCGGAGGAGCAGTGACTGCTTCCCCTGCGCCTCCTCCCCCATCCCCCCAGGCCAGACCTGTCGGGAGATGGATCGTGGGCTAGAAAAGGCCCAGGCAGGTAAGCAATTGAATTTAATTTCAGGTTTCATTGTGGGGCCAGGAGGAGCAGGAGTGCTCACGAGGGAGCCTCGTGCCTCCCTTGCCCCGTGTTTCCCCCACTCCCTCCCACCGATCGTGGGCAGAGACCCACCTCACCACTTTCCTGACTAACGGGGACTGTTCCCACGGGTCCTTGGCTGTGGCCTCCTGTCGCCAAATTCCCGCTCCCACCCGTCGGCCAGGTAATGGATCTGGCTGGGTGCGGGCTGTTCAGTGAGAACGTTTACGGTAACGAGGCCGGGCCGTTAAGATCAGTGGGGCCTCCACATCCCCGGACTCCCTGGATTCACTGCCCACTTAGGGGCTCAAGTCCCCCCTCCCCCTTTAAAATTGGGGCCTGACTGTTGAAACATTTCCATTTTTAAAAAAATGATGGAAACCTAGCTGAAGTTATTAGATGCACCGGAAACATTTGGGTGGTCACCTCTTCAATTTTTTAAATTATTCGTTCATGGGATGTGGGCGTCGCTGGCGAGGCCGGCATTTATTGCCCATCCCTAATTGCCCTTGAGAAGGTGGTGGTGAGTCGCCTTCTTGAACCACTGCAGTCCGAGTGGTGAAGGTTCTCCCACAGTGCTGTTAGGAAGGGAGTTCCAGGATTTTGACCCAGCGACGATGAAGGAACGGCGATATATTTCCAAGTCGGGATGGTGTGTGACTTGGAGGGGATCAAATGAGTCTAGTTAGGCTCAAATTTATCTTACTCAATGAGAAAATGTAGACTAACCCTCTCTCACCCACATAGTTCAGGAACTCCATTGATCTCCAATGCAGTTGGCTTTTGACAGCCTTGGGTAGAAAAAGTTACACCAACATCACTAAAAATGTTACATTCTTTCTTTATTTATTTATAAAACGACATACAGCAATTTGTCCTCCTACTGATTTCAATAAAATTACTGTGTCATTAACCTCACATCTCAACAATTTGCAGTGTGACTTCCAGTGTTCCCAGGGTATGCAGTGAGGTCTGTGCAGACCAGTCAGGACAACAGCTGTTTCTTCCTAGTCAGTCGGCCTCATGGCGTCAGTTAGTGTCATCTTCCCACTGCACGGAGCACCAGTACAGGGGCTGGGAACTCTGTCTTCATTGCCAGACACATCTACATACAACTCTGTGAAGAAGCTGGGAGATGTGGCTGGGTGTGTGTTCGTGCATCACTCAGCGAGACACTCAGAAAGAAAATCTCTTAATTACAGAGTGCCTTACCTTGGACTCGTAGAATCATACAGCACAGAAGGAGGCCACTCGGCCCATCGTGCCTGTGCTGGCTCTTCGAAAGAGCTATCGAATTAGTCCCTCTCCCCCCCGCTCTTTCCCCATAGCTCTGCAAATGTTTTCTTTTCAAGTATTTATCTAATTCCCTTTTGAAAGTTATTATTGAATCTGGTTCCACCACCCTTTCAGGCAGGGCGTTCCAGATCATAACAACTCGCTGGTAAAGAAATTTCTCCTCATCTCCCCCCTGATTCTTTTGCCAATTATCAGCATCTTAACTTCTGATGACAAAATTGTGACAATTGACTCGAATTTCTTTACTTACAAAGGAATCTTCCAGCAAGAATTGAGCAACTTTACTCTGTCTTCCTGTCCTGCCTTTGCAGGGACGTCCCAGTTTTTTTCCCCTGTTTTTTCTCCCCTTCTCCAGAAGCAAGTGACTCCTTGCTGGCGTCCAATCCTTATCCCAGCATCATCATCACTTCCATCACTGCATAACAATCAGCAGTGGGAACCCTGGTTGTTCTTCCCCTCTCTAAGACAGGGGTACTGAGGCTAATTAAAGTAGCTTTATCACTTCCTCGGCTGATATCAACAAACTCCGGGCTGGCTAGGAATTGAACCAGGGACCATTCTTGTCTGTAGGATGCAGAAGTTCACTGGCTAAATTCACTGAACCATTGGGAGAGCCACAAGCATTCCTCCTATGCCCTCCAAAGCATTTCTGTGGGTCTTCTCCATCCAATTGCAATCTCCCAGATCTCTCTTCAAAACTACTCTCCTGAGAGAGTCTTCCATTCTGCTCTTGCCCCATTCTTCTCTCAACAAATCCCTCTTGCTGCTCCCAGTCTTCCTCGGTCCCATTGAGTCTTGTTATCTGCTCCACTCTGCCCCAAATGAGTCTCTTTGCTCAATCGTACTCCCCCTCCCAACTTCCCCCCCCCTCACCCAGGCAGCTCTCCCTGGCCACTCCTACTGCCGCTCCACTTCTCCCCCCACCCCACCCCTGTCAGACTGTCTTGCTGCTCTGCTATCTATCTCTCCCAGGAACCCTCTGCCCTTCATTTCATCTAAATTTTCAATAATTTTTTTTAAATGCCCAGAGAACAAGTAGAGGGACAGTAACTTTATAAATGCAGCTAGCTTCCATCTTACAACCAGGTAACATGCTTGCAATTCAAAAAGAGATTTTCAAAAGTAGCCCAGGCTGTCCTTTCTCTTCACATGGCTAACTTTCAAAATGGAGGCTGCTAGAAAATCTAACTTAACCCCCAGCACACTGATTGTACTACATTAAACCCTAGTGTGCCACCTTATCATTGGTGCTGCAAATAAAACTATCTGAGAGCTGGGTTCCTTTATATGAGTTTGACCATTAAAGTTTGGACTGGCACTGACCCTGGACTCATTCTAGTATCCTACTGCCAGTATAAGTAGGTCTGTGTTCACATGTATCTCCATTGAACGCAGTCATTATGAACCACAAGACAATGAACACTTTCAGAACATTCAATGTCGCCACTAATAATGTGTTTTACAAATAATTGATATTAAAATTACAAAGAAACTGTTTTTAAATTTTTGAAAATACCCACAGGTGACTGTCCAAACATAGTTTTGGCCAATGATGGGATCTCGCTAATCTTTAATTGTTGCTATGACAACGAGAGCCACAACTGTGAAAGCAAAGATGGCAGCAGGATCCAAAATCCATCAATAAGTGCAGCTTTTATCGGAGAGTTTTATTAACAAAAGTGATCTACAGTTTCTTGATTTAGATGTTGGAGACCAGAGTCAAACAGACAACCAGTTACATGGGATTGGTTTAAACATCCCTTTAGAAAACCACCATTAGCTGTTTTTCCATTATATTCATTTAAATGCCATTACTTTCTTAATTCCTTTTTAATGCTTTAATTCATCATGTATTCTTCAAAGGGACATTTTTAAATATTATTGGTTTGCATATTAGACACCCCCCTTTCTGAACAAACTCTGAGTTGGTGAATGCCGCAGAATTCAGCTCTACTATGATTTTTTTTTTTTTGGTTGGTTTTAAAATGATGTTCTCTACATAATTTTTTAGGCCTCTATGGACCAGGCACTGTTCCCCAGCTGAGAGAATGGGGAGGTGATACGTTCCCAGAAAATTTCTTATTTGAACTGATCACTTGTCGGATGGGTCGGCTGGGGGTGGGTGGGTCGTAAAAATTGTTGAATTCTTCAGCGGGATCGCATCACGGCTCCAACGCGCCCACTTCCGGGTTTAACTCAGGCGTGTTTGGATGTGCGCACGCAACAGAAACCTGGAAGTCCTGTCCCTACTTAAAGCCAGCGAGCCAAAACTTAAATGGGCAATGTACCTCATTATGGTAGTTGAGGCGCTTAATTTTTTGTGTATTAGAAATGTCAAACGAATTTAACCTTACCTGTTCGGGTTTCCCATCGCTTCTGATTCACATCAGGTGAGAGCAGGCGGGAAGGGCCGGATCCATGAGGTAAGTGCTTTTGTTGCACTGCTTGTGGGCCCGGAGGAGCAGGAGTGCTTCGTCCACGCCCAACCAGCTCACTTGACGTGATCGGACTGCCACGATTGGCTGACCATCCCCCCCGCCTCCCCCCACACTGATGATGGACCTCCACCCCTGATGGTGGACTCCCTTCCAATGGTGGACATCCCCCCCCCCCACCCAATTTCTTCCACGGCCCACGATCTCCCCCGCCCCCGATTTGCAGCTCCTTTCCCTTCTGACGGGCAGCCAGCCTGTCAATCTAGCTGCCTGACGCTTGGTAAATCGGAAGCACAAATACTTACCTTCAATTGAGTTGCGATCGCAGAATGCAATGCACTCGCTCACCTGACGCGATCGGACCGCCGCGATCGTCTGACCTTCCCCACCCCGACGGTGAACCCCCACGCAAATTTCTATGTACATGCTGGGTTCCTGGCTCTAAGCAAAAATCATGCCCCATAGGTCCAATGTCACCTATTCCTCGCAAGCATGCTACGCTTACCACATGTCATGTCTCAGATTACTCATCCCAAAATGTTATTTTCTCAAAGAAATCTGTCTAATTTGCATTTGAATTAATCAATACTAACTGCTTCCATCGACTCCCAAGGGAGCCTGTTCCATTGATTGACTGCTCGCTCATTGAAATATTGTTTAATCCCAGAATGTTCCTTCCCCGTCAGTTCGACTGCATTATTGTGCTTTAGGATATATTTTCAGGGTTGTTTAATTGGTTATAATTTTGCCTTGGTTTTGGGGATCACCAGTGATAGCACAGTGAGTGGAAGGAGCTAACTTCACTAGACCTGGTAGATAGGTGCATCAGCCTTTGAGATACTTAGTCTTTCTGCCTGAATTGGGACCTCTACTCAGTTCAACGGGTCTAAGGGTTTGGTATTGATATCATCTCAAGCCCAACCGTGACCAGAGATCCCTCACCCTGCACAAAATGCTTTAAGTATTCCTGCACTTTGTTCTGAACAACCTCCAAACAGACATCTACCTGAGGCAGTTTTGAATGGTACACTGAATGTCTGCTAATCATGCCAGCTAAGTCAACACTCAGAACTAACTGCAACCTGGCCCAGATCAGCTAAATTAATATGCAGAACTGACTGCAGGCCTAAGCCCTATTTCAGCTAAATCAATGGATGGAACGGGCTGGAGGCCAGGCCTCTGAGTGCTAAATCAACACCCACAGCCAAGTACAGACACCTGTACGTGTTGATTTAGCTGACTGGTGCCAGGTCTGAAGCTGGCTCTATGTGTTGATTTAGCATGACATGGCGGTATAATGAAACACTTTCATAACTTTCTGTAGTTCATTATTTTATGGGCTGATTTAGTTTTAAAGATATACCCTGCTGACCTGACCACCTAAGAGGCAAATAATCAGAGGTTTAATTCTGTGGAATGCCTGTCACACAAAGTTACCCACCATTTAAAATTATACAGCACAGAAGGAGGCCTTTTGGACTGTGCCAGATCTTTGAAAGTGCTATCCAATTAGTCCCACTCCCCTGCTCTTTCCCCATAACCCTACAACTTTTCACCTTTTCAAGTGTATATCCAATTCCCTTTTGAAAGTTATTATTGAAACTGCTTCCACCATCCTTTCAGGCAGTCCATTCCAGATCATAATAACTCGCTGCTTAAAAAAAATTCTCCTCATTTCCCCTCTGGTTCTTTTGTCAATTATCTTACTCTCCTGGCAGTGGAAAGTTTCTCCTTATTTAAGTCTATCAAAATCCCTCATAATTTTGAACACCTCTATTAAATCTCCCCATAACCTTCTCTGCTCAAAGGAGAACAATCCCAGCTTCTCTAGTATCTCCACATAACTGAAAGTCCCTTATTCCCTGTACCATTCTAGTAAATCTGCTCTGAACCCTCTCCTTTGGGATTAATAGTGTCAATTCTCAGGAAGACCATAAGGTGGAGCTCCTCATGTGGAGGAGGGGGGCGGGGGTGGTGGCATCTTGGGTTGTGACAGACACACCTATTGGCTATTGGCTATTGGCTAATCATACACTGCCATTGGTTGTTTTACAATGGTCACAGGAAGTGTATGGTTTGCTCTACTTGATTTCAGTGATTGCAAGTGGTCCTAAGAAGGTAAGCAATTTTAGGAAAGACATTAGAGAAGTTTATATCTAAGAATTGAGAATGAAATGGATTTTCAATTGATTTCACTCTCTTAAGATCATAAATTTCACTTGTAACATCTGCCTGATGTTGTCAGGTCTGCTTTTATATTTTGAACTACATTATAAGACAAAGATACATAGCTCAAGTGAGTAGGGTATGTTTGTTGCTTTTCCTGTGGGTATATGTCCTATTGGCTTTGGTCAGGAGGGTTCAGCCTGCTGATGTTGTATGTATATATGTTTGGAATGTAATTCACTGTTAATATAAGCTGATCTTGTCCTGATTATTGATGCATTTGTTACTTAGAGTTCCAGAGCCAGCGTAGAGAGTTGTGACTCCTAGACATTTCATTTGTGGACATTTAAAAAAAAAAATCATTTCCAGGATATTGGCGTCGCTGGCAAGGCCAGCATTTATTGCCCATCCCTAGTTGTCCTTGAGAAGGTGGTGGTGAGCCATCTTCTTGAACCGCTGCTGTCCGCGTGGTGAGGGTGCTTCCACAGTGCTGTTATGTAGGGAGTTCCAGGATTTTGACCCAACGACAATGAAGGAATGGTCCAAGTCAGGATGGTGTGTGACTTGAAGAGGATTACAATCTGCTTATTTTTGTCTTTTGTTTGCTGTGTTTTTTTTTAAATGAAAATTGATTTCAATTTATGACAGAAATAATGGCATGAGATGTAACTTTCAATGTGTAATGTGAGAGCAATTTTACTAAAGGTTTTGAATTTGAGGAGTTTTTAAACAGGCACAATTCCTGGACCAGCCTTGGGTCCAGATGGGGGCCTGCATGGTAACCTCAGCTACAATTTTGATACCATTTAGAAATTTGCATTTAATGTAAAGGATCTTAAGTTTAAAAAAATATCTTTTATCATAAGATGAAAATAAACAGTAAGCTGTTTGCTATCTCTTGGAAGCGACCATTTTTTGAGTTAGTGCTCTCAAATTTGCAGGAGCCCACAACCGTCCCAGAATTATTTTTCCCTGCTGAACAGGCAGCAGCTTTACTACATTTTTTAAACAAAACAAGTCCACAGAGGAGTGGACCTCGAGAATGTGTAACTCAGCTACATGCATTGCCCTTTGCCCCTTGCTCCATGCTTTAAACTGGCCAATCAAAGGGCCAGAGCCTAAGAGCAGAGCGTAGAGGTCAGCAGTCGAGATACGTAGGTCTTGCAATCCTGGAACGACTACTCTTGTGAAAACTTCAGTGCCTTCATTACAGTAGCAAGTACTTACTTCAGCACTGGCATTTTTAAGGTGTGGCACTCTTAATAACACTCTAATAAATGGAACACATGGACTTGCAAAGCTGAAAGAACTAGTATTCACCTTGGGCTAAAATGTAATGGGAATTGCAGGTCAAGGTAGCTGAGGCTACAGAGGGGTATGGTAGTTCAGTGCTTATGTTACTGGACTAGTAATCCAGAGAAGGTGAGTTCAAATCCCACCATGGCAGTTTGAGAATTTGAATTCAGCTTATTAATAAAAATATGGAACTAAAAAGTAGGTATTAGTAAAAGTAACCATGATGCTGTTGGATTGTGGTTAAAAACCCAACTGGTTAGGGAAGGAAATCTATCGTCCTTACCCGGTCTGGGCCACATATGACTCTAGCCCCACAGTTAGAGTTGACTCTTAACTGCCCTCTGAAGTGGCCTAACAAGCCACTCGGTTGTATCAGACTGCTACCAGTGGTTCAAGAAAAAGGCCCATCACTACCACCTTCTCAGGGCAACTAGGGATGGACAATAAATGCTGGCCTTGCCAGGGACACCTATGTCCCAAAAATGTTTTTTTTTTACAAAGCCAACCAAACACAAGAAGATACTGACATGTGCATGTCTCAATTATCCAAACTTTTAACATCCTGCAAAAATGGGAGATGGGAGCTTGGTTTTGTATCAATCAGCTGAGATCCAGTGGAGTGTTGGCAAATGATTTTGCGCATACTTTGGGTTCTTGATCCAGGAGCATAAATAGTTCTCTCGATGTACAGTAACTGTTAGAACGTACTATCCATGAGCTCTGATATTTAGCTTCAGGTTCAGATCATCAGCAGTGGTCAGGACTTTGGGTCAAGAAGACCAGTAGGATAAATTTGTACAAAGCATTAGTTAGGCTACATTAGAATTCGGTGCGCCATTATAGAAAGGACATTAAAGACATCGGGAGCGTACATCATAGATTCACCAGGATGATGCCAGGATAGGATGCTTTGGTTTTAAGGAAAGACGTGAGATACTGGGACTTTTCTCAACTGAAGCAGAGAAGACGGAAAAGATTTACTACATGTTTTTAAAACTGTATGAAGTATTTAGACAGGGTGAATAGTGAAAGCCGATTTCTTTTGTTTGAGGAGTCAGAGATGAATAGTCATCAATTGAAAATTGTCACTAAGTGAGTAAAGAGACAGGAGAGGAAAAATTTATTGATGCCGAGAGTTTTTGGAGCCTGTAATACATTGCCACAGGGAATAGTTGAGACAAAGACAATTGCATCTTTTAAGAAAAAAAATGAAAACTGTTCAAGGGCAACAGGAAGATTTTTTAAAAAATGAACTTGCATTATGTAGCATCTTTCATGTACTCTGCTCATCCCAAAACGCTTCGTAGCCAATGAATTACTTTTGAAATGTCATAGTTATGTAGACAAATGTGGCAGCCAATATGCGTGTGGCAAAGTCCACTAAACAAGAATGAGATAATGACCTGTTAATCTATTTTGGTGATGATAAACTAACCAGCCAAGAACTGTTCTGCCTGGCTCAGAAATTATACAACAAAACTGCAGATTAAAAATGAGCAATTTGTAAGTCTTTCAGTGGCAGCCCATTTAGGTCATCTATTCAGTAATACAATCTGAAGATAAACAGAATATGTAACCAAGTATATTTTATGCAGAGGTACTTAAAGTTCTAATGTATCCTATCTGTTGGCATGAGATGGACTATATTTGGTGTGCTGATTATTAAAAATTACATCATTCTGAAGATTTATAAATTTCAGAAAGTGCACATAATGGGAGTGAACAGAAAGTTATTAGATGCATTCGATTATTTTCCTGATTGAAATTTGAGGTACTGACTCCGTAGTAGCGCACTCGAGTCAAAAGGTTGTGGGTTCAAGTCCCGCTCCAGAGACTTGAGCACAAAATCTAGGCTGACACTCCAGTGCAATACTGAGGGAGTGCTGCACTGTCGGAGGTGCCGTCTTTCTGATGAGATGTTAAACTATGGCCCCGTTTGCCCTCTTAAGTGGATGTAATAGATTCCATGGCACTATTTTGGAAAAAGAGCAGGGGAGTTCTCCCCACTGTTCTGGTCGCTATTTATCCCTCAACCAACATCATTAAAACAGATTATCTGGTCATTATCTCATTGCTGTTTGTGAGACCTTGCTATGCGCCAATTGGCTGTTGCGTTTGCCTAATTAACGATAACTACACTTACTACAATAAATTATTGGCTGTGAAACGCCTTGGAATATCCCAAGGTCGTCTTCTCTGCTTCAGTTGAGAAAAGTCAAGAAAAGCGTTATATAAATGCAAATACTTTCTTCTTTCTTTAACAGTGATATTCTTTCCAATAAGGATTATTATCTACAAATACAAAGAGCTACCACTTCTCACAATCTTGCAACTGGGAATTTTATACTGCTAATAAAATTATGTCATAGTTACAAAATCTTGAAATTTATTTTGATTTGATGTTAACAGTGGAGTAATGTAAGGCTAGATAACATCGTGGAAATATATATAAAAGATACCTTTTTTGGAGACGAGCAGGGAGTTACGATGTCCTGGCCAACATTATCCCTCAACTGACACCACCAAACAGACTAACAGATCGATCATCTCATTGCTGTTTGTGGGATCTTGCTGTGTGTGCAAAGTGACTGTCACGTTTGCCTACACGACAACAGTGACTACACTTCAAAAGTAATTCATTGGCTTTAAAGCACTTTGGGATGCTCTGAGGATGTGAAAGGTATTATATAAATGTGAGTCTTGTTATATTTATATCTCAAGATACTGACGGGTCTTGTTATTCTGATTCAGGAACAGTGCTGAAAACTAATCCTTTCCAAATCTTCTAGGGAAACAAAATTCAAACAACAAACCAGCAAATAAGAAATATAGACACAAATAGAACTGGACTGCCTAGGCTTCAAGATTCAGATGACCAGGATCTGGGGGTGCATTTGGCCGATGGGTCACAGCTTGGACTCTCTCTTACATTAGCTGATTTGAAAATTCTCATTCTTGTTTTCAAATCCCTCCATGGTCTCATCCCTCCCTATCTCTGTAACCTCCTCCAGCCCTACAACCCTCCGAGATCTCTGCGCTCCTCCAATTCTGACCTCTTGTGCATCCCTGATTCCCTTTGATCCACCGTTGGCGGCCGTGCCTTCAGCTGCCTCGGTCCCAAACTCTGGAATTCCCTCACTAAAGCTCTCCGCTTCTCTACCTCTCTCTTCTCCTTTAAGACACCCCTTAAAACCTACCTCTTTGACCAAGCTTTTGGTCACCTGTCCTAATACCTCCTTATGTGGCTCGGTGTCAAATTTTGTTTGATAATCGCTCCTCCGAAACTCCTTGGGACATTTTACTACGTTAAAGGCGCTATATAAATGCAAGTTGTTGTTGATTTGAATTGAGCTGCAATGATATTGGATTTTACTTTATTGCAGGTTACAGAAATCAGACCAAGCATATTTTACATACTTTTTTATGTTACTCGAATCTATTTGCCTCGGTTGGGTGGAGAAGTCAGAGAGTCAGCAGGATGGGATGTTCCTTTTCGAAGAGGCACCCAGCTCTCATTTAGTGAAGCTTTCCCTCTGCCAACCGATCACTGCCACGATGAGGGAGTGTTGGGGGAGGGTGGAGCGGGTTATTCAGCTTAGCTCGTGTCATTTCTCTACCTGAGGGAAGATGAATGTTTTAGCAGATTAACACAAAAAGTTAAAAATGCAACAAAAAAAATTAGAGACAGAAATCTACGTGACTGCTGAAAACGCCATTTGAGAATTGCCTGAGTTGGCTGTTTTGCGAAGGAGAGCGGTCAAAAGATCAAGGAAAAGGATGACTGCAGCAGTAAACAAGAACTGAGTCCCGATAAATCAAAATGGTACAAAAACTGCAGAATTGGGTGCTGTGTGTGCCATATATGTGAAAGATGTAATTAATTTTCTCGATTAATTCCAGAATTAACAGCGTGGAGCTAACTCATTCAGACTGACTGTACTGTGGTCTAATAAGATATTACGAGTGTGCCAGCTGGGCCTCATTAAATCTGAATTGAACACAAGGTAAAATTCACTATCGTCAGACAAAGTCTGCACAGCTGTGGCACAGGGTCCACTAATTAAAGGTACGTCATTTTATGTACGATAGCATTTTTGAAAAGGAATGCCATAGACGAAGGGATCAAGACTTTCTCACTGTGCCTAAGATGCATCTGCCGTCAGTCAGATAAGAACGTGCGGATCATACGTTAACAGAAACTCATTCTTGTTTAGCCACGGCCTCTCGCCCCCTACCTCCAAGTAAGAAGGAACAAAAGTAACTTGGATTAGGGAAATATGCATTAATCACAGCCGACATAGGTCCCCTGTGGCACTGATAACACTACAGCAATATGTTCCCACTCATCTGCGATTTCAAGACTGGTTAGTCAGCAGCAGTTTTGAATCCCTTAGTGTACGAATGAAGTGGTCTGCCTGATGTTGTTGACGAGCAAACAATGACACACGAGAGATTCCCAATGTTACATCAAGGGCTGATTATGTACTAAAATTTTGCCTATAAATTAACTTGCAGCTAAATTGCTCTATCACTTTTGACTCTTCATCCTTATCTTAATTACTGTTTTAAGTAGTCCACAGTGTATTGAATATTACAAATTAATGTGAACTTGAGTTGCTTGGAGGAATAGACTTTATTTGTTGTACTTATGAAATCTTGGCAGCTGATTAGAATTTGCTTCTTGAGTGTGCAGGGTGGTCCATTTTTGTTTTTACTCTTTTTTTCCATCTTCCGTTGGCTGTCCATCTCCCAAGTTGCAAACCTTCTCGAATGCCCTGCGGGTGCAGCAAGCCTTTAATTGTGTCATTAGCAAGTTATTTGCATCTCTCTCCGCTTGTTTTTGCGTGCCACAGCAGAAATGTTTTCATCCTCATGTGAGCGTACATAAAGTGTGGTGTGAGAAAAGCACAGTCGTGCCTGGTTCACCCGGAATCCATGTATAATTTAGTATATCAGAAACACTCCTCTTCACCCAGCCCTCCTCTCCTCCCCACACCGTCTCCATCTGTTGATCCCCCAACTTTAAGGAGCACTAAATTCCTTCTTGGCTGGAATAAAATCAAACAGTGCTATTAATACCTTATACATGCCAACTGTCTGCTTTTCAGTTGAGACATCAGCATTTTGGGGCATTGTCTGCTTCTCCTCATTTCTGGATGAAAGTCAGCATTGTTTCCTGACTTTTTTTTTCCCCCACCCCCGCCAACAGTGCAACACCCAGAATCTTCAGCTGCTCCCGTCCCTCCCTACAGTCCCATTCCTGAATCCTCTCACTCCAAAGTGCTGCTCTTGGTTTCTTGCTTCCATTTTCTGCTCCTAGGAGCAGGGATTGAATGCTGCTACACACCACAGGGGTCATTGTGCCTATAGATGATAGTGTAAAATCAAGCGGTATTCGATCAGCCGCCCTTCCATACATTGCTCTTGATTTTCTCTCATTGACTTCAGGGTATAGAGGGATATGGGCCAAGTGCAGGCAATTGGGACTAGCTTAGTGGTATAAACTGGGCGACATGGACATGTTGGGCCGAAGGGCCTGTTTCCATGTTGTAACTTCTATGATTCTATGATTCTATGATAACCGAGAGGTCGTTAGTTCAAATCTCACCGTGACAAGTTGTGAAATTGAATTCAATAAAACTGGTAGTTGTGGGCTAGGACCTGAAATAAATGACTATGAAAACTAACATTTTGTTGTAAAAACCAAACTGGTTCACTGATATCTTTTTCACGGAAGGGAATCTGCCACTCCTAACTGGCTCCAGTCTCATACGATGTGTTTGACACTTAATGCCATCTGAGGTAACCTAGCAGGCCACTCGGTTATCAGGACAATTAGGGATGAGCAGTAAAGCTGGTCTTGCCAACGTCATTTACATCATGAGAACAAATTTTTAAAAGTCAGGAGAGGAGCAAATTATAAAAGAAAAATATCCAGTTGGCATAATCGTTCTGAGGCAGCCATTGCTCATATATCTATATTTATTCATAATCTGAATAAACCACCAAACAATTATATTTATTAATCTTTTATATAATATTACAAGTTTTGTAATAATGATTGCTTATCAAAGTTACAAAGAATGCTGACATGTTGTCTGGGCAAAAGCAGGCTAAGAACAAACAGTATATGTTAAAAATAGATACCAGCAAATTAATTCAAGGTTGCAATCTAATCTAATGTCAGGATTTTGATAAACCACTAGTGATTTGCTCTTGTTTATTTATCATATCACCTAATCCCCTTCGGGTAGATTACAGCCTTGTAATAGAGCTCTGTAGATTAGCCTTGCAATGTGCTCCATTCAGCTGCTGCTTTCTAACCCAATGATACTGCAATTAATTCTCAAGTCAGTGAAATAACTAATAATGGGCAAAAAAAGTAAAATAAATAATAATGGACAAAAAAGTAAAATAAATAATAATGGGCAAAAAAGTGAAATTAATAATGGACAAAAAAGTGAAAAATAATAATGGACAGAGTGAAATAATAACCTGCTTTGGTTCAAGAAGCTTTTTAATGCTGCCACCTTGTGGAACTCCAGACATTTTGCTGCCATCACTGTACTTAGACTCTGCAACTTTACAGAGCGCATCTGCTGAACTGCCAGTAATTACTTTAACCTCAGTCTTCCTGGTCAATTCAAGTTATTGCTGCTTATACTGGCTTATTGTTGGGTTAATTCTACACTGTTGCTTTGAATATTGAGTCATTGGTTTAATACCTTTTTAATAGGATGTCAAGGCCTTGAAATGGGTGCAGAGAAGATTTACTAGAATGGTACTAGGGATGAGGGACTTTAGTTATGTGGAGAGAATAGAGAAGCTTGGATTGTTCTCCTTAGAACAGAGAAGGTTAAGTGGCGATTTAATCGAGGTGTTCAAAATTATGAAAGGTTTTCATGGAGTAGTTCGGGAAAAACCGTTTCTACCGGCAGGAGGATCGGTAACCTGAGGAACACAGATTTAAGATAATTGGCAAAGGGTGGTGGAAGCAGAGTCAATCGTATCTTTCAAAAGGGAACTGGATATATACCTAAATAAAAAATAAAGAGGGTGATGGGGAAAGAGCAGGGGAGTGGGACTAATTGGATAGCTCTTTCAGAGGCATGATGGACTGAATGGCCTCCTTCTGTGCTATATCATTCTATCATTCTATGACGATGCTGCTGATGGAAGTGCCATTTTAATGGCATATTACTGCTGGGGAGTACTGGTTTAATGGTTCTGTGCTGCTGGGACACAGTGCTGCTGGGAGTGGTGGATTTAGTTTATGAAAGCTAGGATACATTTTTGTACTGCAGCAATTTCAAATGTAGGCCTGAGTGAAAAAGGGTCCAAAAATATTCACAAGACGAATATGGACAAGGAAAGCTGCTGAATAATCTTTGTTCATCTATCCATGAAATACCTACTGTGGCATCAATTATTTCTTCAATGATTTTAGCTTGGTTGCCTCCTCAACTCTATCCAGGAGTCTACTCGATGTCTTGCCCACTCTTTGAGTGAAGAAGAATTTCTTGACATCATGTGAATGAAAATACACACTGAAAAATCTGCGAACTGTTTCAATAGGCCAGAAGTTGCTCCAGGTGGCAAACCATCAGTGCTCGCCGCTCATTAGATTTAAATTCACCCACCAAGTTACCACGTTCTTTTTGGCGGTAACTTCCTTGAACCGCAAGTTCAAAAAACTTCAGCGTTCTTTCCCGGGCTGTGAGAGTGGTGAAAGGCTCTCTAAGGCCCCTCAACCAATCAGCCACACTGGGAGAACCAGGAAGTGCAGTTCATTCATAAACCACGCAAAACCAACAACCAGGAAGTGCTGGACAAGGTTAGTAAATGTACAATAAAATGAGTTAGAGAAAGCAAAATAAAGAGAGGGTAAGATTAAAAGACTCGGATAGAAGAGACAGAAAGAAAAAGTAAAACAGAAGTTTCATTTTCTAATTAATTTTTTTTTAATTGTCCAAAAACTAAAAATCAGGAGTAATGAGACTCCGCATTTTAAAAAGTTAATTTTTTAGTGTCAGAGCGGTTGTTTGGCAGTCATTAATACTTACCATGCAGTTAAAACTTAGTTTAGACCTAAAAAAAACTCAGCGTAGCTGTTTTGTGGCAAGATTAATTCGTTTGCAGCTGGGAAGTGCAGCAAGTTGGCGCTGGTCCGTTGATTGCAGCCGCGACATCCCTTTAATGCGAAGCTGAAAGATCGCTGGTGAACCAGGAAGAGCGAGTTCCAGATTTCTGCGTTTCACCGCGTATGCGCGGTCACTGGAACTTGCTCTTCGATTTCGCCATTAATAACACTGAGCGCTGTTAGACCCACCGGTATTTTGAAAGCAATTTCTGTCCATTGTTTTCAAGTTTTTTCCAGATGCGTTCACACCCATACACTAAGGGAGAAAACAGGCATGGCCATGGTTTACTTGAATGGCCTACTCCTGTTCCTAATGTTACTATGTCTTGACATAGGAACAAAGGACAAGAAAAAAAGGCCATCTAGTAAATATCACATCCCACAATACCCCTCATACCCCTCAATCACGTTCCCTGGGGCACTTATCCACCTCTCTCTTGATTTTGCTGTTACAGCCAGCCCCCCACAACCTCCATTGGCAGTCTGCCTCATACATTCACCACCCTGTGTGTAAAGCAGTTAAATCTAAACTGTCTTCTCACCTTTCCTCTTCTAAGTTTGTGGCTATGCCCATGAAAGCACTGGCACAAGGGTTATTTGTTTGGTTCTTGGATCTTGCTACATTTACATAGAATTACATAGAGTCTATAGCACAGAAACAGGCCATTCGGCTCAACTGGTCTATGCCGGTGTTTATGCTCCACACAAGCCTCCTCCCACCCTAGTTCATCTCACCCTATCAGCATAACCTTCTATTCCTTTCTCCCTCATGTACTTATCTAGCTGCCTCTTAAAGGCATCTATGCTATTCGCCTCAACCACTCCATGTGGTAGCGAGTTCCACATTCTCACCACTCTCCTGAATTCCTTATTGGATTTATTACTGACTATCTTATATTTACTTAGATATTAGGCAGGTGAAGACTGACTCTGGTTTATAGGGGATATGAGGTTCGCTTATGGGAGTGAGCATTGATACTGAACCCAAGTAGTACAGCACTTCAAAATTATTCATTGTATATGAAATATTTTGAGATGTGCGGTAAGGTATTATATAAATGCAAATTTGTCCTCTTTTCCTTTTTATCTTCCATCCTTCCTTTATCTGTAACTAATTTTTTTTACTCAGAATGTTATTAATCTTCCAGTGCTCTGATGCCACAGTCACACCATGGTATGCTGTTCGCTCTACTTCTGTGAGCATGCAAGCGAATATCCGCACTTATACTGTCCACGCGCTTGGGCTGTGGAGAGCAGTGCTTTGCATACGTATATTTCAGCTGGCTGTGAAATTTTTATTTTCAGATGACTGGACAGAAATTTTAAGGCAGTACAGTGGGCGTCTGAAATTTTAAAAAACCTTCTAAAGGTAGAAATTACAGTCAGCACTGTTCATCTTCTTTGAACATCTTCTACTAAATTGCTCTCTGCTATTTTACCCCAAGCTTTAACAGTGCAGAAAAGAACTTGGTATGAGCATGTTGGAGATCGATGCCAACAGTAATTTTTACCCTCTAAAGTAAGTCAGCCTTGGCTCAGTGAGTAGCACTCCCAGCTCTGAGTCAGAAGGTCGTGGGTTCAAGTCCCACTTCAGAGACTTGAGCACAAAATCTAGGCTGACACTCCTGCGCAGTACTGAGGGAGCGCTGCACTGTCAGAGGTGTCGTCTTTCAGACGAGATGTTAAACCGAGACCAAGCCTGCCCTCTCAGGTAGATGTAAATGATTCCATGGTGCTATTTCGATGAAGAGCAGGGGAGTTCTCCCCGATGTCCTGGCCAATATTTATCCCTCAATCAACATCACTTAAAAAAAAAACACAGATGATCTGATCATTGTCTCATTGCTGTTTGTGGGAGCTTGCTGTGCACAAATTGGCTGCTGCGTTTCCTACGCAGTGATTACACTTCATAAGTAATTCATTGGCTGGAAAGTGCTTTGGGACTGATGGTGTTAAATAAATGCAAGTTTTTTCTTTCTATAACACCACAGCTGGTCATAGGAGAGGTGAGACTAACTGCCTTCAATGTCAAGGCAGCATTTGACTGAGTATGGAACCAAGGAGCCCCAGCAAAACTGAGGTCAACAGGGGTGAAAAGTTAAATCTTTCAATAGCTGAAGTTATACCTAATGAACAGGAAGATAGTTGTGATTGTTGGAGGCCAACCACCATAGCCCAGGGTTCCTCGGCCCAACCATCTTCAGCTGCTGCAATAATGAGCTGCCCTCTGTTACAAGGTGGGGAGTGGGGCTGGCCTCTGATGATTCCACAGTGTATATCTCCATTCACCACTCCTCTGCTTATGAAGTAGCCATGGTGACCTAGAACAGGACCTGGACAACATCCAGGTTCGGGCTGACAGGTTTCAGGTAACATTAAGTGCCAGGCAATGACTATCTCTAGCAAGTAAAGTCCCAATCACCTCCAACAAAACCACCATCACCAAGTGTCCCCCTCCCCCCCCCACCCATCAATATTCTGGGGTGGTGGGGGGTGTCATTGACCAAATGTTTAACTGGACCAGCCATATCAACAGTGTGGCTACAAGAGCAAGGCAGAGTCTGAGTACTCTGTGACAAGTGGTTCATCTCCTGATCACTCAAAGCCTCCCCACCATCTCCAAGGCTCAAGTCGGGAGTGTGCTGGAACACTCACCACTTGTCTGGATGGGTGCAGCAGCAAAAACACTGAAGAAGCTCAGCATCATCCAGGACAGAGCAGTCTACTTGATTGGTGCCCCTGCAACTGAATTTATTAACCACCCCTCTGCCACCGGCACATACTATGTACGATCTACAGGATGCATTGCACTAACAGGATGCAGTGTCAGCCGTGGCTCAGTTGGTAGCACTCTTCCCTCTGGGTCAGAAAGTTGTGGGTTCAAGTCCCACTCCATAGCCTTAAGCACAAAATTCTAGGCTGACACTCCAGGGCAGCACTGAAGGAATCTCTCTCTCTTCCCTTCTTTCTAACTCACCAATGTTACTTCAACAGCAACTCTCAGCCCTGTGACATCTACCACTGAGAAGGACAAAGCAACAATTTCATGGGAACACCATCACTTCCAAGTCACACAACACCCAGACTTGGACGTATATCGTAATTCCTTCATTGTAGCTGGGTATTAAGCTGTGTAATTCCCTACCTAACACCATCGAAGGAGCACCATCACCAGAAGGATCTTTGAAAGTTGAAGAAGCCGGCTCACCGCCAGCACCTTCTCAGGGCAAGTCAGGGTGGGAGTTATGAGGGGAACATATCTACCCTATTTTTAAAAAAATTTAGAATGGGTTATGCTCCCTCTCTTTCCCCCCCACCACGCCCAGAAAAAAAAGTATGAAATTGTTCCCACTCTAGCTCCACAAAACTTCAGCAATGTGTCACTGCCAGATTTCCTGGGACCACTGGCGGGGGTGGAGGTGGAGGTGGGGGTGGGGGGGTGGGGGGTTGGTGTTATACAACTGACCCCTAGTACAAGGAGCAAGGGCATCTAGGTGGCATCCCTGCCAACTTCACAGGATTTAGTTGTGTGAAATCAGAAACATTTACACTGCACATTTGATGCAAAATGTCGCCCTGTGTGAACACTGAGCACACTGTATAACTTGGTTCAACGGAGAGGATGTAACTGCAAAGTTAATTTCATTGATGACAAAACCCTATGAATTATTTATAGGGTGCTATTATACCAGATAATCTATTGACCATAAATAAAACACAAACCAAACAGTAAGATTACTTATTTACAATGTCACTTCACCCACCGTTAAGCTCATTTACAGTTTCTGGTACTTCCCCAGTAATTGGGAATTGTTAATAATTAAGCAAAATATTTCAATATCCTGTCCGCTGTGCCAATAGAAAATATAAATAACAGGTCTGTGTACATTATGGGTCATTTAATTTAAATGCAGCAAATTGGTACTTAAAGGGGCAATACCATTTACAGAAGGGTCTTGCAAGGCGCATTGATGGGTCTCTATGAAGAGGGGGTCTGCACTTGATGTGATGATCTCATGATGTGTGGTCGAAAGTTGAAGAGGCAGAAGAGATAAAAATGCATTTCAACAAGATGCCAGTATACTGACAGGACAGTTAATGAGATCAATTTTGAAATTCTAGATTGTTGCTAAACATGGTGTAGGCAGCTTGGGTTCCTTCCTCAGATCTGCCAATTACTATAAAAATATTCCCTTTTATGGTATCAATAGGCATTCTAGAATGTCTTGACATGATCCAATTGACCTAAGAAGGCGGTAGCATAATTGGCTAGCAGTTGGACAAGTCAATCATGTAAGGCCCAGGCTTTACATCATTGCAGGCTGCATAGATAGAAAGAGCATGCATTTATATAGCACCTTTCATGACCTCAGGATGTCCAAAAGCGCCTTACAACCAATGAAGTACTTTTGAAGTGTAGTCACGGTGGTAATGTAGGGAAACGCAGCAGCCAATTTGCGCACAGCAAGGTCCCACAAACTGCAATGTGATAATGACCAGATAATCTGTTTTAGTGATGTTGGTTGAGGGATAAATATTGGCCAGGACACTGGGGAGGACTCCCCTGCTCTTCTTCGAATAGTGCCATGGGATCTTTGACGTCAACCTGAGAGGGAAGGTTTAACATCCCATCCGGAAGACGGCACCTGCGACAGTGCAGCACTCCCTCATGACTGCACTGAAGTGTCAGCCTAGATTTTGTGCTCAAGTCTCTGGAGTGGGGCTTGAACCCACAACCTTCTGACTCAAGAGGCGAGGGTGCTGCCCAATGAGCCAAGGCTGATGCTTGATGGATCCTCAGAGGTTATGTATAAAATTTAAATCTACATTTCCATTAATTTACATATATGGCAGGTTGCTGATACCAACAGATCTTGGTGTTCTGATTGAAGATTTATCCACCAATGAGGTAGTAGTATTGAAACCAGCCTATTCCAAATCTACAGGCCCATGAAATTCAAACAGGACAAACCAGAGAATAACCTCAAAATAATTCAGTCACGTGGGCTTCAAAGGCCGGATTGCCAGGGCTTGAAGTAGTATGTGGCCCGTGACCTGTACGTTGGATAGCTCTAATGTCATAGGGCCGCCTTTGCTGCTCTCTGGTCAACCAAAGGCCACCAGTTGAAGAAACAACTTGAAGATGGAGTCCTCAGTGATGGAATCTGAAACTGATCTTTGCTCTTAATATCTCAATGCGTTCCAGCCTTATAACTGACCCCCAAAGCATTTGTAATCCTCCACATAGCACTACCAATAGAGAATATATGATGATGTGTTCCATCAAAACTAAATCTCGACCCTCTTGGACATTTATCACTTGGTTAGCAAGCTGATGGTACAAGATGACCGAGCATTGTATGATTGATGTGTTGGCCTTTGTTGCAAGGGGGTTGGAGTACAAGAATGAGGAAGTCTTACAGGGCTTTGGTGAGACCACACTTGGAGTACTATGTGCAGTTTTGGTCTCCTTACCTAAGGAAGGATATATTCGCCTCAGAGGCGGTGCAATGAAGGTTCACTAGATTGATTCCTGGGATGAGAGGGTTGCCCTATGAGGGAAGATTGAGTAGAATGGGCCAATATTCTCTGGAGTTTAGAAGAATGAGTGGCGATCTCATTGAAATATATAAGTTTCTAAGAGGGGGCTTGACAGGGTCGATGCTGAGAGGTTGTTTCCCCTGGTTGGAGAGTCTAGAACTAGGGGGCATAGTCGCAGGATAAGGGGTCGGCCACTTAGGACTGAGATGAGGAGGAATTTCTTCACTCAGAGGGTTGTGAATCTTTAGAATTCTCTACCCAAGAGGGCTGTGAATGCTGAGTCATTGAGTATATTCAAGGCCAAGATAGATAAATTTTTGGACTCTAGGGGAATCAAGGAATATGGGGATCGGGCAGGAAATTGGAGTTGAGGTTGAAGATCAGCCATGATCTGATTGAATGACGGAACAGGCTTGACTGGCAGTATGGCCTACTCCTGCTCCTGTTTCTTATCTTATGTCCTTGCGTGCCTGTGCAGGCTCTTTGAAAGAGCTATCCAATCAGTCCCACTCCCCCCACCCTTTTCCGATAGCCCTGCAAAATGTTCCTTTTCAATATATATCCAATTCTCTTTTGAAAGTTACTATTGAATCTGCTTCCACCTCCCTATCGTGCAGTGAATTCTAGATCGTAACAACTCGCTGCATGAAAAAAATATTCTCTTCTCCCCTCCGGTTCTTTTGCCAATTATCTGGAAAAGAAGGTTGCTAAGTTACCAGTTAGCTCCTTTAAGTGTTGGGGTCTCTGTATGCAAATTTCCACACTTGTGCTTGGTTTTTCTTGTGTCCTAATTAGCAAAACCAAGTGTTGGAGAAAAGATCCACTCTCTTTGGAAAGCGGTTGTTTGAACTGAACGGGAGTTCTGTGAGAAGCAAGCCCTGCTTGAGGATAATGAAATATTTTAAGCAGGGCAGGATGGAAAGAGTTTGAGTTCACTGTGCTGCTGTTTGACTGATAATCTTGAATTTAATCAGATGCAATTCTTATGAATGATAATTGACTCCTTGCAGACTTTCTTAATGTATGTTGTGTATTTTTTTAGTATATGCTCATTATTGTGCTTCATGTTACTATTTGTGTGTAAAAATAGATATTTAGTTTATATTACCTCACAGAAGAAATTAATATTTGTCATTCTAAACAGACTCTCTGTCATGTATTGAAAGTCTCTGTTACATTCAGATTAAAAATTGTGCCAGTTTGGCTCAGTTAGTACACTCTCGCCTCTGAATCAAAAGCCCTACTCTAGGCCTTGAACACACCATTTAGATTGGCACTTCCATGCCGTACTGTGGGCGTGCTGCATCATAAGGTAATGTCCTTTTGGATGAAGTGATAAACTGAGACCCTCTGTACCTGTCTGATGGTCCAGGCGAATGTTAAAGACGACTTGAAGAACAGAGTTCTCCTGGTGCTTTGGCCAACAATCTTCCCTCAACCAGGACACCAAAAACAGATGAATTAGTCGTCCGTTTCATTGCTGTGTGGAATCTTGTGTGCAAAATGGCTGATGCTTTTGTCTACATAATAGTCACTGCATATCAAGGCAAGTAATTCTATGCAAAGCACTTTGGATGCTTTTTGATGAATGTGATGAAGGGATTTTGATAGCAAATGGGATCATTGTTGGCCCATCGGGTACAAACTTCTGAGTGGACATAACATAGAAAAGGTACAAGTTCCAGTTCATATGTGCCATGGCCGGCTTGTAATAACAGTTGTTAGACCATTGAGAGAAAAGACAGTTCTGAAGGAGAGTTGATGGCATATTGGATTACAATGCTTCTTTATCTTTGGGACCAGGATTTAAATTCATTCCAGGCTGATATGATAGAAGCCCCTCTCTTTCCCTCCCCACTTTATCATTCTCTGTGACCACTCCAGGGTTCTTGCTCAAATGAGTTTGTCTCAGTTTCAATCCATGTCCTAATTGGATGTGAACTTGTACCAAAATTAGCACTAATTTTCCTAAAATTGGTGGTCTCCGTGGTAGAGGCCACAATGATGCAGGGATACCATTCATGGCCAGGTGTACTCATTTTCTTGTCTTCCTTCTTTCCTGTTCCCATTAATTCCCTGCTGGGGTATGGGTCCGTCGGTATTAGGTGATCGATGATACATTGCCAATATGGTCATTCATTGCGCTTGAGCCTGGACAATTAGCGTTGGCAGACTATTGGACATCACCGCCAACTCCAATTCTGTCTTCATTCAACACTTTGTCCCCACAAACACACTTTTAGCACATTAAAAAGACGGTGATGAGGAACAGAAATCCTGGTTGATTTTCCTTTCCTTAGCCCAAGGGTGCTGAAGCCAATTGACCCAGCTAAAATCAACTAACTTAACAGAAAATGACCCTGGGATCTTCCTGGTCCTTATGGTTCAGCTATTCACCATATAGAATCATAGAAGTTTCAACATGGAAACAGGCTCTTCGGCCCAACATGTCCATGTCGCCCAGTTTATACCACTAAGCTAGTCCCAATTGCCTGCACTTGGCCCATATCCCTCTATGCCCATCTTACCCATGTAACTGTCCAAATGCTTTTTAAAAGACAAAATTGTACCCGCCTCTACTACTGCCTCTGGCAGCTCGTTCCAGACACTCACCACCCTTTGAGTGAAAAAATTGCCCCTCTGGACCCTTTTGTATCTCTCCCCTCTCACCTTAAATCTATGTCCCCTCGTTATAGACTCCCCTACCTTTGGGAAAAGATTTTGACTATCTACCTTATCTATGCCCCTCATTATTTTATAGACTTCTATAAGATCACCCCTTAACCTCCTACTCTCCAGGGAAAAAAGTCTCAGCCTATCCAACCTCTCCCTATAAGTCAAACCATCAAGTCCTGGTAGCATCCTAGTAATTCTTTTCTGCGCTCTTTCTAGTTTAATAATATCCTTTCTATAATAGGGTGACCAGAACTGTACACAGTATTCCAAGTGTGGCCTTACTAATGTCCTGTACAACTTCAACAAGACATCCCAACTCCTGTATTCAATGTTCTGACCAATGAAACCAAGCATGCCGAATGCCTTCTTCACCACCCTATCCACCTGTGACTCCACTTTCAAGGAGCTATGAACCTGTACTCCTAGATCTCTTTGTTCTATAACTCTCCCCAACGCCCTACCATTAACGGAATAGGTCCTGGCCCGATTCGATCTACCAAAATGCATCACCTCACATTTATCTAAATTAAACTCCATCTGCCATTCATCGGCCCACTGGCCCAATTTATCAAGGTCCCGTTGCAATCCTAGATAACCACCTTCACTGTCCACAATGCCACCAATCTTGGTGTCATCTGCAACCTTACTAACCATGTCTCCTAAATTCTCATCCAAATCATTAATATAAATAACAAATAACAACCCTCTACAACCACCCTCTGTCTTCTGTCGTCAAGCCAATTTTGTATCCAATTGGCTACCTCACCTTGGATCCCATGAGATTTAACCTTATGTAACAACCTACCATGCGGTACCTTGTCAAAGGCTTTGCTGAAGTCCATGTAGACCACGTCTACTGCACAGCCCTCATCTATCTTCTTGGTTACCCCATCAAAAAACTCAATCAAATTCGTGAGACATGATTTTCCCCTCACAAAACCATGCTGACTGTTCCTAATCAGTCCCTGCCTCTTCAAATGCCTGTAGATCCTGTCTCTCAGAATACCCTCTAACAACTTACCCACTACAGATGTCAGGCTCACCGGTCTGTAGTTCCCAGGCTTTTCCCTGCCGCCCTTCTTAAACAAAGGCACAACATTTGCTACCCTCCAATCTTCAGGCACCTCACCTGTAGCTGTCGATGATTCAAATATCTGTGCTAGGGGACCCGCAATTTCCTCCCTAACCTCCCATAACGTCCTGGGATACATTTCATCAGGTCCCGGAGATTTTTCTACCTTGATGCGCGTTAAGACTTCCAGCACCTCCCTCTCTGTAATATGTACACTCCTCAAGACATCACTATTTATTTCCCCAAGTTCCCTAACATCCATGCCTTTCTCAACCGTAAATACCGATGTGAAATATTCATTTAGGATCTCACCCATCTCTTGTGGTTCTGCACATAGATGACCTTGTTGATCCTTAAGAGGCCCTACTCTCTCCCTGGTTACTCTTTTGCCCTTTATGTACTTGTAGAAGCTCTTTGGATTCTCCTTTGCCTTATCTGCCAAAGCAATCTCATGTCCCCTTTTTGCCCTCCTGATTTCTCTCTTAACTCTACTCCGGCAATCTCTATACTCTTCTTCTTTTTGACTAGGGCCTCAATCTCCCGAGTCATCCAAGGTTCCCTACTTCTACCAGCCTTGCCCTTCACTTTATAAGGAATGTGCTTACCCTGAACCCTGGTTAACACACTTTTGAAAGCCTCCCACTTACCAGACGTCCCTTTGCCTGCCAACAGACTCTCCCAATCAACTTCTGAAAGTTCCTGTCTAATACCATCAAAATTGGCCTTTCCCCAATTTAGAATTTTAACTTTTGGGCCAGACCTATCCTTCTCCATAGCTATCTTAAAACTAATGGAATTATGATCACTGGTCCCAAAGTGATCCCTCACTAACACTTCTGTCACCTGCCCTTCCTTATTTCCCAAGAGGAGGTCAAGTTTTGCCCCCTCTCTAGTCGGGCCATCCACATACTGAATGAGAAATTCCTCCTGAATACACTCAACAAATTTCTCTCCATCCAAGCCCCTAATGCTATGGCTGTCCCAGTCAATGTTGGGAAAGTTAAAGTCCCCTACTATTACCACCCTATTTTTCTTGCAGCTGTCTGTAATCTCCTTACATATTTGCTCCTCAATTTCCCGTTGACTATTTGGGGGTCTGTAGTACAATCCTATCAAAGTGATCTCTCCCTTCTTATTTTTCAGTTCTACCCATATAGACCCAGTGGGCAAACCCTCGGATATATCCCCTCTCACTACTGCCGTGATGTTCTCCCTAATCAAGAACGCAACTCCTCCTCCTCTCTTCCCTCCTGCTCTATCTTTCCTATAGCATCTGTACCCTGCCCCTCCCTTAGCCATGTTTCAGTAATAGCTATAACATCCCAGTCCCATGTACCCATCCATGCCCTGAGTTCATCTGCCTTGCCCATCAGACTTCTTGCATTGAAATAAATGCAGTTTAATCTAGACTTCCCTTGGTCTTTGCCCTGCTTTCTCAGACCATCTGTCCGGTCATGTTCTGTACACTCTCCCTTACTGCCTTTTGTTTCTGTCACCACTTTACTTCCCACTGACTTCCTGCATCGGTTCCCATCCCCCTGCCGCATTAGTTTAAACCCTCCCCAACAGCACTAGCAAACACTCCCCCTAGGACATTGGTTCCAGTCCTGCCCAGATGCAGACCGTCCAATTTGTACTGGTCCCACCTCCCCCCAGAACCGGTTCCAATGGCCCAATATCAATCAGGTAAGCCTTTGAGGTGGTGTGGGGGGGTTGGTGGAGAGGAGAAACTGGTGTGATATTTAAATATTACGTTGACTGCATAACCAACGAGCATCAAAGATGTGACTTTGGCTCGGACCTTGTAGTTTGTGGATGTTTTAGAGTGTGTGTGAAGAAAAATGGGCCCAGAACTTGGGAGTTTAGTTATTTCTGTTGTTGGTAGTGAGTTCTAGTGTCACATAACAGGTTGGCTCACTCCGGAATTTGAGATATGACCCTGGGAATTATAAATAGTGGACTGAAATCTAGAGCTGGGAGTTATTGTATCCAGAGGTGGGAATGTGTCCGTGTAATGATATCCACCATCTGCATGAACCAAAAATCCAACCCAATGTTTTCTGAATTGTGGGCAGCAGGGATTGAATCATAAACCACAGCTTAGTAAGGAGTTTGCATTGTATTTTTTTTTTAAAAAGAAACTTTTGTTCTATCGCGTCGTGAATCCTGAAGAGGCATGATTAGATCACAGCGGATACGAGATTATATGAGACTCCGACACCTACAGGGAGGTTTTATGGGCAGAGAGGTGTACGTAGACTTGGACAGGGACTCTGCTGATCTTTCGCAGGTGAGTCTACGATGGACGGCGTTGGCTTCAGGGCACTTTAATCGGAATGAGAGACGGTGGGGAGGAGAGGTCTGGATATTTCATCGTGTGAGAGGGAGGCAACTTCCTATTTCCCTCTCGGGTCTTGGCCCATCTGGTGTGGTGGTGAGAGGGTTGGCAGGGAGACCCTGGTGAAGATGGATGACATCCATGAAGGACTTGAGCTTTACTGTTGTGGATAATGGATATTGACTGAATCAGCATTTTCTCCCCCTCCCCTTGTTATTTTTCCTCTCCAATATACATTGGTCGTGATAAAATGGAGACAGTGGATCTGGAAGATAAAACGGAGCCAAACGATATTGATCTGAAGACCGTGAGCAGTCATTGCCACAGAATAAATACCGCTAGTGTTGGAGAGGATAATTTTTTGCATTTCTGCATCAGAATTTCAAGGGAATTAACCCTTCCTGTGCCGATGACTTCAATTTTCCATCTTATATTGATCCTATGTTGTAATCAGCTGGCAGAAAGAGGCCTGAAAAATTATTTTCATCCCATTGTAACTCACGTGTGTCCTGTAAGGAGAATTTCCGTGTCTTTCAGAATCTATTGAGATGCTAAAGCCACATTGCTTTTCAGGCAAACAGACTGGCATGGCACTCAGGCAAAAAAACAGTCGTTTAGTGGACTAATTGTTTCTCTTCCTTGTTTGGAACTGCTGGCCAGTCAGTCGGGTGAAACGTTTTATTTAGCTGAGTTTAAGTTGCTCGCTCTTCGCTGATGATCTGTCTCACTCGTTTATCATTGAAACATCTTCCCTCTTCCTGTGTGCCTCACTCTATCAATAAACCCGGCTCTATATCTGAAATTCCAAAATATTTTCATGCAGTAGAGATTGTAAAATCTCCGCAATACAGTATTCATGTCTCTAAGCATTCTGGAGCGTGGGAGTCAGTTGCAAATGGGGAAAAAATGTCTTATTATAAATATTCCTAGCATTGGAATAAATAGCTGGGAAATTTACCTTGATGTTTGTCATTGTAAATTCTAGTTTTGGGATTAGTACATGCCCCTCGCAGCCTTGTTTTCATGAATATTACAACTGTGTTTCCCTACGTAACTGCAGTGACTATGCTTCAAATAGTACCTCATTAGCTGTGAAGTGCTTTGGGAAGCCCTGAAGTCATGAAAGGCTCTATATAAATGCAAGTTCGTTCTTTCTTATCTTTACAAAGAGTTCTGGTGGTACAGTGCACATAAAAGCTTTCTCTCTTTCTCATCACAAATATTGAAAAACAGCAGATGCTGGAACTGCACAAGTCAGTCAACATCTGAAAAGAGGGGGGAAAAAAAAGGATGGTTTAGCCTTTCTGGCAAGAACCCTTCCTCAGCCTCTAGATTAGTACAAGCTTCAGGAACTCTATCTCAATCTCTATACGAACTAAGAGCAGGAGTAGGCCATTCGGCCCCTCGAACCTGCTTTGCCATTTGATAAGATCATGGCTGATCTGACTGTGACCTCAACCCTACTTTCCCTTTGACTCCCCTGTTAATCAGGAATCTATCTAACTCAGCCCTAAAAATATTCAATGACCCTGCCTCCACCGCTCTCTGGGGAAGGGAGTTCTACAGACTCACGACCCTCAGAGAAAAAAATTCTCCTCATCTCCGTCTTAAATGGGAGACCCCTTATTTTTAAACTGTGACCCCCTAGTTCTAGTCTCCCCCACAAGGAGAAACATCCCCTCAGCATCTAACCCTTCTAGTCCCCTCAGGATTTTATATGTGACAATAAGATCACCTCTCATTCTTCTAAACTCCAGTGTATACAGGCCCAACTTGTCCAACCTTTCCTCATAAGATAACCCCCTCATCCCAGGAATCAGTTGAGTGAACCTTCTCTGAACTGCCTCTAAAGCAATTATGTCCTTTCTTAAATACGGAGACCAAAACTGCACACAGTATTCTAGATGTGGTCTCACCAATGCCCTGTACAACTGTAGCAAAACATCTCTACTTTTATATTCCATTCCCCTTGCAATAAATGACAGCAGTCCATTTGCCTTCCTAATCACTTGCTGTACCTGCATTCATGTACTAGGACACCCAGATCACTCTGTACCTCAGAGTTCTGCAATCTCGCTCTCCATTTAAATAATATACTGCTTTTCTATCTGTGCACAGAGAGCACTGACTTGACTAACTTCGAACTTTATCTGTTTCCGCTCATTTTTCTGTCAGTCTCTCCGCTTTATCCATTCTATTTTGGTCCCTTCCACCTTGGAGCTGTTTTACTCACTTTTTTTTTTGTCCCCAAAAAGTTTGAGCTCTGAGGAAGGGCCTCCATCCGAAATGTTAGCCTGCCTTGTCTCTTTCCAGATGCTGCAGGACCTGCTGTGTATTTCTGTTTTGAACCTACATATTGCATTTATATATTGAATAGGAACTGAACACCGTTTGTGCGGGCGACGCGCAATATTTTTTTTATTTGTTGTTGGGACGTTGGCAAGGCTGGCAATTATTGCCCGTCATTAGTTGCACTGAGAAGGTGGTGGTGGTCTTTCTCCTTGAACCGCTACAGTCCTTGAGGTGTTCCCACGATGGCACCGGGTAAGGAATTCCAGGATTTTAACCCAGTCGGGATGAATGAATGCCGGTATATGCTCAGTTGGGATGGTGTGTGACTCGGAGAGGGGATTGTAGGTAAAGGTGTTCTTGTCCTTCCTGGTGGTAGAGGTCATGGAGCTCGAAATGCTTTTGGAGAAGAGAGGTCAATAACCAGGGGGCATAGATTTTAAAGTAATTGGTAGAAGGATTAGAGGGGAGTTGAGGAGAAATTTTTTCACCCAGAGGGTGGTGGGGGTCTGGAACTCGCTGCCTGAAAGGGTGGTAGAGGCAGAAACCCTCAACTCATTTTAAAAAGTACTTGGATATGCACTTGAAATGCCGTAACCTACAAGGCTATGGACCAAGAGCTGGAAAGTAGGATTAGGCTGGATAGCTCTCTTTCAGCCGCCACAGACACAATGGGCTGAATGGCCTCCTTCTGTGCGGTAAATTTCTGTGATTCTATGAAATGTGAGAAGTTCATGCTCATTATTTGGTCGCCACTGTTACCCACAAAGCTAAACATGTAAATGCCAGCTCTGCCATTACATTGCCCATCTCCGACCCTGTCTCAGTTCATCTGCTGAACCCCTCATCCATGCCTTTATTACCTCTAGACTTGACTATTCCAATGCTCTCCTGGCCAGCCTTCCACCTTGCACCCTCCGTAAACTTGAGGTCAACCAAAACTCTGCTGCCCGTATCCTAACTCGCACCAAGTCCCGTTCACCCATCACCCCTGTGCTCGTTGATCTACATTGGCTCCCAGTCCGGCAACACCTTGATTTTTAAATTCTCATCCGTGTTTTCAAATCCCTCCATTGCCTCGCCCCCTCACTATCTCTGCAACCTCCTCCAGCCCTACAACCCTCCGAGATTTCTGCGCTCCTTCAATTCTGGCCTCTTGCGTAACGCTGAATTTCATCGCTCCACCATTGGCGGCCCTAAGCTCTGGACTTCCCTTCCTAAACCTCTCCGTCTCTCTACATCTCTCTCCTCCTTTAAGATGCTCCTTAAAACTTGCCCCTTTGACCAAGTTTATGGTCACCTAATATCTCCTTATGTGGCTCAGTGTCAAATTTTGTTTGATAACGCTCCTGTGAAACGCCTTGGGAAGTTTTACGACGTTAAAGGTGCTATATAAATGCAAGTTGTTGTTGCCACTCAGACCTCCACTTGAGCATTGGCTCCTGTGTCTTGGTGGGCACAGAGCTTACTCATTATGCAGTATTTTTTTATTATTCATTCTCGGGATTTGGGCATCACTGGCAAGGCTGGCACTAATCGCCCATCCCTAGTTGCCCCTTGAGAAGGTGTTGGTGGGCCGCCTTCTTGAACCGTTGCAGTCCATGTGGTGAAGGTGCTCCCACAATGCTGTTTCGGTCGGGAGTTCCAGGATTTGGACCCAGCGACGATGAAGGAACGGGCGATATATGTCCAAGTCGGGATGGTGTGTGACTTGGAGGGGAACTTGGGAGATGATAGTGTTTTACTTGCACCTGCTGCCCTTGTCTTTCCAGGTGGTGGAGTTTGTGGGTTTGGGAGGTGCTGTCGAAGAAGTCTTGGCGTGTTGCTGCAGATACATGGTGTGATGCAGACCAAGCATACAGCAACGGCTGCAGTGTGTAATTGGTGCCGTGTACTCTTGAAGTGACACACTCGCTACAGTTTGGGCTCAGTGCCCATGGGCTTGGGAGGGGGCAAACCTGCCTTTCCTGATTGTAACCTAGTCACCGCCAGCTGGACACTGGATGGGGAACAGGATCTGACTTGGCCCTGATGCTCTTCACCGTCAAATAGGCTGTCGGGGTTCACACTTGGACGATATGCTGCAGTGATGCTAATGCCCGTGGATCCGTATTCCTGCAATATTGAGTGACTTTAGGAAAGGGTTTCCAACCCTCACAGATTGTCCTGCAGCCTCCAGGTCTTCAGGGCACTGCTGCAAGCAGCCCGGGAGAAAAATCATAGGGTGTGTTATTTTGATTTTCTTTTGAACAATTTTGTTTATTAGATATAAAAATATTGAAGTCGGGGGAGAAAAAGCTGTTTGAAAAAGCAGTCAAAACTCATCCAGTCAGGTAACGAAGAGTCTGTTTGCTTTCCAATTGGTGCACCGTGAGGATGGATGCGTCAGGCGATCACCTGGCGGGAACGTGGGGATGGGGGCGGTTGAGGCGGGAGGTCATGTGATGGAACCTCTTGGAATACGTCCAACCAGAGTTGGCAACCCTACGTCAGGGCAAGAAAACGGGGAATAAAGTTCTCAGCCTTGTGAAGCCTCACCATGACACTTGCGTACGTTGACCACCAGAGGACAGCGCAGGCTCACTGTGAGCAGATGATGGCGTCGAGCTGGTGCAATTTCCTGAAAATAGGAAGAACATGTGTCTCACTTTTAATAGGAAATGTGGATAGTTAAAGTACAATGATTGAATTTCTGCTTTAATTCTGTTCTTCTGTGAATTGTAGACATGTTCCTGCCCATTAATTATAACCGTATAGATTGTCCATTTCTTTCACTTGTGCTCTATAGGACCCAGTCGAAACAGGTTTTGACACCAGGATTCCTGCGCTCGTCGAGAGATTCCGCAGAATCTAACTGACAGTAGCACGCCAAAGGACGGTCGAGCTTTTAAAACGTACCGTTTAGACTTCCTTATTTCTAGATGACGCTATAGTAAAAGGCAAGAGATCGTGGGTAATTAGCAACCCCGAATTGGTGCCGTTAGTTATATTTAACGATTCCTCGGGATGTGTCAATGTTTGTCAGCTGACGGGGGCAGTGCCCTGTGTTATGGCTGATTTTTGCCAAGTAACATTCTATGACACTTGCGCATCCCCGATTTTAACCGCTCCACCATTGGCGGCCGTGCCTTCAGCTGCCTCGGCCCTAAGCTCTGGAATTCCCTCCCTAAACCTCTCCGCCCCTCTCTTCCCCCTTTTAAGACACTCCTTAAAACCTACCTCTTTGACCAAGCTTTTGGTCACCAGTCCTAATATCACCTTTATGTGACTGGGTTTCAAATTTTGTTTGATGATCACTCCTGTGAAGCGCCTTGGGAAGTTTTACTAGTTAAAGGCGCTTTATAAATGCAAGTTGTTGTTAAACTCCTCCTTCTTTAGTAGTCAGGAAAAACCAGTTAATCTAAATAGCAATGTATAGCTCGGAGGTGGGTTGACTGCGGATCATTTCTTGGTGAAGCTACACTTCTAACGCCACATGCACCGTCGTGATCTGCAACAAAAAAACACACAACAGAAGCTGCATACGTTAATTAAAAAGAAAGTGGCTGTAATGCAGTTTGAAGGCTGTAATCTAACCTCTGGTAAAGCGAGGCTTGAAACTGTTCTGGCTTCATTGCTGTGGTTTATGGCCCTGGTAATCTGGCCTTCAGAGCCCAGAAAAAGTTTGCACTTATGTTTCTTATTTGCTGCTTTTGTCCTTTTGAGAATGTTGTGGGCCTGAAGGTTTGGAAGGGGGCTGTTCTTTGTGCTGTTGCCTCATTGTCAAGTTGTTAGCCGTGGCTCAGTTGGTAGCACTCTTGCCTCTGAGTCAGAAGGTTGTGGGTTCAAGCCCCGCTCCAGAAATTTGAGCACAAAATCCAGGCTGACACTTCAGTGCAGTACTGAGGGAGTGCTGCACTGTCGGAGGTGCCGTCTTTTGGATGAAACGTTAAACCGAGGCTTTGTCTGCCCCCTCAGGTGGACGTAAAAGATCCCATGACACTATTCGAAGAAGAGCAGGGACGTTCTCCCCTGTGTCTTGGCCAATATTTGTCCCTCAACCAACATCACTAAAACAGATTATCTGGTCATTATTTCATTGCTGCTAGTGGGACCTTGCTGTGAGCAAATTGCCTGCTGGGTTTCCTATATTACAACAATTACTACACTTCAAAAAATACTTCATTGGCTGTAAAATGCTTTGGGACGTCCTAAGGTCATGAAAGGCATGATATAAATGCAAGTTTTTTTCTTTCTCTTTCTATCTTTCTTTCTCTCTCTCCTTTTTATCTTTCTTTCTTTCTTTCTTTCTCTCTTTCTTTCTTTCTTTCTCTCCTTTCTTTCTTTCTTTCTCTCTTTCTTTCTTTCTTTCTCTCTCTCTCTCTTTCTTTCTTTCTTTCTTTCTTTCTTTCTTTCTTTCTTTCTTTATTTGATTCCTTCACCTAGTTTTATAGTTAATAAAAAAAAAACAGTGCTTGATATGAAATCACTTACTGTGGTGATGATCTAACTTGTTTTTCATGGGTACTTGTTGGTGTCATTTGTCAAACTTGGTGTCTGCAGATTTATTAGCCCCGTGCTTTATTTCTTTTGCATCATCCCCTTGACAGGTGAAGACTTTCCAATCATAACTGCCATTAGAAAAAGGCATCGGTAATCTGACAGGAGCTCCTAAATCAGACCGCAGCCTTCTGTTTGACAGGGCCCCGGCTATTTTTAAACCCCATCTTGCTCGAACCCAAAGCAGAGGCTTAAGAGATTGCCGGCGTTCCTAGGGATTTGTGGGACTGCCCTTAACAGGTGCAGCGTGAAGCAGAGCAGGTTTCCGCAGGTCAGAGCAAACTACTTATGTTCACGTTACACGAGATGTCTAATACAGGCCTGCGGCTAGGCCAAGCCTTAAAATCCACCCTCCAATATTAAGTTGCGCAGGGAAGCATGCCTGGGATCTCTATCAATTACTGAGGGGACAGCTTTGGTCATTAACAGAATTAGATTCTGCAGCGTTCTAAATCCTTTCCTAATAGACAGGAGTGACAGGTTTTTGCTGCTCTGCAGCCAAGGCTTGTTGGCCAATTTGACAAAAATTTTTTAGAAAGTTCGATAACAAAAAAAAGATAAATAATGCAATTTTAAAAACATAGATTCCAAATAGCAAGACATGCTTGAAGTCTCTCAACTTTATTTCAAGCTTTTAAAATGCCCAATGTTTTTTTTTGTGTCCGTGAAGTATTTATTTTGCTGCGTAAATGTTTACTGAAAAAGTATTAAAAAGTAGAATTTGAGGGGTGAAAGTGAAAAGCCAGGTTGCTGCTAATGCTCCCACAACCAGGAATCTGCTCAGGTGTGACGTTCTCCTTTGGATCCCAACACCAGCAGCTCCTACCCACGCTGGGTGAAACCGTTACAGTTGCTGAACTGAGCCATGTTGAGCAGGAAGTCACAAACAGGAGGCTGCAGCTTCTCCTGATGGCGGGGAATCTCTCTCTCTTGATTGGTGGCTCAGTGGGTAGCACTCTCGCCTCCGAGTCAGAAGGTCGTGGGTTCAAGTCCCTCTCCAGGCACGAGAGCATAAAATCTAGGCTGACTCTCCAGTGCAGTACTGAGGGAGCGCTGCACTGTCGGAGGTGCTGACTTTCGGACGAGACGTTAAACCGAGGCCCCGTCTGCCCTCTCAGGTGGATGTAAAAGATCCCGTGGCACAATTCCGAAGAAGAGCAGGGGTGTTCTCCACGTTGTCCTGGCCAATATTTATCCCTCAACCCAACATCACTTAATGACCAAATAATCTGTTTTTTTTTATCACATTGTTGTTTGTGGGATCTTGCTGTGCACAAATTGGCTGCCGTGTTTCCTACATTACAACAGTGACTACACTTCAAAAGTACTTCATTGGATGTGAAACGCTTTGGGACATCCGGAGGTTGTGAAAGGCGCTATATAAATGCGATTTCTTTTCTTTTTCTTGGTTGGGTTTGAAACGTACCCATGAACAAAAAAAGAAAAAGGCAGAAATAGTTCCATCTGTGGAACCACCGAACGGCTCCCAGGGCTGAGCATCAGGAGGTGGATTTGAACTCTCATTTGCCTGAAATTCCAGCATCTCAACTCTTGACGCTTTATCATGGGTAGAGTCTCGGCAAAGGTGGCGGTTATGGGCGGGGGAGGTGCTGGCCAGTTGGGAGCAGCGTGTGTAGGGGCTCGGGAGCTAGGGTTGCCAACTCTCCAGGCTTGCCCAGGAGTCTCCAGGAATTAAAGATTAATCTCCCAGACATTGTTTCAAGCAACTCGGGAAAAAATCACAGGGGGGCATTTTAAAAAAAAAAAAATTGTGTTTTACTTTTCATTTTCTTTGAACGCTTTTGTTTATTAGTTATCAAAGTATTGAAGATTGGGTGGGGGGATGGTAGGTAGCGGGATGGCTGGAGGTGGGAGGTCATGCGATGAAACCTCCAGGAATACGTTCAAGCAGAGTTGGCAACCCTTCCAGGACAGGAGCAGATCTGTTTGACCTGAGGAAATGAGAGACGTGTGGAGAAAAACAGAGGGAGGGTCAGCTCGATGATATTTTTCTTTTTAAAAACTCGAAAGGGACTGACGGCAGCCATAAGAGGTGCTAGTTTTCGTCTCAGAGAGGCGGGTAACATCTGCAATCTCCATCATTAAAGGGGCCGTGCCTACCTTGTAAGATGAGTTGCTAAAACAAGGGTCCAACCATTCGATGACGTCGCCGTGCCTCCGATTGGGTGTCCTGCTACTAAAAAAAAGTAATTAACACTAAGAAAATAACCTGAAAGTGATATGTCAGAGATTCACACTGCGGCTGGTATGATATCCACTGCACTGCAAGCTCTCCCTCCGTGGCCAGCTTGGTAGCATCAGAGCGGTGTTTATAAGATCAGCTTGTCCTCGGAAGCGAGCCAACTTGAAAACTACCCTGGAGGCAATGATGGCCTTTTGAAGAAAAAAAAAATCAATCGGCTACAAAGGTTGCCCTGTGAAATGGGGCACGCAGAGCCCTACAGCACTGGGTTTCAAACTGCGGTCAGTGATTCCTCGGCGGGGGGGGTGAACACAAGAGAATCGCAGGGTTTACGGGATCATCAGAATTTTGTCTGTCTGGGACGAGGCACTCCTCGCACTATGAGCACTTATTAAAGGGCTAACTGATGTGAATCAAACTGGGACGAACTGGATAACACTGGAATCCTTTCGCAGAAAGCTGACCCTGTCATCAATCTCCGATTTACTAGCTGCAGTTTCAATTGGCAATACTTTATTTATAATGACTCAACCACAACACCAACTTGCATTTATATAGCGCCTTTAACGTAATAAAAACGTCCCAAGGCTCTTTGCAGGAGCGATTATCGAACAAAATTTGACACCGAGCCACATAAGGAGGTATTAGGACAGGTGACCAAAAGCTTGGTCAAAGAGGTAGGTTTTAAGGAGCGTCTTAAAGGAGGAGAGAGAGGTAGAGAGGTTTAGGGTGGGAATTCCAGAACTTAGGGCCTAGGCAGCGTTGTTGGTAACTAATTAAAAAAAAACACATTTTCTGAAATGATAGCAGGGCTATCCTTTGGCTAGCTGACACTATATATTTTGGCAGTTAT
Source organism: Heptranchias perlo (assembly GCF_035084215.1). Classification (NCBI taxonomy): domain Eukaryota; kingdom Metazoa; phylum Chordata; class Chondrichthyes; order Hexanchiformes; family Hexanchidae; genus Heptranchias; species Heptranchias perlo. The sequence continues at coordinate 56,941,088 of NC_090340.1, read as the reverse complement.
GATAAGGGGTCCTCGAGACCCGGTTAATATCTGCAGGGATTGCCTGGGAGTGCAATAATGCAGGGGAATTGTCCACCCTGGTAAGATAGAACTTCAAACATAAACATAGCCACCACTCGCTGAACTGAAGTTATTTGGGGTGGGGGTGGCAGCTCCTGGCCAACATCACTAAAACAGATTTTATGGTCATTTATCTTATTACTGTTTGTGGGATCTTGCTGTGTGCAAATTGGCTGCTGCGTTTCCTTATATTACAACAGTGACTGCACTTCAAAAAGCACTTTATTGGCTGTGAAGTGCTTTGGGAGCATCTGGGGGACATGGAAGGGACTATATAAATGCAAATTTGTTTTCTCTCTATTTATCTGTCTGTCTGTCTCTCATTCTCTCTCTGCCTCTATCTCTCTGTCTCTGTCTCCCCCTCTCTGCCCCTTTACCTCTCACTTTCTTATTAGGCTTCAGTGAGAGCCTGAGACTGTCCTTTTTCAATTCTCAATAACACTCAGGGTCAATATTATAAGGTGTCTATCCTTGTAATGAGGACAGATACCTTGTAATAATAGGTCCTTAAAATAGCAGACAAAGAAATTTCATAAGTGTTAATATCGTATGAACAGTGTTCAGCACAATTTAAACCGAAGAATCTCTCACGGGTTAGATTGACAAATGAAACTCTAATGATGATGATTAGCCTTTTTACTGAAAGACTTCTCCAGTCAGCAGCCAGACTGACCTTTCTACTGAATCAAAGACCTCAGCTGGTTCATCCACTGAATCTCACCAGCGGCAGAGAATGGCCTTGTTTCAGCTATTGGAAGCTGCTGGAAGCAGCCACTAGTTTCCTAACCTCGGCTGCACGCCCTGCTTTAGAGGTTGGCCTGCTCTGTAGCCAGCAAAACTTGGCCTCTGTGAACCACAGCTCCAGAAACAAATCTGATCCCACATTTAAACCAGTCCAATAATTGTTTTACCACTGCTGCACTGTTAAATATATAAGGGGCTTATCTCTGTGTTGAGGTTGTCTTACGGTTCTAAAGGCAGCCCTTGTACCCGGACTCTGATCTGCTATTTGCCAACAGGATACACAGGGGTAACACTCCATCATCGAGTTATATAAGCGCAGGTAAGCAATGTATACTCCCAG